>NC_089960.1:1223407-1529259 GCF_039105145.1 Kwoniella newhampshirensis
GTCCCACCTTGCAGACCTTGTACGGCAGACCCTCTCACCAACCCATAGTTGGCAGGCGGGATAATGGATGTTTTGTGAGCGGGATTGGGATGAGGTTTCTTGGGTTGGATGGGAGGAGGTGGTTTTTCTGGGTATTGGTTTCGTGGTGGTTGCCCTGCGATATCATGTAGATCGAAGGCGGATCAGTCTACCGATATGATCATTCCGTATGTAGGATACCACTCACACAGGATGAACCCCTTGGTCTTCGCTTCCTCCGCCAGAGCAGATCGTACGAACGCATACACAGGCTGGATCCTGTACTCATAGATCTCATCAGCTCACCCACACATCGCCAGGTCGCAAAGACATGTCGACCAGAAGATTCATACTCACGGACTAGTACTAGGGAAAACGCTCTGTATCATCGTCCCATCTGTGAACTTTATCCGGATTGTTGTCTATTGGGCAAAGTTGAAGATGACAAAGTCAGCTCATGATTACTTATGATAAAGATGCTCGCCGATCTCGTCTGCTCCGAGCCTTCTCTTCTCAGTAGGTCGTACTTTCGCTATTCATCCCAGAACATGACTCCAATCCGACACGCAACAGCTGTGTGATCCATGTCTTCGCCAGGCAGACAGACAGAATCTTCACTGTAGATCCTCTCCCTTCTCCCCTCTCCCCTTTTTCTATAGCCTCCCATCGTGCTCTACGGCCGAGAAACTCCTCACAGCTCAAAGCAGATTCAACAGATGATCCGCTCCAAAACTCACATTCGGCCATTTCTCCCTCTTCATCCTCTCCTTCTCACCCTTCTCAGCCTCGCGATACTTACTCGTCAGGAGCGGTGCTTCGTTGAGTCTCTTCGAACGTGCTAGGACAGAGGCATGGTGTGCTTGGACATCGGATAACGTGGGCTCGAAGAATGATTCGGGTAGGAAGTCTGCGCGAGCGAGAGCGGCATGACGAGGCGAGGTGGCCGCAGCACGAGAGTGAGCCGGAGTGAGATGATTGAGGAAAGTGAGAAGGAGGGGGTTAGTCGGGTCCGACGACGAGGTCCGGGGTTTCGTAGCGACAAATTGGTCAGATAGGACGTTAAGTGTACGGGGAGAGAGCGAGATAGTCAAAGCTTGAGTCAGCGAGCATCTCATATATTTCGAATTGCAGACGTGAGTACAAACTTGGACACATCACTCACCCCCATCTCCACCACCCTCAGTCAGAGACGATGTCGAAGCTTCTGCCGGATTATAGACCTTGATATCCTGCCCATGTCCCTGTCCTTCGCCTTCTCCCACTCCACCTTGGAGAACGACATCTTTCAGCTCGGTCGGCTCACTCTCCAATGTGGTGTGATGATTCGTTACAAGATCGCTTGACTGGGACTCTGCCATGTTCACCTTGCCTCTCTTTCGTGGTGGATATCAAGCTACCTTTGACTGTCGACTAGTCTTTGATGCGAGTGTTGTATACGTACACATCAACAATCCTTTCCGTTGTCGTCTTCCTCATACGAACCAGTCGTGATTGATGACGACGCGTGGCGGTGGAGGTCATTCGAGAAGCTGGAAAGTTCGGTGGCAACAAGAAGATATAATGTGCCAATCATGAATCATGCATTGCTCTGCTTGCATCCTGCCTCAATATGATTTTGTACAAGAGGGAAGGAAATATCTATGCGACATAAGAAAGAGAGAAAAGGGGGAGGGGAGTCATTAAAACCAAACCAAAAGCCTATCATCATCATATGGCGTCCACTTCTCTATCCTGTGAAGACCGGAACTCTCTACTCTACCAGCTCATGCACTCGATCGAAAACGTCTGTTGCAGAGACAGGTAGCGTCAGCTGCGTCCTTGCTGCATTTCAACGGGACTGAACTCACGACTCATCCTGGAAAACGGTACTGGGGTCGAGATCACCGTGAATGATATCGTAGAACAACGAAATGGACGATTGTCTAACCCAGTTCCAACTGGAGTCGAACGTCCTCGCCTTGAGAGCGGAGAAGACGGGAGTGATACCGTCCAAGTAAGCGTCGCCGTGCTCCAGCTTGATAGCGTCGAGCTTGGCTTGCAGTTCCTCAACAGTAGCCTAGGTAGAGCGAAGGATCAGCGTTGGACCTTTCAATATTCATACTACATTTGTAACTCACCTTCTCGACATCTGCCTTCTTTTCACCCGCTCGAGGATCCTTGCCCAAGTATCTTGACAGCAATTCGATCTCCCTCTCAGCCTGCTCTTGCTGTTTGAGCACGAATGCGTCAAACTCTTCCGAGTTCATTACAGCTCCACCACCGGCAGCACCACTACCACCTCCAGCAGCAGCACCGGATGAAAGGCTGATACCACTGTAAGATGCATAGCTCTGCGCAAGATTATCAAGGAACGCCTTGCCTTCGGCTTCGGATCCAAGTCGCTTAGGAGGCTCGCTCAAGATACCAAAAAACAAGGCTGAGTCGGTTCGGAGAGGACCAAGACCCCATTGTTTGTTGAGATGAGCGCGAGCAGCCGAGATGTTAAAACCACCGGGGAACTTGGCGGCGATCATTCGATTGGTGAGAGCCATGGCGTGCTTACCGAGAGCGGAGTAGCCGACACTGAGGGCAGCACCAAGCTCGTCGAGAGGAAGATCTTCTCCCTTTTCAGGAGCGGAAGCGAACTCAACTTGCAAGTCACCGAGAATTTCGTTTTGCAGCGTTGATTTACCTCCGGAAAGCTCCTTAAGCGACTTGCTGAGAGGGATCTCACCAGCTTGCTTTTTGAGTTTCTGAGCGACAATCACTCGGACGGTGTCGACAGCCTTGGGTGGAGCGTCCTCCACAGCAGCTGCGGCGGGTCCAGAAGGAGCAGCCACAGGGACAGGAGCGGCGACAGGAGCTGGAGCCGATGTAGCCGTGGGTGTGGATGAAGCAGCAGGCGGGGGAGCAGCCTCCTCTTCCGGAGCATCCTCGAAAGCGTAGTAAACCTCCTTCTGGTTTTTAGCGTGACACAAAATGTTGCGTTGAAGAGACGTTGCACCATCTTGCGCCTCATACTTGGCCTTGAGTGTTCGTGTAGCCATACCAGAAAGCACAGGACTAGGGCCAACCTCAATGAATCGCTCGAATTTAGCGTATGTGAAAAGGACGTCCTGTGTCTCGATCCATCGCACCGGAGAAGCGAATCTGCGCATGATGAGCAGATGCACGTTTTACGTCAAGTGGGAAAGTCAGCTTACTGGTAAGCAAGACACTCAGTCAAGATGTTGTAGGCCAATCGCTGTCGTTGACCAGCGGAATCCCAAGACTCCTTCTCCCAGTTGTTGAGGACGCTCTCCATTCTAGGCGAGTTGGTCTGCTCGAAGATCTTTTGAACGTAACTCTTACTAACTTCGAATGGCTCGGCGCTGTATTCTATAGTCAGTTCACGCGTGAGGTGACGGAATAGAAATACTCACATCAAGTTAGGAATGTACTTGCCGACCAATCGTTCGGGGTTCAGTTGAGTAGGGTCGATCTTCTTGACAAGGTAGTTTCGGAACGACAACACTCCAGGCCACAGGTAACGAGAGTGGAAAGGAACATCGATACCGGGAAGCGGAATAGTTGCGAAACCTCGATCGAGGATCACAGCTCCGTCCTTCTGCTCCTTCTCGATGACCATATCCCAACATCCTTCAATAATCTCCGCCAGCTTCTCCTTCAATTCCTCGACGCTCATCATGGTACTGAGCTTCTCCAGATCAATCTTCTGAACCTTGAGCATATTGAGAACATTGGTAAGTGCAGCCAAACCTCGAAGTTCACCGGCGCAAACGTATTGTTGGTTGGCAACGTTGAGGTTGACGATTTGAAGAAGGACCTCCTTCTGCTTGCTGATGGTGTCAACAATCTCTCGAAGAGCCATCTCATTGAAAGATTTTCCAACTCGAGATGGATTGGCCGCCATCATCGCATATTGCGATTTCCCAGACGCGTCACGCTTGACAGCTCGCTGCATGGTGATTCCTCGGAAGAAGACAACGTCGGCGAGCGAAGAGATGGGGAGGACATCGGCAATAGCAGCCAGTGCAGAGTACTCTCCAAGGGAGTGCCCAGCAAAAGCGGCATTGTTGTCGATGAGACCCTTAGCCTTCATATCGTCGAAAGCGGCTTTTTCTGTGACTACCAGAGCGATCTGAGTATACTGAGTCGCGAAGAGCAAGCCTTGAGGGTGAGAGAACGTGTAACTGGTCGTGTAGAGGTCGATATCACCGAAAAGGGGAAGCGTCTTGAGGTTGCCGCTCTCGTCGATGGTATCGTAGGTGAGGTCCATGTATCGCTGACGGATGGCTTGACCCTTGATACCACCAAAGTGGATTGTGAGCTCCTTGGGGTTATTTTTCACGATATCGACGATGGAGAATCCGTAGGTGGAACCCAAGTGCGCATCCGCAGCGTCCCAAACGGCACGAGCGACAGGAGAGTTAGCGTACAGCTCCATACCCATGCCAACTTCTTGAGAACCTTGACCGGTGAAAACGTAGGCGGTAGGAGGCTGGAGTACCTCGGAGGTACCGTCGATGACCTTCTCGCCGCGTTGGTTGAAGGCCTCAACCTTGATGACCTTCTTCCCGTCTCGCATGGCAACGTGAGTAAGCTTCACCTGGATTTCGTCGCCAGGTAAGACCATACCGACAAATCCAACCTCATACGACACGACCCGCTCAGGGTGATTGTCGGCGACAACAGTCTCGATGTACCTTCGACTTGCAGCACTGGACCACATTCCGTGTGTAATGGTCCCTGGAAGCGAGGCAAGATCCGAGAAGTAGGGGTTAATGTGGATAGGGTTGAAGTCGCCAGAGATCTTAGAGTAAGGCTCGTTGGTAGCAGGAGTGGTGAAAACTGCGCTGGTAGGATCTTCGATAAGAGAGTAGCCACCTTCGAGAGGGACGGGAAGACCAATCGGAGTACCATGTCGTTTGAGGTACTCGACAACGGGGTTGCCATGCAAATTGTGGGCCTCGTAATCGACAGTCGCAACTTGGACGAGCTGTTTGGTGCTGCTTCGGATGAAAGCGGCGCCCGAGACCTTAACGGAGCTGAGCGTGGACTTGTCCTTGTATCGGAGCTCAGACTTGGTCTTGAAGGTAAGGGTCGTTCCAACATCGAGAGCAACGGAATCGTCATCCCACTCGAACCAAGGCTTGGCTTGAAGGATCCCAACAGAAGTAGGCTTGGTGAGTTCGACGACGTAATCTGATTCATTGATGGTCTCGAACGTGTTTTCGTAGTCTGTGAACTTGCCCCGGTAGAGGAAAGATGAGGTCACCTCGATGACCGGCTCGCCCTTCCGGAGGACGTAGCCTTTGACCTTGACAGTTTTTCCACTGTCGCTGTTGATGACGGAGACCACACGAGCCTCAGCAGAGCATGAGTCACCAGCGAGAAGAGGAGCAACGCCGTCCATCATACGGAACCCGTTGGATAGATGGACAAGCTTAAGTAGATCCCCGTCGATATCAGATGGGAAGATAGCTTTCATGATAGACTGATTGTTAGCCACGTTCGTCCAAGCTTGAACTCACCTGCCACCCAAGAACGATTGCAAAGTCCATTGGTGCCGAAATCTTCTCGCTTCTCGAAGCTTTGAACGCCTCTCCTTGGTTACCGATAACGTCGCAGAATCGTTGCACAGCCTGAGCGTCAACAGCAGTCTCGCCGCAAGTGAAAGTGGTGTCGAGGGCGAGCTGAGGAAGAGTCTCCTTGTCGCCAAACCACAGTCGCCAGTAGAAGTCCTTGATTTTGTTGTTCCTGCCGTCAACGATCTCATGGATTGGAGCGTAACCCATTTCAGGCTTGTACTGGAAGGCGAAATGAAGCGGAACGGTGGAACCGCGTCGTTCCTCGTTCATCACCAAGCTGATTGTTTTGGTAGCAGGGTCAAAGGAAAGGTCGACCGCCTTGAAGTCCGCAGGGTGGAGCCCGAAAGACCTGGCGCTCCCGAACAAGGTGACCGAAGTCACTTGGGAGTCCGTACTCTTGATTTCTACTGTCTGACCGGAACGAGGGGTGAAGATCCTTCTGAAAGGGTTGCTTATGTAACCCGAACCTTGAACGACGTTGATCGACGTGAGAGCAGCTCGGAGCCAGCTGACATTGGGTCCAGCAACGACCTCAAGCCAGTCTTCGAGGGCAGGAATACTTTTGCCAACCTTCAGAGTTCGTGTGTCGTCCGATATTGACTCAGGTACCAAACCAGTCTTTGGAACACCGGGCTTGGCACCAATGTAGTCGATAACAGGGACCTTGGATTCATCACCGCCGTATTGCGACTCAAGAATCTTCTTCGCGAGGAGACCTTCAATGTTACCGAGCAGGTCTTTGATGGGCTCATCGGCAACTGTAGAGTGTTTAACAGCCATGGGACCTTGCAAGATACAGACTCGTTGAGGGTCTTGGTCGAAAACGGCATCGATGTCCTCGGCTGCCCACAGAGAATCCTTTTTGAACCAGACCTCGAAAGTGTTATCGAGGATGGGGATGAAAGGTACGGGCTTTTGACCGGGACGCTGACAAATGGCGAGGAAATAGGCCTTATCTTCAGCATTGACAAGCTGATTCTTAGCCCGAGGGTAAGAACCAAAGAAGCTCTCAAGAGTGGGGAGAGGCTTGTCAAGAGCGGTGAATGATTGAAGGAGCGACTCCTTGGTTCGAATACCATCGACACCGGCAAATCGCTCCTCGACTCGGCGAAGCCAGTCACCGACAAGGTTTCGAAGGGAAATGTCGACCCAACGTTCTTGCTTAGAGACAAACATGAGGCGGACCATACGGCGGGCAATCTCCTCGTAAGTCATCTTGGCGAGATCCGAGACAACAGTTCCGTCAGCCTTCTGGCCGAACCATGGCTTGTTGAAGTCCTTGTTCAAACGGTCGATAACGTAATCTTTCTTGTTCTCGAGCCATGCAGCACGCTTCTCACGAGGTTGAGCGAAGACAGTGTCGTCGAACTCACGCCAGAGCTTAACGCCCCGAGTTGCGATTTTGTGAATAGGCTCTCCGAGCTCCGATCGTACGGTAAGAATACCACCAGTAGGTCTGTCGTAAGTGCCTTCCCATTGGGCGTCGTCAACACCCGGAGCGTCAACGATTAGTTGCTTGACGGAAGGACTGGTGTCGGCTTCCTTGGCGACCATGACTCGACTAGCGTAGAGGACACCGTCATAGGGCATAGGTTGGAGATTGAACATCTTGACAGACCATTCTCCAGAGATGCTACATAGACAGTCAATAAGGTTCTTCGTTGAAGAGGAATGGCACTCACTAGGGCCATACGTCCTCAGCTCCACCGAATCCAGAACCAGCAACCAAAGAGATATTAGGGTTTTGTCGGATGGAAGCGTAAGTGGCAAGGATTGGCTGATGGAAGTCTTCACAGCTGTGGTGGCCTCCAGCACGACCGCCGGTCCATTGAAGGATGATAGGGTAGTCAGGGTTTGCAGCGGCAATATTGACGACTTGTCGTAGACCCTCTACGGATCCGGGCTTGAAAGACACATGCTTGATTCCCGCTGCCTTGAGGGCGGAAATAATCTCGGTAGCCTTCTCGGAACTTGGGATACCTGCTGCGACACAGAAGCCCTCGATCGGCAGACCTTCTCGTCGCATCTCTTGCCAAAGAGGGAATTGGAATGAGAATTGACGCTGGTTGATATAAAGAGCGTTTAATGTAAGACCAACGCCCGGCTGCGTGCGACGCTGTATCTCGGCGACCTTAGCACGAAGTGCCTTAGCGTTGTAATGACCTCCACCCGCGAGCTCGATGTGGAAACCAGCGTTGAGAGTGGCAGAGACAAGGTTAGCACCAACGGTGCAAGGGGTCATACCCGCGACCATGATAGGAGGCTTTCCGAGCATTCGGGAGAACGGTGTGTCGATGTGAATCTTGCCGTCACTACTTGGTCAGCCGTATTCGTAACCATGTTGACTCACAGTGTCTTAACGAGCTTAGGACTCCACTCCTTTGCCCAGACAGGCTCTCTTCTAACCTTGTTGGCGTCGTAAAACTCGGCGGCAGCCTTGCCTCTCTCGCCGACGACGACAATTCGAACACCTCGACCTTCCACAGCTCGTCCGGTGAGGGGACCAATACCACTATTGCCTCCTGGACCAAAGTCGACGGCGTGGGTGGCTGTAGCAGGGAAGTTGACAGCCTTGACCCAGTGAATAGGTTTCACAAATATTTGGTCACTAAGCGATGCAGTCAGAGACGTAGTGAGTTCTCGTAGATCGGTACCTGCAAGATGTCAGCAACCCTTCTCAGTCTTGTCACACGGATGCTTACCGTCTTCAGTGTTGTAAATGGGAATAGCAAGCTCTCCGACATTCCACAGCTCCTCTCCTAAGTCCATCTCTGACACCTTTTGGGTAGCCCCCTCGAGATAGGAGCTATGGTAAGGTACGTTGACGGGAAGAAATCGCATGGTGAAAACAGCCTTTCGCTTGGAGAAAGGGACTTTGCTTTGGTCGAGACCAGCAGGAGCCATTACCTTCCGTAGAGCGGTTGCGAGACCGTAAAGTGCCTTGGCTGGGCCAGTGGTAACATAGAGGTTAGGGCCGTTGTGAAGGGAGACGCCGATTTGAGAGTTGGACGGCAAGTGTGCGTTGACCTTCTTGATGTGTCCTTCTAGGGCTTTGAGGGAGAGACCGCTGACACCAAACATGGGAGAGGGGACACCTTCATTGTTGGCGACCGCATCGGCCACAATGTGAGGCTCGATAGAAAGGAGAGGGAAGCTTTCTTGACCACGGAGACCAATGTAGAACAAGTGCTTGACAGCTTTGAGGATGTTTTCCTCTAGGCTATCCCAACTGTCCGAAGAAGCAATGGCCACGGCCGAAATGATACCTTGGGAGTGACCTGTAGCTCCGTTAAAGCGGCCTCTCATCTGTGAAGGGTCCAAGTCGGTAACGCGACACGATACAACATATTGTGCAAGCTGAGCAACGCCGATCAGAGGGAGAGAAAGGGGAATTGATGCGAGGTATTCGATGGTGGGTCGCGAGGAGCCACCGTCAAGCCAAGAGATGACATCGAGGCCTTGAGCGTAGTATGTGAATCCATCGGCGTCGGCTTTGGCACCGAGAGAAATGAGGAGCGAGGTAATCTTGCTCAAGAGAGAGCGAACAAAAGGAGTATATGTGTCGTAGAGCAATTGAAGCTCGTTGAAGTAGTGCTGCTCAACGTCAGCAGATTGATCACATTGTAAGGAAACGGGGCTTACTTCGTTAACACCTTGACCACCGAAGAGAGCGTAAAGCTCAGCGCTTCCATCTCTCGCAGCATCGAGTAGAGCTGACGCATGTGCGACATTGACTTTGTCTCCCAAAACCTCCCTTGCGTTGGCAAATGCCTTGAAGTAAGCCTTGAGTACTTCGGCGCGAGACCCGGGCTCGAAGGATTGGACAAGTGAGTGAATATTGGTGGAGGCGAGGAAAAGCTCGTTGAAGCGATTGTATGCGGCAAGCAAGACTTGGGAGAGTTCCGATGAGGGGTCCGCGGCGACCTTGTCAGAGGCGAAAGACAGGAATCGTGCGAGAAGCTTCACCTGAGGCTCGATGGAAGCTGGCCTGGGAGCAGCACCTTCGTCTTCCTCGTCGGCGACGGGTGTTGGCTCTTCGTCAAGACCTGCTCTAGAGTCATGGAAATCCTGGGCGAGGACTTCAGAAACGACCCATGCGGACAGAGGGGAAGCGGGGACAGGGATGGAAACACGAGTGGAGGATGAGTGAAGAACAAGGGGTCGAACAGGAGTAGAGCTGCTGAAGAGGGACGCCATCTTGGGCAAGAGCGGCTCTAGCTCTGGTTCAGTCTTTGACGAGAAAGGAGACGGAAGGAAGAAGGGGAAGAGACGACGGAAGTGTGAGCTCGAGGTAGAAGAAGAGTTGTAGACCACTTCGATCTTGTTGAGAATCCGAAATCAGTCAACTGAACGCATTGACACCCCCATGTCGCGAATCCCCAAAGAAGTTAGGATCGTCACGTGATTCCAACATTCCTTTGAAATGCAGCAACCGGCTTTAGATTCCGCTACCTCTCTTCTGCTTATCAAGACCCGAAGATAACCGATCTAGAAACTTTATCATCTTCTTCTACGTTGGGGCAGAGAAGGATCCTCTACAGATGATGCACCATACGTTGTCAACATCTGCCCCAACTCAACCTGCCCTTTCCCCTCTTCTTCCAGTGACTGGCTGGTTGGTTGCAACCTTCCCCACGTCGTTCATCACTGTCCCCACATCATCGTCGTCACTTATTTGTATTTCATGGATAATTTGTATTTATCTTTGACGCTCTGATCGCCGAGGCTCAGGGGGTTAAACCAGAACACGTGGCAAGCGCGTGACACAAATCCCCAACCGCTTGGATTCAAACCTCCCCCAGGTTGACTTTCAGAAGCACCGACATTACTGAATTCTCCTACTACCACTACTCTGTCAATCTGTCCATCAACCTTGTATTTCCTCTCGTTCAGCTTTCCTTCAACTCCTCTCCCCTCCGTCAACCCCGTTCTGATACTTGCTGAGAAAGCTCCCCATCTGGCTTTCCTGCGGTATCTTTCTCTTCCCCTAATCCGCTCTTTCACCTGTTCATCAACTAGTCAACATGGCTGCCGCTGGATTGGATCAAGAGAGTATCTCTCGTCGTGAACTCACATCGCGATGTATCTCAATCGTAAGCATCATCGAAAGCATACCAGCTGCTTAAAGACCTGACTCTTGAGTGATGCATAGATGAACCGCGCCGATCCTAACCTCATTGAGTAAGTTCTGTGCGCCTCTTCCAACAGCAACTCTCGCTGACAATTGGTTCAGGTACATGAAATACCACATTGAGAATGTGGATGCGTCCAAGGGAGCGACATACGAGAAAGTCAAGAAGTTTGGTCAGATCCTGCTGGAGAATTGTCAGGAAGTTGTGGACAAGCCACCTATGTACAGGGATGTTGCGCTCCCCACAGCCCCTCATACCGATGTATCTGCAAAAGGCGACATCATCTACTCTGAGATATCGAGACATAACGTGAGGAAGTTGGAGAGCTACGTGAAGGGTGAGCTTCAACCCTGTTTGTGCTTCTGTAGTGTGTTGACTTTGAATCGCAGAGATGGCTTCTGGTGGAGATGTCGAACCGGCTGTCAACCTCACTAAGGTTCAGTCCGATATCGGTGAGTGCTTACGCTATACTCAAACAACTGGTAGCAGATATTAATGATTTCACAGACAAGCTCTGGGAGCTTGTCAACTCTCAACCGTCAATCACACCTGCTCAGAAGGCTGCCATCAAATCCATGTACGGCGAGGTCATCAAATCTCTCGGTCACGGTGAAGGCTCCCCACTTGAGGCTTCGGCTATCTCTCGCGCCAAGGGCTCTAAACAGAGACGTTCCAGTTCTTCTTTCTTGCGACCCAACGTCGAGGACCGAACAGAGGTGGAGGAAACCCACTTGCCATTCTTACATCTCAAGAGGAAGACTGGAACAAGCTTTGCCTATAGTCAGAAGTTGACGAACATCTGTGAGTGCCCGGTATCTGGCCCTCATTTAGACGTACAACTGAAACCTTACAGACTTCGATGTTCTCACCGAGATTGCCACATCTGGTGTCACTTTCTCAAGGAAGGCTGCTCTTCTCACTGGTGTCGGCAAGGGCAGTATTGGTGTGGAGATCCTTAGCGGTCTCCTCTCCGGTGGTTGTACCTGTATCGTCACCACTTCTCGATATAGCCGTGCTGCTGTTGATTACTACAAGAACATCTTCCATGAGATCGGTGCTAAGGGATCAAAGCTCATTGTGGTCCCTTTCAATGGAGGTGGGCAAATTTCTGCCGCCGATGTCCATAGTATACTGATTTCTGTGCAGCTTCCAAGCAGGACGTTGAAGCCCTTGTCGATTACATCTATTCCACACTTCAGATCGATCTCGATTACATCATTCCTTTTGCTGCCCTTCCCGAAAACGGACGAGAGATCGATGGCATTGACGACAAGTCCGAGCTCGCTCATCGACTCATGATGACCAACCTTCTTCGACTGCTCGGTGCCGTCAAGACCAAGAAAGCCGCTCGACATTTTGTTACTCGACCAACTCAGGTTGTCCTTCCACTGTCTCCCAATCATGGTATTTTCGGTAATGACGGTCTCTACGCTGAGTCCAAGATCTCCCTTGAGACTTTGTTCAACAGATGGGGTGCGGAGTCGTGGGGCGAGTACCTGTGTATTGCCGGTGCGGTCATTGGCTGGACTCGTGGAACCGGTCTTATGAGCGCTACGAACTTCGTCGCTGAAGGTCTCGAAAAACTTGGTGTGCGAACTTTCTCAGCCAAAGAGATGGCTTTCAACATCCTTGGTCTTATGCACCCTCTCTTGTTTGACATCACTCAAATAGAACCTATCTGGGCCGATCTCAACGGTGGTATGGACCGAGTCAACGGTCTCGCTGAGGTTATGACTAGCATCAGACTCGACCTCAATCGTGTCGCCGACCTTCGACGTGCTATCACTGTCGACAACGCTGCCGACTTCCGAGTCACCAACGGTGGCGACGCTGAGCGACTTCATCAGAAGGTTGCTGTTGCCCCTCGTGCCAACTTCCAATACGACTTCCCCAAGATCGATTCTCCTGATATCCTCAAGGAGCTCTCACACCTGCAGGGCCTCGTTGATCTGGACAAAGTCATCGTCTGCACCGGTTTCGCCGAAGTCGGCCCTTGGGGTAGTTCGCGAACGCGATGGGAGATGGAAGCTCGTAATGAGTTCACCATCGAGGGTTGTATCGAGATGGCATGGATGATGGGTTACATCAAGCACTTTGACGGCAAGGTCGCTAGTGGCCAGACCTACGTTGGTTGGGTTGACGCCAAGTCTGGTGAACCTGTCGATGACAAAGATGTGCGATCCAAGTACGAGAAGAGTATCATTGAGCACGCCGGTATCCGAATGATCGGTGAGCAGACCTTTGGATTTATTTAGATCAAAGCTGACCTGACATAGAGCCCGACTTGTTCTTTGGCTACGACCCTGCCAAGAAATCATTTCACCAAGAAATCGAGCTCAACCACGATCTTGAGCCTTTGGAAATCCCCGCTGAGGATGCCGCTCGATTCAAGCGAGAACAAGGAGACAAAGTAGACATCTGGGCGCAAGAGTCTGGCGAATGGTTTGTCAAGTTCAAGCGAGGCGCCCGAGTTTTCCTTCCCAAGGCTGTCAAGTTCGACCGTGTCGTTGCTGGTCAACTTCCTACAGGATGGAACGCCCAACGATTCGGCATCCCCGAAGATATCATCTCCCAAACTGACCGTACAGCGCTCTGGGCTTTGGTCTGCACTATGGAAGCTTTGATTATGTCAGGTGTTACCGATCCTTACGAACTCTACAAGTACATTCACCCCTCGGAGGTCGGTACTTCCCTTGGTTCCGGTATGGGTGGTATGCGCTCTTTGAGTCAAATGTTCAAAGAGAGGAAAGAGGAAAGGGATGTGCAAAAGGATATCCTCCAGGAAACGTGAGTCAAAGTAGCGCATTCCTGGCTAACGAAGACAGTTTTATCAACACTGTCGCCGGTTGGGTCAATCTTCTCTTGCTTTCGTCAAGTGGTCCAGTTAAGATCCCTGTTGGCGCTTGGTGAGTTGCCATCTGTCCAATGCTCTGCAAGAACTGACCTCGTACAGTGCCACTGCTTTGCAATCCGTTGAGATTGCCTGTGATTCCATTCTTAGTGGCAAAGCCAAGGTCATGGTCGCTGGAGGTTTTGATGATTTCTCTGAGGAAGGTTCTTTCGAATTCGCCAACATGAAGGCTACAAGTAACGCCGAGACTGAATTCGCTATGGGACGTGAAGCCAACGAGTTCTCTCGACCGATGACCAGCACTCGTTCTGGATTCATGGAGAGTCAAGGGTGTGGTGTCCACATTATCATGTCAGCGAAGACTGCTCTTGAGATGGGAGCTTCCATCCAAGGTATCGTCGCTTACACCTCCACACACACCGACAAGGCCGGTCGATCTATCCCCGCTCCTGGTCGCGGTATCCTCTCCACTGCTCGAGAGATCACACCCAAGGAGGCTCTCCCCATCCTCGATGTCAAGTACCGAGCCCGTCAACTCTCTTTCCGACGCAAGCAGATCTCGCAATGGCTCGAGAACGAGCACGATCTGCTTCGTGCCGAGTTGGAAGCCCGCAAGGGAGCCGCTGACAACGAGGAGTGGTTCCAAACAAGAGTGAGCTTCATCGACGAGGAGGCCAAGCGACAGGAGAAGGACGCTCTCGCTACATTCGGTATGCTCGAAGGCTCCCACCCTAACATCGCCCCTCTTCGACGTGCTCTTGCTGTCTGGGGTCTCGATATCAACTCAGTTGGCGTCATTAGTTGTCACGGAACATCCACCAAAGCCAACGACAAGAACGAGAGCGGTGTTTACAACCTTCAGTTCGAACAACTTGGCCGAACTCCGGGTAACGCGGTACCCGTCATCGCTCAGAAGAGCTTGACTGGTCACCCCAAGGGTGGCGCCGCTGCCTGGATGTTCAACGGCATGTGTCAGACTTTGAACTCTGCCCTTGTTCCTGGTAATCACAACGCCGACAACATTTCCAAGGAGCTCCGTGCATTCCCTCACCTCTTCTACCCCTCGAAACCCATCCAGCACGTCCGACTCGAGGCTGGTCTCCTCACTTCATTCGGTTTCGGTCAAGTCGGTGGTCAAGTCGCAATTGTTCACCCTCGATACCTCTTCGCAGCCCTTCAGCCTCACGACCTTCAAGAGTATTCCAAGCGACGACAGCTTCGAGAACTCGACACATACTCGCGAATGTCTTCAGCATTCGTTAACAACAACCTCGTCCAGATCAAGGATGCACCTCCGTACTCTGCCGAGCTTGAAGGTGGTGTCTTGCTCAACCCACTTGCCAGGGCTGGACCTAGCAAGAACTCGTTCGCCTTCCAGGGTAAATTGCCTTCCAGTGTGCCACTCGACAAGGCAAACACGTCAACTCTCAAAGCGCTCTTTGCTCAGGCTTCGGACGTGGCTGGTGTCGGGTGAGTTGCACACATGTGTCAGTGGAGTCGGGACCGAGCTGACCTACTGTTGCAGAGTTGATACCGAATTGATCTCTAATGTCCCTACTTCCGATACTTTCAGAGAGCGCAACTTCACAGATGAGGAGGTGAGATGAATACGGTTTCAGCGTGATCAGCGTGATGCGAAGAATGGCTGACCATGTGTCTAGATCAATTACTGCACTTCCGCACCTGATCCCACAGCATCTTTCGCCGGTAGATGGGCCGCAAAGGAGGCAGTGGTGAGTGCTGAATAGGACTGATCGTACTTATAGTTGCTAATGTCCCCATCCTTTCACAGTTTAAGGCATTGGCCGTGCCTTCCAAAGGCGCCGGTGCTCCTCTGAAAGATATCGAGATCCTTTCGACTTCATCTGGTCCCACGGTCAAATTGTCAGGTGATGCTCTCGCTGCGGCTGGAAACAAGTCCATCAAAGTGTCTTTGTCTCACAGCGATACTTCGGTGATCGCATTTGCCGTTGCTCAATAAGGATCGGTTGCGATTTCTCTTTCAATCATTTATCATGACAGTCTCCATACTCTTGTTCTCGATTTTTGTCGATATGGTCATTTCCTTTCCCGGTTCCAGTACACATTTAGATATTGATGAGGCGAAGAGGATGATATATCATGCAGCAGTGTATATACGCATAGTCCGGGGCTGGTCATCAGGCGATGGGACGGATCCTCTCCGATCTACTGCGAGTGTGCATCTTCGACGAGAAACAACTGTGTCTTTCACCGTTCGATGTTGTGATCATGGTCATCTAGCGCGCTTCATCCATGAACGTTTATCGCGCCTTTTCTCCATGTAGATCGGTCTTTCCTTCGCATCTGAGATTCGGACTTTCGGACTGCTTCGTGATCGTCAAAGTGACCAGACGAACGTCTCTCCCTCAGGACCGACCCGTATCGCACCTCAGGTTCTTTTCGGATTATATATATTCACATGTGACATGCTAGGACGACGATCAACCTTTCCGTTCTACTCTGACCCTGACCCTATCTGTCTGCCTTGATTACTGGAAACGAAAAAACTCCCTTCCCTCGACGTACAGAAAGAAGTACGTAGGGGGGGGGGGATATATATGAGGTGGGGTATGTTATGTAAGGAGAAAGGATGGATGAAAAGACGGATGGATGGATGAATCACAAACAAGATCAGAGCAAATACAGTTGTCGCCAAGACTCAAGGAAGAGACGAATTATCGTCGGGACGAAAACATGTGTGTGTTTATGCGATATGTATGAGAGCGGTGTAGAAGAGTTTCGAAGAATGATCATGATCATGACGATCATGACCATGACGTTCGTGACAGGTAGGTAGGTATAGGTAAAAGGTGGAAGAGGAGAGGTTGAGATGGGTGTTTATCAAAAATTGTCCGTTAATATTATCGTTTGTAAGGGTCGAAAGTCTTCCTGTGTATAGACCACCCCCTTGTTGTCACTCCTTCCATGTGTCCTCGAGTCTGTTCAAACCTATCCGATGACTAGAATGACATCCAACCCATCATCGTCAGTTCCTGATACGCCCTTGAAGAGAGTTCAAACACGCACACTCACTCTCTCGAGACACCACTAGTACCACGTCGACACGTTGTTGGTCTGAGCCCAATCTCTCGCGAAAGTCGACGCTCTCAAGAACTTCTTGCTAGAATACTTCTTGTAGACGTATACCGACTCAAAGTCTGGCTCAACCAATCGTTCGCACAGAAGGCTGGCGCCGGGGATGAGTTGAGCTTCCGTGAAGTTGGAATAGAAGATGAATGCTTCGTTCTGATTGCGAGGCATATCGTTCAGTGATACGGCCCATGTTCGAAAGCCGACGAATAAGACTCACCCAGTCACCACCCAACATCTTCCTGGCCAGGTACATACCAACGGCCGCGATCATACTAGGCTTACATCTCAAGAATCGGTGATCCAACAATGTCACTTCCATCAAGAACTTGCTAAGTGTTCGGGTTTGAACGTCATAGTCGTCCGCCTTGGAGATCCTCCTGACCCAAGAGTAAGGAGAGCAGTAAGACGAGACGGTAAAGTCGAGTGTTTGGAGAATAATCCTCTCTCCCTTGAGGATCTCATCTTTTGTGTAACCGTTCTCGGTCATGTAAACGAATTCCTCGACTGAAGGCGCAAGGATCTCCTCGTACTTGGCGGCGATGAACATGGCTGTGACACCGACGAGTTGGAGTTTGACGAGAGATACCACTCGTACAGAGAGGAAACGGTCGACCAGGTTGACGGCGATCCAGAGGGTTTCGGGAAGCATGTGGTAACGGAGGTGTACTTGGAGAAGCCAGTCGATGAGAGTTGTTCGCATGGTCCTGTTATGATCCGGCTATGAGTCAACGTTTCTCGAGTTACATACGTGGATCGAGCCTGCTCACCATTCAATCTCTGTTTGAAAGTCCATGTATCTAGGGTTGGGCATCACTGATTCCTCTAGCTCCTCCATGTGCGCGAAGATCTCGTCGGCATATTCAGCCACCATGGTGGTATCAAACAACTCGACATCGTCCTTGAAGGTAGCTCTAATCATCTCAAGCTGATCTTGAGCTCTAATCATCTCTTCTTCGGGCATTCTCAACCAGTCTTCGTCGTCCTCATCCTCCATCTCTTCTTCTTCCGATTCGTCTTCAAGCGAGTCCTCGTCGACAGTCAACATGGTCATCTGCGCTTCGGCCCGACGAGAATCAACATCCATCTCAGATATGAGATCTCCTTCGCTCTCCATCGCGGTGGATGAGGGCTCGAGAGCGGGGAATACGGATGTGGAGGACTTTGCTCGGTGAGGGATGGCGGCGATAGGTCGGGTAGGTTGGGCATTGTTTTGACGGGAAGCAAGAGGTTGTCGAGCTTCGGCGTTGATTGACTTGCCAGCGGGTTTCACTGATAATTGAAATATGAGCACATCGCCTGGGTGAGTGATCGCCATCGCACTCACAAGGCTTCTTGGCATCGTCATTCATCTCCTCCCTGACCACATTGGTGACAACACCACCCAAAGCAGTCCTCTTCGCACCAGCCTTGACCGCGACAGGTTTCTTTCCCCCAGCACCAAGTACTACTGAGCTGGAAGCGACAGCGACCTTTTGTGCGGGACCGAGATGTGACATGGATGTCTTGCTACGCATAGTCGCTTGACTTGGGGCGGCATTCTCGTCATTTCGTGGTCGGCTAGCAGCCCGTCTGGTGTTTGCAGCCTGGGGGGATGTCAACATGAAGTAAGATAGTGGGGCGCCGTGTCGTGAGATGGACGAAGCAGGACCACAAAGGGGATGAGCAAGTACTTACTCGTGACGCCATATTGAGTATCGACTGTCGTTGAAGTGTGCAAGGCAGAATGGGGGACTGATAAAGTCGAGAAACAAGGTATGTATCGGGTATGAAGCAGCGGTGAGAAAGTTTCTGGTGGTATGTTCGGCTGTGTTGTGTGATGCGTGTTGATCACTCAACGATTGATGACGGAGAGAGAGAGAGAGAGAGGGAGGGGAAACACCAACAAGTCTTGATGTGTGAGTGTGTGTGACAAGGGGCAAAAGGGGGGGCAAAGTCAGCCGGGGAGAGGGGCTTGGGTTGGTTGATCGTTTGTTTGTCGGGTTCGTGTTTGTGATGTTATTTATTTTCGGTCGTGTGAATGGTCGTGTTGTCGTCGTTTAATGATAAAAGAGTGAATAAGCAGTTTGTGATGACTTGATTTGACTGATATGATCTGATCTGATCGCTGAAATCGAAGGAACAAGAAGGTGGGTGAGGTATGAGGAATGAGACGAGGGATGAGAGAGAACGAGAAGAAGTGATGATTTGTATGTAGTCTAGCTGATTATCATCGTTATTATCAGAGTCAGAGTCAGAGAGGCTGGATGAGGAAGGGTTCACAGGTACGGACAAACACCACCAACACAACCCCACCCCACCCGGGCTAAAAAGTGGAGGTCAAACCGCAGAGTCAGTCTCGCACCTCGTTGCGGGGGGGGAAGCACAACAACAAGTAGGTCTCGGCGTTATGGGATCGGGATTAGTGCATTGGCACAGGTCATCTCACCATGGGAAAAACCCAGGGTCAGAGCGCTTTCTGTTCAGGTCGTCTAGAATGGTACATCCATTGAGGAAACAAGCACAACAAACGACCTGTCTCCTGGTCATGCATGCTTCCTTTCCCTATCACTACTACCGGGTAGCAGAGCATACCTGCTCCACCAAAGCCGTAATGTCACTCTCTAGGGGTCCAAGGAGAAACGGAATAAGGGACTGATCCCTCGAATTCGCGCTGGTTACAAGTAAATTAGACGAGTCAAGTTGGATGGGACACCACGACGACAACAACAGGTCTGAGACTAACCAACCGTTCGAACAAACACAACAAAAGCGCGTCGGAGAGCAGTGGTCGTTTCAGAACAGATGGACGGACCTTACGATAATCTCTTCAGGCTCATATGAACTCAATCATGGGAGTCCCTTATCTCTCTCTACCTGATACCTAACAGACATGATGAGATCGGTCGATGCATGGTCGGTTCACGGACGGGCAAACAAACAGCTCGAGAAAAGCAACATCATCGAATGGGCCCAACGGGTCTACTGGTATCTCGATTGACCGGATCTGCAATCTAAATGTTGTTGATGCCTTACGGGTCACTCCCATGTACAGAGAGTCTCACAATTAGATACTTTGATTCGTCGGTCGTATCCATCATCATCATTGCCAAGGCACTACTATCGCATGTTTTCATTTGTCGTGTCGATCGGATGGTCGATCGGTCGACCGGTTGTTCCCCGACTCCCTAGGGCTCCCTCAAGAGATACAGACCAAACAAATGGTTTCGATTGTCTCCAACCTGGTCAAATTTAATGATACAGCGACATAGAAAGCAGCTGCTGCATAACAGATGGACAGCCGCATCGCAATACCTGCATGCTGGATGAAACAATCATTTCATTGGCGACGCTTGCTTAGGCGTTGTGGCCCGACTGCTTTCTGCCACGGTCCTGACGGTTTCGATTTCTGCTCTTCTGTTTCGAAAGATATACATTCCTTCTCGCTCTGCATCTTCCAATGATCTGTACAACGACCGCAATACCACTTCTCGCGCTTATCGAGTCCTGAACGTCCTTCCGGACGCCGTCTTCTTCTCACTCGCAACTTCCGGCTTGGCTCTGTTGAGCACCTTCAGGAACTCTGCCACTCTGTATCTCATCCTCGAGTGCATGTACGCTTTCGAGCATTTGATGTGGTAGTGAAGGTAGTCTCGGAAGAGTTGAATTCGGTTGATTGTAGCGAGGGCTTGGGCGGGGTTGGCAAAGTGTCGCGGAGAGAGGACTGTGAAGCGCGACGTAAGGGTCATGCGTTAGCAAAATGGCCGTGCCCAGCCATCTTGGTGACCAAGATTATCAGACGACGGGATGTTCAGTACTCACCGAAAGTGACGTATCCCCAGTCTTCGCCGTTCTTCAGACCGGGGAGATGTCGGATCTCAAGCGGTGGTTCTCGGTTCGAGTACCTGACCTGTGGCGCATTCTGCAGACTTTGGAGTCGTCGAGCGTCGACGAATTCCTGTATGCAAAGGTCAGCAGATGTATGATGCGCGGTCTCCCCAGACCAGTCGTTCTCTTCGTTGCAGTCCCTCATTTTGATTCGGAAGCAAAGAATCTCCACAGTGACAGCACGGGTCTGACCGATTCCAAGCCGTGGCTAGAGAGTGTAATGGCTCACAAGGGAGACATAGGAGCGAACAGGATCCGTACTTACTTGCAAGAAGACCCTTCCGTACACTCTATCCGTCTCCTCTTTGAATACAGTACTGAAGATCACCGTTACTCGATCATGACTAGCCTGGATATAGATAGCTTCTTCCTCCCTGTATTTCACGATTTTGAGATCCCCCTTGGCTTCAGCAGGAGCTTGGTCGGCGAGTTGCGCTCCGGCTGGTTCCTTGTAGCTTGCTTGGAGGGACGATTGTTCGTTGAAGGCGGAGATGAAGGGTGACGACATGGCTGTTGATTTGAGATGGGCGAGGCTGGAAATCAGGTCGAGTTTCGCTTCTGCGAAAGGTGACGCGTTGGTCAGTCCCGTTCAATCGTTACCAAGTAAACCCGATAAAGGGCAACATAAACGCGGGGAGTTGTGAACATAGCGACACAGTCATGGGATGGGAAGCAAGAGACCCGCCGCTATTCATGACGTCGACTCACCAGGTGATTCGGGCAATTTGTCCAGATCAATGAGCAAGCTGACATTGTATTCTGGCTCAGTGTTCGCTTCGTCGAGCAAGTAACCAGCATATTCGTGCTGGAGATGATCCCTGGCTCCATACTTGACGAGATCTGGCCAACATTGGATGCTCATGGATAAGAGCAACTGGGTCTTGGATGAGGGAGTGGAGAGATGGAATCGGACATTGTCGTAATCTACGAATTGGATATCGGCTCGGGAAGGTCTACAGCGTCGGTATGTCAATCAGCAAAAAAATCGTGTCTCGCCTTGGAGCCGGAGATTGGTTCGGACACGGGCTGAGGGGCGGGCCAAGGTGGATTGACTTTCCACTCACTTCTCGAACCGGTCGGTGAGGACATCGTTGATGATAACGCTGTGCGACTGCGAGAAGCCTTGTCAGCTGTGTGCTTCCATTCAAACACCGCAGAGTACCAGCTCACCTCTAACAGGATCATCTTGCTTCCCTTCTCTTCTCTCTTGTCGCTCGCTTGGATGAGTCGCGTGGAAGGCCTTGACCAGAGTGTACAGAAAGGTGATCAAGTAGTCAAACGTCGTTGAGGCAGTGAGTGACGCACGACTTCGCAGCCCGACCGCTGGGCTGGTACGGCGCTCAGGGACTGAATCCAGAAGGGTGGTTTTTATCAGTCTCACTTGGATGAGAGCGAATGAACGAATCAGGCTCATTCCAAAAATAGCCAGTTCCCGACGGAAACGCTGACCAAACAATCTCATACCGATTGGTGGTTTCGAATGAAATAAAGCATCAACTTTTCCAAAGGAGATCGACAAGGCATATATAAAACTGCTCGTTTGCACTCCCCGTAAAGCTACTCTCTGAACTCGTTCCCTCTTCCCCTGATACTTGGATGTCATCCACGAGTCGTACCTCCGACCCTAGTACCGTGACATCGCCCAACAAATCGACTTACGCAGGTATTCTGATCACCGCTCTATCTCTCATCTTCGCTATATTCGCTCTTCGCCTCTCACCCTCTGCAGGCGCAAGCTTGAGATCAGCCGTCGGTCGCTTCCGTCCGACCGTTACTGCGCTCACGATTACCACACCTTCCATCGTCTCGACTTGCAGCACAACTGCTACGCGTCACGCACATACCGACACCTCTCCACAGTCTTTCACAATGGCGATGAACGCTAAAGAGTTCAGAGAATGGAACCGGTGCGTTGACATGTGCCGTGACCGTTGGCTGCAATCGCTCACGTTCTGGTTCATCGCTGACGAGTCGTTTCGATCACAGACTTGCCGATCATATGGATCAGTTCCATAATCATTTCAGATACGAATTCAAGCGAATCTACGAAGTAAGTTTGTATGTCGCTTCTCACAGTATTGCCGCCGTACCCGAAACTTCCTTGACCAGCCAACAACCTACCTACTTCCTGTTGAGCCTTGGGCGGTCTCACTGACAGATATCATAGCTCGCCGACGGAAGCTTCCATAAAGAGGGGATGACCTTGGCTCGATTCTTGCGAGAAGCCCAACAACTTGCGCATCACCTTGAGATGCATCACAGAATAGAGGTATGTCTGCACATCTCGTTCTAAGCACACTGGATTGTCGTAGACCTTGAACATCAATTGAAACCGTCGCTGATATCTGGTCTCTTTTGTTGTCCGCTACAGGAGACTTACATCTTCCCAATACTGGCCAAGAAGATGCCCCAATTCAAACAAGGAAGCAGAGAGTCAGGTCAACATCTGCAGAGCCACAAGAAGATTCATGAAGGTGAGTGATCACTTCATTCCTTACTCACCCACACCTCGTCTCCCATTCCAGTCCTATCGTCCATCTCATCTCCCCGCATGCTCCAAACATGTCAGTCCTGATCCATGTTGTCCGCAGGTCTTGAGAAATACGAGGCGTTCCTCAGCACGAACCTCGCCAATCCGTCAAAGTACGATGCGACCGAACTGCGGGGAATCCTGGATGGTTTCAGAGACGTCTTGCTCACGTGAGTTGCCGAAATGCATCCCTCAATCGGAATCGGGATGCAGTCGGAAGGGAACGGATTATGCTGATTTTGATTTGGATACTTGCAGGCATCTTGACGAGGAGGTCCACGACTTGGGTGCGGAAAGTATGAAAGCGGCTGGATGGACTCTGGATGAGATCAGGAGAGTCCCCATGTAGATTAGCGTAAGAGAGGTTTTAGACGTAACATTGGGTGATGGGGCGAAGGAGCGAAGGACAATGTGACTCGTGTTGTTTGAATGAAACAACCCCTGGTCATACGAGAGAGGATCGTGCTTCTCTGTACCAACTAGGTCCAAACGCACACGCACAGAAAGGCTTTCGCATCAGATCTCAACCTGGTACAGACGCAATCACCCTTGTACTCCTTCACCCCGGGGGAAAGGGTCCGAATACAATGACTACGTCGGGCGACTCTACCCCGTCCAGATGCGAAACGGTCGACTGCGGAGACACACGACAGGGCATGAGGACAAGAGTCCAGATCGACGCGGAGACGAGCACGGATCACCACGCTTCTCCTCACAGACGACACAAGGCACGATACAGAATCAACAAGCGATGTGTGACAAGGGATGATTCGCTCGGACCCCAACATCATCATGAGGAGTCCTTGATTCTTTACACTCATCGAATCAATCAACTCGTTCCTTCGCCTGTATCACCATTCTCTTCGTCTTCTTTCCCCTTTTTCCGTTTTGACTTCGTTCCCAGTCGACAGATATACTCTACCACCGTCATCATTGTTGTGCTTGATATCATCAATATCCCCCTCAACAGACGAACATCTTGCTTTCGATTACCTTGATCCATCTTCCACCCACTCGGTGTATCATCCACTCAACGGATTGACAAGACTTCCTTGCCACCCTGCCGATGTGGACGGGATTCTCACGAGCGTCCGAAAGCACAGCTTGATTGACCTCGTCCTTGACTCGCGAAACGTCCGTTTCTCCAAAGCTGCAGTTCATCGTCGACCGTGATGACTGACGGTGAAGAACCCAACACCGATGTCAGCTCGCTCCCA
The DNA here is from genome assembly GCF_039105145.1 of Kwoniella newhampshirensis. Taxonomy (NCBI): domain Eukaryota; kingdom Fungi; phylum Basidiomycota; class Tremellomycetes; order Tremellales; family Cryptococcaceae; genus Kwoniella; species Kwoniella newhampshirensis. The sequence continues at coordinate 1,247,704 of NC_089960.1, forward strand.
CTGACATCGCCCCCTCCTCTCCCTTGCACCTCGACTGCTCATGGCGAACCTCTTGAAAGCAGTACACCCGAACCTTTACAGGTGAAATGGTCTCCCGGCATAGGAATGAGCGCAGATAATCCTTCAAGCTCAGACGCCGATCCTCAGACCGTAGGGCTCAATAATCCCGCTTCATCACCGAGTACAGTTATATACACATATCCCGATATGGGCAAGCGTCGTCGAGGTCGACTACCAACCGCATGTCACGAGTGCAACCGCAGGAAACAGAAGGTGAGCTCCAACCACCGGTACCGGTCAGCTTGGTGTCCGGTCGATCAACCTGTAGAAGCTTGTAGCAATCACTGCTGACTGATGAACTGACAATAGTGCGACGGAAATGTACCATGCAATAACTGCCTCAAGCGAGGCCCTGAGCTCTGCGAGTATACGCCAGTTTCAGCCTTGGCAACATTCGAACTTGAACCAGAAGGCAGCTCTGAATCTCAGAAACCGAAGCGAAAACGAGGTGGGAAGGGAGCTCGAGCTTCGGAAGGGTCGATCGGGACTCTACGGCCATCCTCGCCCAGGAGCGGTTGGGCAGGCGTCAATGGCGAGGGCGAAGTAGCCCAGCCGGGGGATCCGGGCGATCTCAACTCGATTGCTCATTTCACTGGTAAGATACTGTATCATCAGTTGATAAAAGATCCGAGATAGATTGACGGACACTTGATGACAAACAGGTTTCACTACTGCTCCTTCCCAGCCAGGAGAAAACCGATACATCCTCAATACACCCATTCATCCTACCTCGTCCGAGCGAAATCGTCAGGACACCATCGGGGACAGGTCTTCCTCGTCGTTAACGAGTCCACCATCGAATGCAAATCCTGGTCGATTCTGGCGCGCTCATGCCGACATCCAAGTCGACACAGAGCAGCCATCGATGCGTAGTAAAGGTAGTGGTTCTTCGTCAGAGAGTGAACAGTTGATGGAAGAGAATGAGGCGTATGGTGTTGGGAGCATGAGAACCCTTCGAGGACCTCGGGGCAATGAGGAAGGTGAAAGTAAGCTGCTGACCGTTTCCGGTCATATCATCCACCAGGCTAATCCCCATGATTTAGAGACCTTCTTTGGCACAAGTCACTTTGGGCCTCAGCTGGCGGCAAAAGTCATTAGGGTAGGTGTCAGACCAACCGAGCGAGAATGTTCATACAGTACATGCTGACTATCGGGCTTGTCGTTTTGCAGAGCACTCCGGCGTTTCCCCATAGCGACGTCAGACATGGTCCACTTTATGGTACCACTCGGATTGACAATACCAAGTCATACACTCTTGAATCACAGACGCGTGAGCTCCTCAGTCACGTCCCGCCACGAGAGGAGTGTGACCTCTACGTTCGTCGATTTTTCGAAAGGTTCAATGTGTGAGTTTATCACCCTTTGACTCATCACGGTGGCGGAAGTGCTTATCCGTCCGATAGTCATAATGACATCGTATATGAGCCTGATTTCAATTCTTCGTACGACAAGCTCTGGCAGCTCATCAACGGTCAAACCAGATACGATCTCGACCTCAGGCAGTTAGCACTTCTTCTGATAATTCTCGCGTTCGGTGTGCTTCTCGATCACGACCCTAGCGATGAACAACGACGAGGGGACAAACTCAAGACGATCGGCCTCACCGAGCTCCAAGTGACTGCCGTGTCAGGCATGATGCACGACCTCGAGAACCAGTCCTTGAGCCTCAAAGACCGAGAAGAGAAAAGCACCAAGTGGTCTTGGGCAGCAAGGAGAGCTCTGAGTGAAAGTGCAAGCTTTTTTGGAGAGTCTATCGACACGATTAGAGCGGGAATATTGGTAAGTAAGAACGGAGACTCTCCGCTCGCAGATGCGAAACGATTGATCCGAGCTGATCTTTGGGATAGATGGCCCATTATTTGAACGTTTGCAGAAGGGTGGAGGAAGCTTGGACGGCCATAGGCACGGCTATCAGAGCTGCACAGGCTCAGGGGTGAGTCTCATTTCTTGATCTATCGAAGCTCTTTACTCACCTGCACAACACATGTGTTAAAGGTTGCATGTCGACGGCAAGTCGTGGAAGGGAATGTCTCCCAAAGAAGCTGAGTTGCGAAGGAGATTATGGGCTCGTAAGTTCGACTGCCTCGGCCGGGAGCAGCACTCATTCAACTGCCACAGATCTGTATATTGTCGACAGGTAAGAATTGGGATTCAATGATGTCGCCAAAATCAGATAGCAGCTAACCCAATCTACTTCAGATCCATTTCGCTCTTCCTTGGTCGACCCGTCTGCATCCAAGATGGGCATTTCACGACTCGAGAATCCTCAAACCTCCACGACGAGGAGCTAGACCGACCTCCCACTCCTCGCAGCCTCACGATTCCGACAAAATCCACATTCCTCATTTTACATTTCCGCCTCGCTCGCATCATCAGCAGTGTCCAGCTTACGTGCTTCAACCTCAATCCTCGGCGATACGCCGATGTGCAGTATTGTGAGGAGCTTTTCCTTGAATTCAAACAGAATCTTCCTCCACATTTCCGGCTGGACAACGAGGGTACAGACCTGAGTCTAGACAAGGACGGAAACTACAAGTGGTTGGTCGCTCAGAGGCAGACCTTGAACAGTAAATTCCACTTGGCGAGGATTTCGCTGCATAGGCCATATCTGTTGAGGTCCTTTGGACGGGGAAAAGATAACGGGAAGAACCCGTACGAGGGTAGCAGAGAAGCGTTGGTACAATCTGCATTGGCGGATCTCCGACTGAGGATCAGTCTCAACGAACTTGATCCTCTGGACAGATTCAAATGGACTACTGTAAGCACTGACTCATCAATATATCGAGAGCCTCCATCTGACTGCTGTCGATAGGTCGCATCTGGCTTCAACCCGGCCACTATAGTCGGCATTCTGTGCTTCCTTGGTTATCAGGACGAACGATTCCGACCAGGAGAGCTCAGGTCTGTTCTGCAAGCTTATATCAAGCTCGAGGAGAAAACAGTGCGAAGAGACGAGACATTGGAGACTGAGTTGAGGGTCTTGAGGTTGATGGAAGGAAAAGCGCTGGCTAGAGAGGCTTCAGATGCTAGGGAAGAGCTGTCCAAATCCTCCGTGTTGATGTCCGCACGAGCGGAATACGCTCAATCTCGCGCCGAACCAGTCACTGGAAGCTCGACCAATCACAGCCATGCACTCAACGTGCCAATGATGGCCATTCGAGGGTACGACAGTCAACCCACGCTATCGCAGCAAGTCATCACGCAAAGTCAGCACGGATTCTCGATGTATCATGGTCCCCGCGTTCACACTTCTCACCCTCATCTCGACGACGGTTCCAGTGATATGGCCCCTACGCGTCAAGAGATCACCCAGGGTAGTCAGTCATACCAATTGACGGGTCATGTTCGTCCACATCATCTGCGCCGACAGACTGTTTCGGCGCCTTTCCACGGTCCTGCCAACTTGTCGCTGAACACTTTTGCAGAGGTCTCACCTTCTCAAGATTGGTCCTTTCCAAACGTCAACACCACAATGCAGAGTGCATCCACATCGTCGTCGCACCAAAGTCCTTCGACAACCTTGAGGAACCCAGACGCCCCAATCATGTCGGAGACACTCTCTTCGAGCATGGACGTGGTAACTGAGATCTCTGGCGCTACCGCGGCATCGGTGGCCGGATCACAAGAATGGGCAGTACCATCCGATTGGGATCCCACGGCATCAGGTCTCCCAGATAGCAATGATACTCTAGGATGGATAGCATTGTTCGAAACGAATTGGCACTCGACGGATTTGGACCCGATCGGACCGGCTGTGGTGGGGTCGGATGGGGTGTGGAGGACGGCTTATGAGAATGGGCGCAGCGGGGTCTAACTGTGGAAGATGAGTGGAAAACCTAACGATTTGGGGAGCGGCTGATAGGGTTGAGGCGCAGCCAAGCGGGTAAGCTCCGACAGAGATTCTGGAGCAGACTATGCAAGGAAGTAGGGGTGATAGAGTGCGAGACGAGGAGGAGTTCCGATATCTCATAGATGTTCAGTACCACACATATATCCACTATGCACATTGTACATGAGAAGTCGTGATTAGCGCAAGGACGATGTAGCGAGGTGTGTTGCAGATCAACGTTCTAAGAGACGGCATTTGGCATCCAGTCTCCGCCTTGAGTCTGAGAGGGAAGAAGTCCATTGTCTTCTGACTGAGCCGGGTCGTCGCTCGTAGTGGGACGGATCAACACTTCGGTACTTGATACATGACAGAGGTATAACGATACAAGACGACATCTCGCGATTGCGGAGGCTTCCGGGCGTGCCTATTACAGTGGTATCGATGAGGGTTTAGTTCTCCACCTCGTTCAATTCGTGAGCACGTTTGACCACGTCGTTCTGCAGGAGAGTATCAGCTCGGGGAAGTCGTACTACAAGCCATGATCTGGATGGAAAGGAAGGCGATCACAAGGAAAGCAGGACGAGACGATAGGCGGAATCGATTGTGTTGAAATCATCCATCATCAAGAAAGAAAAAAAGAAAAAGGAAAAAGGAAAAAGAAGGGGGAATGAGAGGATGAGATTTGTCGGAGGACAAGTATCGCAACGCATTGCATTGTGTTCAGTTTTATCGACATGCCATTCGACCATGTTGATGCGATGCGATGCCATGCCAGTGGGGAAACGGAAACGGAAACGCGACTCACCCCACTACGAGTGATCACGACGGCGGGATCGTCCTCTGTCCCGTTCTTGGAGATCGTGTTGCCCTTCTTGGATGTGACCTCGGCTTTTCCCTCGACGATATCTGCGACTTTGCCAGCTATTCATCGAATGGGGGACATATTGCAGATCAGCCTTTCTGACCTTCTGGTTCGGTGCGAATCGCGATGTTGGTACTATCTTCGGGTGTGATGTAGTCGTTCATAGAGGGGAGGGGAGGGGTAAGAGGGAAAAAGGGGAGAAGGGGAGAAGGGGACGAGGCCCACTCCCCACTCACATGGTTGTCCAGATCCCCAGTTCCATGAGACTTCATCTCCTTTCTTAAGTTCTTCTTCAGACATGGTCGTGCTTCGATGCTCTGGTGGCGTTGAGTACTCGAAAGGTAGAAGTCGAGTTTGCGATCGGCGTTATTCTGTGAATTGGTGATGTTATGTTTGTCCAAGAACAATGAGAACAAGAACAACAACAACAACCTCCTTCGCTGTTATATATGCTTGATGCGGAGTGAGTACGTCAGACACGCACGTCACTGCTGATGATGTCAATAAACCTCTCCCGGTTGAGAACATTACTCGACGTATAACGATCGGGAGATCGACCCAGCGATCGGCAACTTTGTAAGGGGTCCGGTTCATTGAAACCGGATACAGTATGTAATCCTTCCATGACTCTTCAAGAGATGTCATCTCTGCAATGCATTCTGTCACTTCCTGCAGCCGTCACTACTTCTACTCCAGATGCGAGCCTGGCACATAGTACACATGATGCATTATTATTCACTTTTTCACCACACCCCAAACCCAGATATCGGACTTGACCTCTGTCCATTTTCTCACTTGTCTGCCCAAGCTCGCGCACCCTCTCAAGCCTTCCCAGCCACTGGTTCCAAGACCGGCGGACCTTCACCATTCACCTTTGCTTTCCCCTCTCCATCCTGCAAGATAGAGCCCGGACCAGCACCGTTCCCATTCACTTTCCCCTCCACTCTCAGAGGACTAGGAGGTGCACTCGAACCTCCTCCACCCGCTGCTATTCCTATAGCCGAATGACGTCCCGAGGGTCCTCTCTTCTTATCTTTGAATATATCCTTCAATACCTCTCTCACGTCCGCCTGTGGCTTTCTCCCACCGCCTGCTACACTTGTCGAGATGGACGATCCTGGTCCACCTCTGGAAGTGACCGATGAGTGATGATCATCTGCTATCGTCGAGATCAGGGAAGGTGCTGCGGAAGTTGAAATTGTATCTCGTCGAGCTCCTGCGGACATGAATAGCAACATCAGTATGTCGTCTAATACAGTAGCCCAGCATGATTCTCATTGATTGGGAAATTCAATGTGAATGCTTCGCCGACGACCTTTGTGAGGCAGCGCAAAAACAAAGTAAGAAAAGGCACACACCCAGAGCCTCTCTCAGATCATCCACGTCGATACTCCTCGAACCGGGTCTGCTCCCATTCCCATTGAAGCTTTGATAACTCCCGTTATTCATGCTCATGAGCACATGGGCGACGTCGTAATGCGGATCGTCGGCGGGTACGATGTTTGCGGAAGAGAACCTCTCAACGGCTGTGTTGTTAGACGTGATCAGCATCTGCCCTCTCTGAAAGTACGACGTGACTCAGGGTTAGACATATACATGAGACAGCACTCACAATCCTTGATGGCAGTTTCTACAGTCCACTTTCCTCCAAACTTCTTCTTCAGAGCTTTCTCATCACGTCTCGTCGAGCTTTGAACAACTTTCGCTGATCCCAACACAGTCACAATTACCTCGGGATCGAGCAGTGGTTTCGTCGCCGAACTCGATTCGCCTTCGATCGTATATTGGACAAAGGAGATCGGTGCTTCTGGCATCGGTAGAATGGTTGTTTGAGAATAAGGAGGGAGGGGTGGCACCAAGTAGGGTTCTGGGAGTGATGCGAGGCCCTGTTACGTTGCGGGTCAGCATTGATCACGATACCTCCGCCCTACGTTCGTTCTAGCCCTACACGGAACCGAAGAAGAGTTCGTGTATATTCTGTCTTTCCAATAGTGAACCTTGACATGAACTCGAACCCACTCTATCAGCCACCAATTCAATCTCCTCTACACCCCATCTCTCTCCGATCCTCCTCCAGATGATCCCGACCAATTCCCTGATCGCTCTCTTCCTCTCCAAAACCCACGCACCAGCTCTGCCGTCTCCCGGTCTTCTGACCAGTTCGTTCCCCGCATCTCGATCCAATGCGAGTAACATCGGCGTGCCCGTCAATAGCGCCGGGATGGGGACGATCATATGTATCTCATCGAGGACCTTGAGCGCCGCGGCAAAGTCTAGGGGAGTAGCTACGTTGTCGAATGAGCTGAGGTTGACGTATGATTGATATCGATTGAGTGGGAGAGAAGGTCTTCGAGAAGTCCGGAAACCCTTTTTGTGTGGCGGAGTGGAAGTACCACCATTACCACCCGCACTCGGTGGAGTGGACGTTGGGCTCGGTTCTGTGATATTGAAAGAGACTCCTTTTTCCTTATCGCCTCTCGTCGGCGTGCCTCGAGAATCGTTGGCGTCATTCGTGGTCGTCGAGCCGGGTCCCGTCTTGGTCGTTTCTGTCGCTGAAGTCCCATTCAAGGGAACCTGATGAACTTCCGGTGAAGCTCGTGATGACACACCAGTGGAGATCTCTTCCTCGGATCCTACACCAAGACAGGACGACATGACGAGGGTATATATCGCTGCGTTGAGAGCGTTGCAGAATCTGTAAATCGTGATATCTCCCGCTGTCGGTCGTACCGCCGTTTGTGAATGCTTGTTCGGTGTGGCTCCTCTAGGCATCTCCGTTTCTAGGAATAGTATCAGGGCTCGAGCATATGTTGATCGAACAGCGTAGTCGGCCTCGCACAGCAGCGGAAGGGTTTCTTGCCATACCTCGGGAGCGATAGGATTGCGTCTGCTAGGCCGATGTCGATGTGGTTCCAGGGGAGTATCAGGAGGAGCAGGTCCTGTTGCGGGAGCTTTTCCCTTATCGGAGTGGATAGGAAGACTACCTTCATTGGCCGCTCGGGAAGATGTGCGAGAGATTGTGGTGTTATTCAACTTCGTCTCCGCTTCCTCGTCCGCTGCATCTGCGACCAGCATGACTCCAGTAATACAATGTATCAAGACTCTGATGATTTCCGGTCGCGCTTTATCACTTGTTGGGAGTTCAGCGATACGAATAGCCAATTCCTCGACGATATCGTTGATCTGATCCGCATAGTAGATGTGTGTTCCAAGACTGCTCACACATTGTACGAGTGGTGGTAAGAGAGCATCTCGAGGGTCGAAGTGGACCCGGCGGATGATGAGCGAGACGAGATTTTGCAAGACATCCGATACGCCAAGTCCGACCAGCGAGGTCCCAGAATTGAGAATCGTGGTGATCATAGCCAAAGCAGAGGTATGCTTCGGTGTGGGCGCTTCGTCCTTGAGGTCGACCAAAACCTCCAAGAGTCGGGTGGGGACCACGAATCGGTATTGAAGTATGATCCAAGCTGTCAACCTTTCCGAGATCCAACAGCACCTTTCCACATCTTGCCATCCGTGTTTATCCAGGAAAAGCCCGACTCGGTCGACGATGTGCGAAGCTTGAGTGACTTGACATTGACCAACCAGCAGATGAAGCGATCTGAGGGAGGCAGATAGAACGTCTGAAGAGGAAGGGCCCTTCTCCCCTGGGATGTGAGCATGAAGCGAAGGCGCTCTTCGATCATTGATCGGTCGTTTTGCCGAGAATTCTGTGAAGAACGGCGATGGAGAAGCGTCCATCTCGATCTTAGCCGTCTCCAACTTGAGATGACCCATCGTCCCTTCGAATATGTTTTCCAAGAGTGGGGGCAAGATCACTCCGACCTGCTTTGGGAACTCTCTTGTGGAAGTGTACAATGCATCCGAGGTGACTGCGCCGTGAAGAGCGGCGAGAGCGATCAGTCTCGTTCGGTTCTGTTGTTCCATGTCTGTCTTCTCCTGCGGGTCGATATGAGTTGCCATCCTCCCGAATTTGTTTAGTATATCGAGATAAGTCCGAGTGAGAGGATCGTCTACGCCGATTGATGCACCATCCGTGTACGTCGTGAAAGATATGAAAGCAGCAGCAGCTCTCCCAATAACCTCCAGATCCAGTCCACCCCTCTGATACACTCTCACATCCAGACTCCTATCGATCACCCTCAACGCCCATCTTCCGAAAAGTCCGATATCCCTCTTACACTCGGTCAACAACGCTCTCAGGATAGCTAAAGAGATGAGCAAGCTAGCTCGATATTTCGGATAACCGGCCGTCGAACGTTGCGTCTCCTTGGCAACACGTTTGTCGAGCTCTTCGCCTATTTTGGCAAGCTTGGAAGGCTTGTTGGTAGCAAAGTAGGTGAGCTTCGACAGATCTTGAGAGAGGGGTCGATAATCTGGTCCAGCGGTGAGGAGAGCTTTGGAAGGTGGATAACAGGCGTTGAGGTGAGCTACCTCTGGTTGCAGGTTGGTGCATGGTAAGCAGCCCATTTTGAGGATCCGCTGAAAGGTTTTCTCAGAGATCGGGTTTTGATAAAAGAGTTTAGAAGGAGTTTTGAGAATCAAGTCGACACGAGAGATGCGAGATGTAGGCGAGGCTTGGCGGGAGAGAGGAGATCCGAGGTATGGGGTGAACTGGCGCGAGAGACGGACGAAGTCGATTCCTTCAATTTACAGGTAGCTATACGTATCTGAGCGCTACCTGTTTGTAGAAGAAAGGAGGATGGTTGAGATGAGGGATGACAGGACCGGTCTGAGACCGAGGGTTTTGATTTTGGTCCTGTTTACGGGAGATGAGGGTTTATTGAATGGAGGAAGATGGGATGGTAGACATGCCCGGTGGGACCCCGACCTCGTTGGTTGCACGCGTTTTTCACCGAGGTACATTTTGTGCCTTCAACCGACAGGATGCGAGAGCGGCTATCGTGTCACAAGCAGATTCTAGCATAACACGGATGGACGTCAATAGTGTGTGTGTGTGTGGAAGGAGCTCAAGTAATAACAAGGAACAGATGTGATGGATGATGTTTGGTTGCCATTTGCTTCAAAAGTATATAAAAAGGTGGGGACGGGAAAAGACCTAGTCCGGATATAAAACAACACTCTTTCACTCTCTCCTCCACGTACAGGCGCACGCACACCCCAAACACGCAAACCGTTCAACCGACACTTTTTACTGCTGCTTGCAATCAGGGTTGGCAGCGGCGGCATCAGCTTGGCCTTCGGGAGCATCCTAATTACTGGCCGGGTCTCACGTCAGCTCAAATTCCTGTCGGAGTTTCCCGTTCCAGCGTTACCCACCTCATCGTCATCATCCTCGTCATAGTCCTCGTCCTCGAAATCCTCATCGTCCTCCTCCTCAAAGTCGTCCTCGTATCGCAAAGCCTTGCCGGTGAAGTAATCAACAGCTCGAGGGATGATCTTCTCCTTGAAGTCCTCTCCGATCTGATAGTCGGTCTCAAGTCGGGCGTCAAGCTCCTCCAGCTCGTCCTCATCGACATCAGAAGCCTCGAGGCTCTCGGGTGTAGGCGGTTGAGGAGGCTTGAAGAAATTGAAGAAGGAGTCTGTAGGGACGACCTTTCGGATGACTCGGGTTCGGCCAGTGGCTGTCGAGATCGTCAGCGAGTGGAAGTGGGAGCTTCTAACCGATCTCCACTCACTCTTGTTTCTCTGCTTCTTGATCTCGGCCTTCTTAGTCAAGTCCTTCTCCTCCTTCCACTTGATCTCGTGGCCGATAGCCTTGTCGTACACGAAGTCACCACCGTAGCCGACTTGTTCCTGATGAAGGAATTGCCGAGTCAGCATACTACCCCAGGGTGATGTCCTCTACAACTCACTTGGTAGTAGTAGGTCTTGGTCAACTCGGTGTCCTCGAAGAAGTCATTGGGGGCAAAGACGAAGTGAAGCTTGAAGCCGGGCTGGCCGTCCTCGAGATATGAAAGCTTGACATCGGTGAGAAGCTTGAGAGCCTGTTTCATTGATAGTCAGCCTAGAGTTTTCGAATCATGCACATGCCGTGCCACGACTCACCTCCTCATCCCTCTCGGTGATGGTCTCAGAGATGGGGACGTGGTTCTTCAAGGCGGTCAACCAGAACTCAGGAATACCCTTGATTCCAGCAGCGTCCTTGTCGTCGTTGATCTCCTCAACCTTGGCGCCCTCCTCCTCGTCCTCCTCCTCATCATCGGAGTCGGAAGCCTTACCGGCCTCGACTTCAGACTCGGTGGGCTCAGCTTCACCAGCGATGATAGCCTGTCGTCGCTCGTACAGAGGTTGGAATTTGGAGAGGAACTGCGAGATGGCCGGAAGGACGCGATCAGCAATCGAAGGCGCTATGCCGATGGCACAGCTCACCTTCTTCTCCAACTCGAGGATAGCCATCTGGAACTCGCTCTCGATCTTTGAGTGCTCGACCTGGACACCTTTGAGACCATCGATCCTTCGTCGGACGGGAGCGGGAAGTGACTCGATGTAGCCAGAAGATCGGCCGATAAGGTCCTCGAGCTTGGACTGGGCGAGAGCGAGGAGAGCGGGGTTCTGTTGTACGCCGTGGTGTCAGCGTTGTCCACTATATTTCGCAATCGATTGGTCAAGGGGTGGGAGAGGATAATGAGATCGCATGATCCAGCTTGGCTGATGTGATCCAGCGCAAAATTCGCCACAGCGAGCCAACGAGTGTTGCTCATATATGTGCTGTACTCGGAAACCTCTCTCCAGAGCACTTCGCAAGACTAGCACAACCGTTGAGACTCCAGGTCCATCACCACCCAAAATTTCCTCGCACGTTCCCATTCCCCCTTTTAACAAACATGAGATGGGACTCACCTTGGCCAACAGACTGGCAGGGTTCATACCACCGACATCCTCCTCATCGCCTTCGCTCTCTTCACCTTCTGCAAGAGTCTCGACGGTGGGTTGACCGAGGTTGGCAGGTCTGTTTGTGAGGACGCCAGTGTCGAGGGGGGTGTTTTGAGGAGTGGGTGCGACGTCGAGAGAAGGTTCTGTTCGACCTTGGATGTTTTGTGATTGGGACATTGTAGGAGAGGAGTGCGCCAATGCAAGGTGTGAATCAAGGGGTGAGAAGAAGATGTCAGAAAAGAGAGAGAGTGAACAAGAGTTCGAAGGATGGTAGTAGGGAGGTGGCGACGGTGGACTGTGTGAGACTGGTGACAGAGCGTGGACTGTTGCGTGGACTGTGTGGTGGTAACGCGCAAATCCTCTTCTCAAATCTCGTACGGTGATCGCGTCAAAACTCCAACAGAACCCCCTCACTTTAGACCGTAAAAACGCCGAATGTGGCATCTTTCCATTCATCGTGCTAGTGGAGGTCGTCCACGCATCGATTCATGAGACCTAGCAGCAGCGTCTTGCCCACTTGACCCTCATGGGACCGAATTGATATATCCCCAGTATGAGGCGATAACTCTGCTCAGACATGATATATCAGCCCCAGGATGGATGAAGAAGACCCTACCGACATCTTCGACGCTTCCCTCTCTACGCTCTTCTCGATACCTCCCATAGCATTCGATGCGTCCTCTTCCTCCTCTCCGTACTATATCTACACCCCTCCCCAATCGTCATCCTCTTCCCCCTTCTTCAGACAGATACACCTGGCTCTTCCTTCGCCACCGTCCAATCTATACGCGACACTACAAGCGAATCATGTCTGGTTATCCTCCATATACCTCGCCGATCTGCTGGCATCGCGGGTCATCGACGTTGAGAGGAAGAGAGTCGCTGAACTGGGTGCTGGAGCAGGATTGCCAGGGATCGTGGCGTTGCTCTTGGGAGCTCGATCTGTCATCAGCTCAGACTGGGGCGTATCAGAAGTACTCGATGTGATTACGGATAACTTCGGGCGAGCAACGACAGCGAGTGCCAAACAAGATACAGAGGCAGAGCGGGAACTCCAAGAACGATGGAAAGTCGTCGGACACGAATGGGGTACAGATCCTTCCCCTCTGTTGTGCGCACTGTCTGCAGATGGCGAGGATAAACCAGAACAATTCGACATCTTACTTCTCGCAGACGTACTATGGGCAACATCCTCACATCCGATGTTGATCGAATCGATAGGGAACTTGCTCAGACCAGGCGGAGTGGCCCACGTCACAGCGGGTCTGCATACGGGCAGGGGACCGGTGACACGTTTTGTCGAGGCGGTCAGCAAGAAAGGATGGAACATGGTGTTGAAGGACGAGGTGAGATGGAAGGTGGATGGAGGGTGGGAGGAGTATACGGAGAGCATGAAAGTGGGAAGCGTGGAGGAGGAAAGAGGCGTGGTGATCAGGTTTGAAATCTGTTTATGAGGAGGAGGATTGAGATGACTGTTGTGAGTGGATCATCTCATTCATATAAGCTTCCTGTGACCGCATCAGATGCTCTTCACTCGCCAGCTTTTGTCGATTAGTAAGTTCTCCAGCTACAGAACGAAAATCACGACAGCATGCATGCATCATTTTGTTGCATCTAGATACCCATTCTCGATCTCCCTTCATGCTCGCCTTGTCATTGCGCTCACTAGCAAGCCCTGAGTCAATTAGGCGACGATGAAACTCCCTGTTCTAGCACCTTTCGCCCTCTCTCCACCCATCAAAGCAGAAGGTCTCCTCTCTCCTACAGTCTCCGCTTCGCTGTCCCCAGCTTCACTCGCCGTCGCTGACGAGGTACTCTTACTTCTCGCATAATATCTCTTATATCTCTCACTGGCTCCTCCTCCAAATTTACGAGGAGGCGTAAGGGTAGAATTCGAATCGTCACTTTCTATCCTGGACAAGAAAACGGCACCTATACCCTCATTCGCCCCTCCGGCCACTTTGGAGGGGTTCCCGGCAGGAGGGACACCCGACGTCTTTTCGTCTTTCTCTTCTACGACAATTGGGAATGAACCGAATCCACTTTCCATGCCTGACACAGCTGATTCCTCGTCGAATATCGGTAATTTCCCTCTTTTCATACTCATCCTCGAAACCACCCCTACCGTCCTCGTGAACCGATCTTCCATCCCTCCAGCGCCTGCACCTGCTCCTGCGAGAGAAGCAGTAGTAGGGACTCTTGCCGCGGAAATCGCTGCGTAGAGGGTACTTCGAAGATTGCTCGCCCATGTGGCTGATCTTTGAGGGAAGGGATCGGAATCAAGATTCAAGGCTGATGAAGGGGAAGGCAGAGGAGATGGGAAGTTGTTGGTCGGTCCTGGGCCAAGTTGATTGACAGTCAGGTGGTATGGTGTAGGTGTGGGACAACGGGATTCCATCTCGTCAGGACGGGGTGGAAGTGTCCAAGGGACAGGAAGACCGTTTCCTGGGTACATCGAAGTATATAACGTAAGTACCCAAGATCTTCTTTCTTTTTCTACCGGCCAGAATACAGTTACTCACCGTCAACACCCAAGAATCTTGGAGATCCACCATCCAATCCAATATCCTTCAGTCCATCAACCCCGTTCACCGTCTCCCTCTCCGCTTCCCCTCTTGGGCCCGTATGGCTGTCCCATTCCACCTCACCCGGCAAAGCATTCCGCACTTCCAACGTCCGACCCGTTTCGCCATACAGTTGATGACCACTCGATAGTTGTCGTCCTCCATATGCTTGTGAAGGTGGAGAGAGCGTCGTTGTCGCCGTAATACCTGAATGTAAGAACGGACTCTGGTGTTTATCAATCGCGAAATTATTTGAACGTCGTTGTAGATCCATATCCATGACCATATCTCCTGTTCCTAGGCCCAAGCCCAAACCAGGATTTTCATGATTGTGATTACTGTTCATGTTAACTTCTTCGTATGTCGGTCCTATCCCGTATCCCTCTCCAGCACCGCCGACTGCAGATGACGAATAATCATAAGATCCGTAACCGTACTTCTCCCCCGTATCGCCTCCGTAGACATCATGGTGATCATGCGAACTATCATGTCTTAATCCAGCTACGAAATCGCTCAATCCATCATCATCGTCGTCGTCGCCATGTCCCCTTCTCCGCCGTCCGAGACAGCAGCAGAATGGGAACTGCCTGAGAGAAGACGACGACGATCGGAACAGGTATCGAAAGAGTGTGACCAGAGCGCCGAACAGGACTAGGGAGAGGACGATGGCGAGGAAGATGAGTGGTGCAGAGGGCGGCTGGTGGACTGCATTGTTGTTCGCTGAGATGGATGTGGCGGTGGCGGCGAAGGACGTGCTCGAGCCGGATAATGTGAGAGAAGAGGATGTTCTTTGACTTGAGCTTGTGGTAGCCGGAGCCGTAGCCGGAGCCGAGGTGGTAATGGGAATGGGAGCGACACTCTGTATCGAGGAAGTCGCATCGATCAATGAGGTTGAGGTCGGTGTGGCACTGGATCCAATCTGAATGGTGGTGCCACTTTCGCTCGTGGATGCTGTTGTGATCGAAGAGGTAGGGCCCACGTTGACAGACGTGATCGTCACAGCGCTATCATCAACAGTGACAGTGGTGGCAGAACCGATCGATGTGATGGCATCCGCAGAAAGGGAAGTTGGAGTAAGTGAGTTCATAGACGTAGGAGTAGGAGAAACTTGAATCACACTCCCGCTCAAAACCACCTCTCCCCCATTCCCATTCACGACGACGTTTTGTCCAGGTTCGGTATGGGCGGGTGGGGCTTCTCGACTGTCGGTCGATGGAGTGTCTGACGGAGGGGAAGACTGAGGTGAAGAAGGAGAAAGCATGACGGCTTGTCCGTTGGACCCGATCATCAACGGTCCGTTGGTCGGTGGTTGGGCGGAAGAGGCTGCGGCTGCGGCGAACGTGGCGGCGAAATCGACGAATGATTGAGGGGGGTTCATGACGATTCGTTTGGTCTTGGTCTTGGTTGTGAGTCGGGATTCGGTATGGGATCGAGTCGTCTCCCACCTGGAGAGAGCGAGGTGCTCACCCATGTTGTTCCGCGTACGAAAGATACCAGATCGCCGTTGGACGATGGGGGCTGGTAATGTCGGAAATGCTGGATGGCGAAGTATGGTCCGAGGGGGGGGAGAAGTCATCTGATCGAGTGTCTGAGAGACAGGGTCAGGAGTGGACGCGGCCAGGCGTTAGGCTCCTTGCTGATCCGTCGGGTTTGGTGATAAAACGGCTACCGATCGAATCTTTTGAAAGATCGGTGTGGATCAAGTGAATTGGAGTTGGAGGGAGGAAGGGAGATCGTCGCACCGGGCAACGATCACTTTTCTTAACAGATCGGAATGTCCTGGTTGACAAAGCCCACTGACCAGAACCGAACGAACGGTTTGTTATCGATATCAACAGGGAAGGAAATGACAGGAGAATACGGATCCGACCAGCGGTTCTGTGTGCTCAAGGACGAATTGAAAAGATGATAAGCTACAAGATGTGGAGAAGACGAAGAGAGGACGAGTGTACAGGAGATTACAAGGATGGACAAAGAGGTCTGATCTGGGTTGACAGGTCTCTCGGGGAAAGGAATGGGATTCACCAACAAGCACACTTTTCAGCCATAGGATCTGCGATATAGTCGCTATGCTATACTCACAACTCAGCGGTGTGATCTGGAATGATGAAAGATGACCGATTCGGCACAAACGAGTCAACCTGAGACCTCATTGCCATGATCACGACACACGGTACACAGGATTCTAGCTGCGTAACCTACAGTACTATCATCTCATACGACGACTCCGGGGCGAATGTTGCGTAGCAGTCTGGCCGTAGTGTTCCATGGCCGAGCCGAGACATCTCTTGTTCTTGGACAGAGACAGAGATAATGGTCTCTGTCGGTTCAGCGTGACTCAGATCAGATGCAGTCCGAAACATTTCTACCTCTGCTAAATTATTGTACATTATTTCCCCGTACCATTAAACGAGAACCCGGCACGACTCCGCACTATATGCGTCGATAGACCACTGCTGGATACTAGTGCATGTTCGATGATCTGTATATCCACTCACGCCGCGTATATCTGCTGTACCCTAAAGTTCAAATATGACATCAATCTAAGTTACATCCGAATCTCTCGACTACAGTTCTGCTGTCCGTGCCGACGCCCTCGTGACTCATATAATGCCCCAAAACATGCAGGTTCTACCAGCGAAAGACCTCACAATATTCGTAGACTCATATGATAGCCATATCCCTTAGCGCATTCTTCAGAATCGTGTCCTAAGCAAAGGCATGTCAGCTCCTGTCTTACCACTACAACATCGCCACATCTGACGAAGGACAGCTCGTGAACCCACCTGACAAGCCGCCATGACAACCTTGACATTCTGTACATCCACCGCCGTCGTCACATGACAGTAAATCTCCTTTGTTGACGATCTATTCAATGATCTGAATTTGATTTTGAAAAACCTGCGAGGCGTGGCTCGTCAGTAGGGACCCTACAGTACAGTCGTCTGGCACACTTACTCGACGGCATCATTGAAAGAACCGGGTTTGCCTAAGATCGGTAAAGCATCGTCAATTATAAGGTATATGCTTTAAGGTATGAACTCACCTTCGAAATCGCGGAAATGCTTTCTGATTTGTTGTTGTGGATCCTTAATCTGGACGAGTAGAAAGCAGGATGAGCTGGGATCATTCTTTGATCTGATATACACCCACCTTCTCCATCAAGATGTCTGCTTTATTCAAGAATAAGATGATCGATGTCTTGACAAACCCTGCAGATGTTCGAGGTCAACCTCACCCAATGATAGCGTCTCGATCAAACCCACATTGCGAGTTACAGATCGAGTCGAAAAGTAGTAATGCTTCCTGCATACCGTTCGATTCTGAAACAAGGCACCATGATTAGCTTTCGTGTCTGATCCTACACTCATGAGCACGCTTACCTCGATCTTCTATCAGACAGGAGTTGTAATCTGAAAGTGCGACAAGGAACAGTATAGCAGTGACGTTCTCTGGAAACGGCAGCTCGGTCAGCCACCACTCGGACGGCTGATAAGGACAGCAAATCACCAAAACACGAAGCCCACTTCCGTCGTTCAGACCTGATGGAGTAGCAAGGAATCAGCATCGTTACCTCCGGACCTCCCATTCGCGGGACGGTCGACGATTTGCACAGGCCCAACACATACCGTTGTCCGCCGACATCGAATAGACGGAACACGACATCGTCCAACGGGAATCGAGTTTCCGAAATACCTGCGGAACATAAAACACGGTATCAGTGTCACCCCTCTTGTTCTCCGCAATAGGAGACTCAAGACCCCCAACCCACCTGTCGTCTTGCTTCTCACTCTGAGTATATCATCCGATGTAGGTGTGTAATCCGGTGCGAACAATCTATCCAGGTCCATAAAGAAATAAGTCATATTCTCCGCCAATGCAAATTCGTTCCCTCGTCGGTAACACAGTTGGACGTTCGGATCTGCCCATAGCGATTTGAGCGCGACGAGGTATTTGGCTGGATAGGGTTCGCCGGTGTTTATGGGTGGTTCGGAATCGATCAATGTAATATAACGTCGGTTCTCATTGGACACAGCAATGTTCAATTCGTCCATCACGTCGATGATGGTCCGCATTCCGCCGACGATGTTGGAGAAGGTGATCTTGCTGTGTTGAAGCAAGTGCCATCAATCTCAGCAAACACCAAGGTAACGGTATGCCATCACAGGAGGTGTTCAGTTTAACCCAACTCACCGATAATCCTCGATCTCATCAGGAAGGAAAGGTTTATTGTTGATCAAACGCATTTGCTTCAGACTGTTGTCCCCTCAAACATTCTCACCATCAGCGACCTCGTTCACTCTTTTCTCCAACCATCCTTCTGGGTGTCCCCACTCACATTGTCGACTTTCCACTCGCTCCCGCACCCAATAACAGCAACTTGACCTCTTTCGCCAGTCTTTTCTCATCCTAGACCATCTACAGCATCAGCACATCCTCCTTCCGCTCCAAGAAGGAAAGGACGCCGCTCACCTCTTTCAGAGCACGGTCGATCTCCTTGCTCCGTTGATTGGCAGCAGGATCCTCAGAGGAGGGCGATGACATACACGCGCCCATGATGAGTGTTGTCGACGATGATGTATACGATTTCTATGAGCGGGAATGGGAGACGGATGGTATGATGGATTATGACAATGAAGAGTCGGGAGGGAAAGGGAGATCTTCGTCAGAAGGCAGATCCCGCCTATTGACGGAGTGATCCACGCTGTGGCGATGTTTTTATGACGGACGGGGGAGCTTCAAAGGGGTCTACGATGATCGAGGAGGCGTTTGTCAGCGAGGGACATGAGACGATGCGAGCACAGACGGAGTCGTTCTGTCCTTTCTTGCGAATGAGTTTTCCATCCGCACAGGAGGGTTTGGAATGATTGGAAACGCACTTACACCTTGAAAACGGGTCTCGAGCGCGACACCGCTCTTCCTTCCGTTTCTGCTGAATTCCTCTACACAAAGCAGCTCCTAGCACCAGCAGTAGTAACCCCCGTCGATTCGTCTATATCACTGTGCGGAATGAATGATGATCGGACTTGCGGTCAAGGAGGCGATTTTTGGAGCCCTACACCGTTGGTCGAATCTACGTGCGGCCGTGGCGCAGTGATAATTTGACCGATCGCTCAAGGCTAGTCGATTGGTGGTGTAGGAAGCAGATAGCGACGCGAACACAGTCCGTGGTGCGTCAAAGGTAGCTCGACGGTTTAAATGACGAATAAAAGGCGATCAGATCCTGAACTCTATATATCTTTGTCGTTATTATTGTTATTGTATATCGTTATTGTTGTTGTCGACGAGAAAGTTGTCGTGTATTGGTCGGAATCCAAACTGGCTCGCTATTCCTGTGTCTTTCGGTTCAGCCGGATTTCGCTTGTGATAATCTCTTGCGATGAAGATCATGGAGGGTGGAAGTATGATGCGCTTCACACATGAAGCGACACGACTGGAGTTCTTCTTGTTGGTTACCCCACTGCCTTCACTGTCCATTGAGAGAGCACCCTTCGGAGCGTCGCTTCTGAGATGACCGGAGCGAGGCCATCAGGACAAAAGGGAAAAAAGAAAGAACAACGATAGACATTCGGTGAACAACACATCAGGCACACGATACCAGGTCGATATCTTACTGCAAGCGGTAATAAATGGCCAACGACCTGGGATTCCGGTTGCTGCGGGGCATGCGGGCTCGCTTCCGAGAGGTCCCAAGTTGTCCCTTGACACCTCTCAATTTCACCAATTCTCAGATCAAATACTCGTAACGAGTTGACGGCGGTATTTGGACCAGGTTAGTGACCAGTAGACGACCTATGCATATCGGACATACATTCTACACTAATGGAATGCTTCCGCTACAAGATCACATTCGATGCCTTACTACCTCACTCATCATAGTCCGAGCAAGACACAGGCGTAAGAGAACCTTCAAAATCCAGTATCCTCACAGGATTCGGTGACGGTGACACCTTCTCCCTGTGCACCTTGGACCGCTTCGCCGTGACCAGCTTCTCGCTTGATACTGGAGTAAGGGGTGACCCCACCTTTGGCTTCCTCGGCGGTGTCGTCGCCGTCGTCGTCTTTCGTTTCTTCGTCGGTGTTTCCCGACCCGTCTCTTCCCAAGAAACTGCCTTCGATTGGCCAGCTCGCGATATGGTCTTCTTTAGGGATTCTGGTGTTGGAGGAAACATATCCCCCTCCTGAGCGTTTCTCTTCTTCGTTGGTGTTCTCGGTGTCGCCCGACGAGTTTTGGCCCCCGTAGCAATTGGCGAGATAGTCGTGTCGTAAGCTGGATTACCCAAGTAATCCGTGACAAAGTTCTGAACATCCCCTTGGATCCAGAAATCGAAGACCCCTTCCCATTCACTACCTTTGCTCGGCGGTTCATCATTCACAAACACCGCTCTGCACTTCGTGTCTTTCACTTTCCCCTTTCTGGAACGTGCCGCTTTCGCCATCTCCTTGACGATCCTCTTCACACCCGGAACGCTCAGACTGGTACCTACGACCAAAAGGATCTCCACGCTCTTCAAGTCTTTCTGGACTACTGAACCGATTTGTTCCCCTTGAGGATGTTCCTCGCCATACAGGACGACGCTAGGTCGAAGAAATCCGGTCCGTCGAGTCCGTTCAGATAGAGCTGATCGAATGGTATCTGATAGTTGACATGTTGGACATGGGATTTGAGTCGAAGGGAGCGGGAGATGGGCGGAGAGCGGTACAACGGTGAAACACAACGGACAGTGAAGATTTGTCAAGAGGCCATGTAGAGGGACAGCTCGATATCCTTCCGCAGGAGGGGAGATATCGAACATCGGACTCGTGGAAAGGTACTGTGGAGTGCTGTCTCCGGTTGTGGTCTTTTCCACCTTCTTCGGCGATTTAGCGCCTCGTTTCACAGCGGTAATTCCAACAGAAAGGCCAGCTTTCTCTTCGAGATTATCGATATTCTGCGTGTAACATCGTAGTAATCGTTCCTGTCCATCCAGCATAGAAAGATAACTGTGGAAAGGAGTCGGGTTGGCAGAAAGCGCTAGCGAGGCCAAGGAAGTGATCAAGGCGTGATGGGATGCAAGCAACGTAGGGTTCTGGGAATCGTCAAAGTGAACTTTCAGCGACCCTTCTATATCCGGGTATGGTAGGTAAGGCATCGAGGGAAACACTTACACTGAGACATTTGACATGGAAGAGGTCCTTAGTCGAGAACGACACCGTGCCTTCTCTTTCCTTGCCTTTGCCCTTCTCCTTTCCAGCATAAGGATCGTTGAACAAACCGCTTGCAGATCTAAAGTCCGGTATATCCGCACCAGTCGACACGCCTGCACCTAGATCGAAGGCACAGAGGCAGACGATCAGCAAACATACTTGACAACATCCGGAACTGAGGCGGCATACCCGATATCACTACTACCTTCTTTGCTTTCCGTAGGGAGGAGACCACACATCGTAGATTCCCTTCGGGATCGAGAGAGGGGGTCGCGAAAGTGGTCGATGGGCCCGCCTCGCTGGACGAAGGGAATATAGGCACACTGATCCGTATCGTCATCTTCTTCGTGACCTCAAGCGCTCATTCAGCGCACAGTGATACGCAGACAAGATCGAGTACCAAGAACCAGCTCGGTCTGCGGTCTGCGCAATCTGACGATGAAAGGAGGATTATTTCAGAGCAGGCTAGGAAATATAAAGATCTTGGATGTGATGCGCCATCTCCGCCGGAATCAATGATCGCCGAGGAGGGACGATATCGCTGATTACATACGTAATATTCACTTGGTCCGCACGCCTAAATCCGTCAGAACGAAGAAGATCCTTTTCGTTACCCCCGGCTTCTCCAGCACCCCGGAGAGACCTGTGTTGTTTTTGTTTTCCTCACTTTTCATCCCTTTTTTGATTTCTGCTCGGCGACCGATCTCTTACAATCGCATCGACCGAACTTGACGGTCCTTGACATATCGGACAAACAAGAAAAGGCGGGCTAACCTGTCCAAGACGACGAGAACAAGAAACAACCGTAGAAAGATGTCGAGCAGCGGGAAATCAACTGCTAGGGCGTCAAAACCTGCCAACAGACGACGCAGCTCCAGTGTCACCCAGGCTCTCAAGTGAGTCACACCTCCTCATCGCGTGCAACATAGCACTCGAGCAAAAGCATACTGATCGAATGGATAGCCAAATCCCGCTCAATCAAGTCCAACATGCGGGGTGAGTGTATGACTATCTGTAACATGTCTTTGAAGCTTGCTAATCACAATTCAAACGCAGAGGTCATCCAGCCGCCAACGCTCATTCGACACTCGACTCCACGTCGGAGGTACAACCTCTTTCCGGAGCGTCTAGACCCAAGGGCGCAAAGAACGGCAAGTCCGAGATGCCTGCTATCTATCGGTCGAAAGGATTTTGGGACGATCTGCAATCTGGCAGATGGATGTTGGTCCCTGGTGAGTGATTCTTGACATCGTTGGCATCCTTATTCCCTCGGTTATCTTCATCTCGTCGCTCTATTCAAGGAAGACATGCAGTCGAGTGTAATCGCATGCGTTGCCGAGACTGACCGCTTCGCAGCGTCTGCGTTCAAGCTCATGCTCGTTCCTTTCATTCTCTACGCCAATCACGAACTTCTGATCCACTTCGGACTACTCGCTCCTGGAACTTTCAACCTGTGGGCTCACTTCATCTTTCCCCAGAATAAGCTGCCCGATGGTAGATACGGCAAATCGTGGTGGGATTTTGCTTTTTGTGCCAACTACATCATCTTTTGGTCATTGTGAGTCTATGCCGACATCAACCCACACCGAACTGTAATTCACGCCTATACCTTAGCGTGAGACAGACTGTGACCATCCATGTACTCCGTCCCATGGCCAAATCCCTCGGTATCAAGGGAGGCAAGATTATGCGATTCACCGAACGTGAGTGGTCACTATGCGAAGCCAACGCTGATTCGAGTAGAGGGATACACCGTTTTCTACATGGCTGTCCTCGGATCATGCGGAATCGTGAGTCTTGTCTGGTATGTGTGCAAGATGAATTAGTAGCTGACATGCATGTGCAGTATGTCATGCATGGCCTGCCCACTTGGTGTTCGTCCTACCTCATCTCGCGTGAGAAAAGAAGAAACTGACATCATATTGCAGGGTACAAAACGGAATATTTCTGGCTCAACTACCCCATTGAAGCCATGTCCCTCAGACTCAAGATTTACTATCTCATGCAAGCTGCGTACTGGCTACAGCAGACCATCATCCTCGCCGCGAGAATTGAAAAGCCGAGGAAGGATTTCAAGGAGCTTGTTGCACACGTGAGTCTCGTTGTTGCACTCCAATGACTCAAGCTGACCGATGTGTATAGCACATTGTCACCTTATGGCTCATTGGATGGAGTTACAACGTTTATGTGAGCAGTCCTGAACATGTGTTGGCCAGCAATCGAGCTGACAGAGAACGCTTGCTAGTTGACCTACATCGGCGTCAGTGTCTTCGTGACTATGGACGTCTCCGACGTGTTCCTTGCTGTAAGTGCACAACTGGTAGCGTTTTGAGATGTTTGCTAGAACTATCTTAGCTTGCCAAATGCGTCAATTATGTATCGGAGGCAGCTTCCCCTCCCGTCTTCGCCGTCTTTGTCGCGGTCTGGACGTGAGTTGCACAGACTCCATTTCGTCACTGTCCCGACGCCTGACATTCAACCCAGATACCTGCGTCACTACCTCAACCTTTGGATTTTGTGGTCGGTGTGGTATGAGTTTGACTTGATTGCGTGAGTTCGATAGATGTGTTCTTTTTCACCTATGCTGACAATTCGTTCAGGCCGGAGAATCGTAGCGCTTTCAAACCTCTCGATGATAAATGGCTTGCTCCGTGGATGAAGTGGCAGATCTTTGTCCCCATCCTTGTCCTTCAGTTCATCAACTTGTTCTGGTACTTCCTCATCTGGCGCATTCTTATCAGGTAAGTGATTATGAGCCAACGTCAACGTTTTACTGTTCCCTGACGCTCGATCAATAGGGCCTTGTTGAAGAACCCATTGTCTGATGATCGGTCCGACGATGAGGATGAGGATCCTATCGAGGGTGAAGAAAGTACGACAGAGAAGGTTCAGGCCAAGTAAGGGAAACGACATGCATTGAGAGCACAATCGCGTGAGGAGCAGTTCACTCAAGTGGAGTGACGACGGTGATCGACCGTGGAGTAGACTGAGCAGTTGGCTGCTGGTGGATTGCAGGAGCAGAAGAAGTGGGAGATGAACGAAAGATTATAACTACCTCCTACAATAATGATGATGCGATCGACAATAGCTGCATGATGTATGAATCAGCATATCTACCAGCCGATAAGCCAGTTCCCAGGGCAGCTAAAGATGGGGAAGGAGAGATAGGGTAACGTAGTATGTGTGGTGTGAGCGACTGGAACCTGACAAACTTGATTCAACGGTTGAACTGTAACTGTGCAATCCCCCTGCAAACCTCCACTTGTGGTAAGTTGGATTTTATTTGATGACAGTAGATTGGCAAAGTGGTGAGATCGATGACGATATACGTACTAGCAGTAGCACCACTCGTCAGTACTGGGAGGGGAATAATCAAAAAAAAGGGACAGGATTAGGATGAGGATGAGGATGCTGTAAGAGGACGTCTTCGGTGGATGTCACCGGACTGATTTGTACGCGTAGCAACGATGATCTGTCGTTTGTTACTTGCTGAAAGTGACACCACGACCACATCCATTCATCCATTATCCCACACATCCCCCCCCCCCTTTTCACCGTGTCTCTATCCGGTCTTGATTCCAATAATCATTCGATCGAGGATAGAGAAGACGAGTTGTATCTGTGCAACTCAACACAGGCAAAGATGTTCCCGACAGGTTACAGATCCAGACATCGAGGTACGGTCGACGCTGCAAAGGCTTATCAGAAGGAATCGCCACCCGTCACCAATGACAACGACGGCAACGACGGAGGCGGGGACAGTTGTTATGGAGTGAAAAGCATGTCGGATTGGGGAGGGTCCACCACGTTCCCTGCTTCTGTACAAAACACGAACGATGCCGAGGGAGAAATGCAAAGCACACAAGAAGCTGAACGAGTTGAAGGGGAGAATCATGTGGACCGGGATCACGGTAAAGGCATCACTTCGACACTTGGTTCTGCACTCGCAAAGGAGGGCGAGCAAGTTGGTCTGGGTATAACACCTGGACTCGAATCAGCATCCTCTGGTGAAGCATCCTCCAACATGCCTGACTGGACTCCCATGCCGGAAAAGAACAACAGTCTACCTATCAACGATAGCCCTGAAATGACGCTCGGACTCGGACTCGAACACCGAATCATTCCACCCAGTCCAGAGGATACCGTCCATCCTCTCGACAACCATCAAACTTCCTCTCATCACCATCAGCATCACCCCTACTATCCACAACAACAGCAACAACAACAACAACAACAACAACAACAACAACAACAGCCGCTTCAGGACCTGGATTTCACTCCACCTTCAATGGATTCTCCATACTCTTTCCATCCTTCGTCGGAACCTTCCTCTCCGGCAAGCATCAGCTCAATGCCCAGTCACATCGCATCCTACTCATCACTCTCCCGCACTTCTTCCCTCTCAGTCTCTTCTCCGCTTCACCATCATCATCATGCCTTTCATTCGCACGATCACAATCATGGACATGGAGTCGAGGCCGGTGAAGAACTAGTCTTGCCGAGTATGAATTTGCCAGAAGAGAGTCTCAGCTTGCACATGAGCTTGCCGAAGATGTATGGACGCGCAGAAGCGGACGAAGGCTTGTCGATGGTCATCTTGGGAGGGAGGGAAGACACGGAGAGAGTGTTGAAAGGCGTGAAGGAAAGAGTGGGTTTGGTGGACTTTGGAAGGGGAATAGTAGGTGTCCTGGACAAGGACGGGAAAGTTGCGTTGAGGATCGTGACCGGGCGGGACAGGCAGCAGGTGAGTTTATGCGTTTTGGCCCAGTGTCTACACGCTTGGGTTAGGATCAGCGGATGATTGGGGAATACTTACGACTTTGTCCTTGCACAGACCCGGCACAAGATCAAGCAGACCTACCACACGCTGAACGGCTTACTACACCCAAGGGTGCCCGGTGGCGAGATGGACAGCGAGTTGAGAAGACTTGTCTCAGGCTACGCCATGAGTACAGACTGGATCCACCTGGTCGTCGAGCTTGGTCCTCGTGATGGTGAGTGTGCGCCTTTCTCAATAATATAACGCTGTGCTTATTGCCTCACAACAGAGAAAGACGAACTCCAGGAGCTGGTACCAACGAGCTACCCAGCATGTGTCCTCTACTCCAACATATCGCCACTCCATCTCGATCGCTCTTTGTTGGAGCCGGAGCCTACTCCTCAATTGGATATGACAGGACCGACCCCTCGACTATCTGACGAGACTCAAAGTTATTTTGCGCCTCGAGACATCAGTCCATCTCCGCCACAATCATTGGCAGGCTCACCGGCACGAAAGTCTTACCCCACCGAACGTGTTGTGAACGCTATCTGTGGATATCTCCAGGACAACTCCACTACCGTTCAGCGGTCCGTTGACGCTTTCTTCCACTGGCGCAAGACGAATACGAACGTCTCAGACGACGCGCATCTCCAACCGCCTACGATGACGTCGTCCATGACATCGACGTCTGCATCGTCTTCCTATGGTCCACCTATGCCCACTGTCGCTCGAGCGCAAGGTGGTGGCGAATGGGAAGCAACGCTTTCGAGGAGGGTCGCTCAGCGTCGAGAATCGGAGACTTACTCTGCCAAAGAACGAGGTGGTGGTGGAGGAGGGAGGGGGAAAAGACGAAGATCGTTTGGCGATAAAGGCAAATATCATCCACCGTCATCTGTTCATGGTCGTGGAATCGGAGGCAAGGAAAGACGGTCGAGTAGAGATTGTCCATCTCCACTGTTCCCCATCTCGTCCTCTTCCTCTTCAGGAAAGGGTACCAATTCTACTAGCTCCGTGGGATTGGGGTGGGGAGCGTTGGTAGAGAGGACTTTCGGAGGGAGCAAAGGTGTGATCGTCGATTGGGCTAAGAGCTGGAAAGGAGTAGCGGTCGCTTGTGCAGTCGTGGTGGTTGTGGGATGGGGATGTTGGATGGGTAACAGGAGAATGTGAGAGGGTTCCAACCACACAGTACCATTTCCCCTCCTGTCCTCTCTTGTAGTTCTGATTGTCCGAGAAATTTTCGGTTGTACATATTCTTCATGGTTGTCATATCTGACTTGTTTGTTGATTGTTTGTTCACTTCAGTCCTACTTGTTGAGTTCGATATATGCCTGTTTGTTTGTTGTCCCTTTTGTGATCATGGCCTTTGTGCTAGTGTGCTAGTGTGCTAGTCTTTGTCTTTCGTTGTGCACCGTCTCACACCGTGTCATCAGTGCTCGTTGTATAAACCATTTCAGGTCTGGATGATCAGTCAGTTGCTAGTAGTATGAATCAGTCCCAGTCTTAGTCGATCCTCATCGTGTCAAACACATGCACATGCACGTACCCGGCAAGGGCACCTTACGCGTCGAGGATGAAGAGTCACTCGACCATGCATTGTTTCTCCACGCCTCGCAAGCCAAACCGATTATGCTAACGCGCGACTCAACAAGATAAATCTACTTGGACCTCTTATAGACTTTAGCCAAGAAACTCCTAAACACCTCCTTTTTCAGCCCTGTCTTATCCTCGTCGACCGACTCGATCAACCCGTTGATCTTGTCATAGCTCTCCTTCTCGTACGCGTCGAATCGTTCAGGGATAGAGATGGGTGCAGCGGAGAAGATGTCTTTGACTCGGGATTCGGCAATAGAATCCTTTTGACCGTAATTGTCCTGCGTTGCAGCGAAGAGTGATCAATGATACAGATTGGCCGGCCAGCTATACGGTCGGAGCGAGTCCGCCTCAACGCCCGCACTCACATCGAGGATTTTACGTTGTTCGGGAGTAGCATATTTGAGAGCGGTGTTCACGTTCCAAGAACATTTATTGTCCTACCGAGCAACCACCCCCGGTCAGTCGCTCCCTTCGTCACGCGATTGAACGACAGAGGACGACGCACCAAGATATCCGTTCCGATCTTGCCGATGTGCTCAGGCTTGCCATAACAGTCGAGGTAATCGTCCTGGACTTGGAAGTACTCTCCGAGGGGGATCAAGATGGACAAGGCGAGATCATATGCTTCCTTGTCCTCGATACCTTGCTAGATACGTTTTTTTGGTCAGATCAGGAGCAGCATCGCAAATCATTTGGCATCAGGAGAGCAGTCTTCGACTCACCACACGCATGGCAAGAGCGACCGGGAGGTAGAAAGAGTAGAAAGCGGTCTTGTAGACAACGATGAGGTGGTGTCTGAGGGATAGAAAGGAGACAGACCGATCAGCACTGATCACCCGTCATACACCCAGTGTATATAAACTCACTTTTCAAGTGAAAACTTGTTCAAATCCACATGATCCTCAGGAGCAGTGATAAGATCGACCAATTGACCCAACTCCGTTTGGAATGTAGTCTGCAGGCGTTACCGATGATCAGCTCACCACCCGAGTGCGACAGTGTTTTGCATTCAAACTCGCCTCGAGGAAGAGCTCGAGCAGATCGACATAGTATTTCTCGCTCCTAAAGTGATTTTTGAGGAGATGGTAGATAGCAGCTTCAAGCATGAAAGCATCGTTGATTGCGATGTTTCCGACGTTGGGCTAAGGACGAGAATGGCCATGGTTTGTCAGCTGTTCGCTCGAGAGGTTGATTTTAGAAAGGACAATCAGATAAAAGTGACCAAGTCCACTGACCATCTTGTACCAACAGGGTTGTCCTCGACGAGTGACACTTTGATCCATGATATCGTCCGCAACGAGGAAATACGCTTGGAGCTGTTATCACCAAGCACATACCGATCAGCATGGGGTCCGTAACAGCATCAAGATGGGAAGATTTGACGACCTGGCACTGGAGATTGAGCAGGGAGAAAGTACACTCACGAGCTCAACACACCATCCGAGGATAGCAGCTTTGGTGTACTCCTCTTCGTCGAGAGGTCTGCCCTTCAAGATCTCAACGGTGTCGACGACCGACATTCCTCTGTTCAGCTTGCCTAAGTCGCGAGTAAAGAGAAATCAGCTTGAAGTGGGGGGCAAGACGGACATGTCGAGCTCACCTCCAGGGGTGTTGTGGTAGAGAACCTATTTTGGGGGGATGTAGTCAGCGACTTCGGCCATTCTACGTGGTCTGCTGCTGCGTTTGAGATCTTCAAATCCCACAATCATCAGGACTGGTGCCAGTGCCGGTGCCGAATCCTCTCCCGAGCTCAGAGGAGAAGAGAAGTCATTCCTCTTTCACGACCACCAACTACCTCCTCACAGACACTGCCAACTATTTCTCTCAAACCATTTCCATCAAACCCTTTCTTCATCCTGGACCCACCCAGCCCAATCACTTCAGAACCTCACCCACCTTTTCATACCACTCCACCGCATCTTTCGGCATACCCTCCCCTTTCACATACCCCAACAACTCCTCCGCAATCTGATCAAACACTTTCTCAAACTTGGCTCTCCTCACAGCTTTACTGTCAGCAGGTGTGAGGTCGGCGTCGAGCTTTTGTCGTTTGTACGAATGGCCGTCAATCTCGGGATTGAGAGAGGAGGAAGTGGGGTCGGTCGTCGTAGTGGTCATTTTGGTATGTCTTGGTCTTCCAGGTTGAGCAGTTGAATGGCAATCGTAAGACACAGATACAAAAACAAAAACAAAAACAATCAAACCCAACCCCATCCAATCTCGTCCAACTTCTTTCCCAAATCTCGTACCATCCCCTCAAATTCCACGTGGTTCGAAACTCGAAACGCGAACGCGCTTTTCTTCACTTCATCACAACTACTCACCCCATGCTAAGAGCCATGGTCATCTTGTATGCATGACATGGACGTGATATCTATGGATGATATCCAACAGAGTACTTGAACTAACTAAGAGACCGACGTGTATGATGGAGAACCTATATGGTGTATTGAATGGAAGTCGACCGGAGCGATCAAATGTATGGATGTATCTATCTACGTTGAAATGCGATTTGAGAAAAGTCCGTTGAGTGTCCATGAGATTATAGATGAGAAACAATTACAAGCGGCAAAGAGACCTTGTTATATGCTACAGAGGACAGGAGTTGGGTTTTTGGCGGTTAAACCTTATCGTTTCGTATTCGGGTGCACAACGCCTAAGCCATCCGCGACGCTTTCCTAGAGCCTCCGAGCGACTGATAGAGGACTTGAGGTTGAGGCAACACCCCAAACACCATAGACGACCGACTGGCTTGCGCTTGTACATAAGCGGGATGAGCGTACATGGGCATCGGCATCACTGGATGGGGATGGGGGACGATATGTTGGTGATAGACGAATTGCTGGTGTGCATTGTGTTGAGCATGGGAGTGATGGATACTCGGAGCACTGGTCGATGCCGCCCTCTGCTCATAGAAAGAACGGTATCTTCCTCTGGGCTCGGGGTCAGTCTTCGTTCTCAATGCATCAGGGCGTCCTGGCGATAGACGTTGTGGTAGATCTACAGCGTAGGTCGATGTTCGTCTTTGGTGCGCGTCGCGAGATGCCATGTGTCGGGGTGACGGATGCGAGACATGAACGCTGGGCGGTCGAACCGACTCAGGTCTGCTGCTCAGCATGTAATTTCCGCCGGAGGACGCTCTTCGATGTTTGTTTGGACTGGGGACTACAGTGGTTTCCAGAAGACTAGATCTCCTCGCAGTCTCCTTCGCTCGGATCTGCTCGCCTATAGCTCGTTTCTCCATCTCTCCCAATCGATTCTGCTCACGCCTCGCTCTTGCTCGCGCGACCTCTTCCATCGCATTCTGCTGTCGTAAGTCTCCCCATCTTGCTTCAGCTTCTTGTGAAGAGAGTCGGACCTTCCGATTAGGTTGAGATCTTGATCGGACGCGGAAGTGCTCAGACAAAGTGGGACTGGATTGTATCGTTCGGGGTTGGAAGTTGAGAGAACGCTTTCTAGCGATGCGAGCTAGGGGCTCGTCGTCACTTTCGTTGGAAGACTCGTCTGCCTCGGAGCTGTCGCTAGTGCTCTCCAGACGCGTGCCGTTACGGAATGATGAGATCGGTCTCTCCTTCTTGGGTGAAGGCAGAGGTGAAACTGAAGGCGATCTCACAGGAGAGGCCTCCTTGACGGGGGCATTCGCAGTGAGCGACCTCATAGCTGCCTCAAGACCTTCCACAAGACCAGGACTAGCCAGCGTCTCCACGATATCCGCGCCCGCCTTGTCCTCCTGGATTGCTTTGGTGACGTCCCCGAAGCCATCGGCAGATTCTTCTATGGAAGTTCGAATACCAGGCCA
Organism: Kwoniella newhampshirensis; assembly: GCF_039105145.1. Lineage (NCBI taxonomy): Eukaryota > Fungi > Basidiomycota > Tremellomycetes > Tremellales > Cryptococcaceae > Kwoniella > Kwoniella newhampshirensis. Next base: position 1,279,201 of record NC_089960.1, read on the forward strand.
CGCAGTTGATGGTTCGTCGTTGGAAGCAAGCGCCACGATGTACGTGGAAAAGTCCAAGTCCCACACTCCATAGCCTGGCCGAGCCATACTTATGGGTGAGAAAGTATCATTGGGGTATAAGACGATATTTCGCTCCTCGAACAGAGGTCGATTGATGAAGTCAGACACCCCTCGTGGTCGTGGTACAATGCTTCGTTTGCGCATCATCCTCTGCTTCAGGATCCCATCTGGCTGTTTGCCCTGGTCGAGCTTTACCATGACAGTCCTGACAGCGATGTTAAGCCATAAACCGCCTTCCGCCGGCGTCAGATCGCTATCGGCACCTTGGTAAGCGTTTACGCTTTTCGGGAATACTCGTTGACCGGATCTGATGGAAAAGGCTACTTCGTCTGGGAGTCGACTGTGCTGTCGTGAGAGAGACAACGCTAGAGGGTGAGGAGATGGACTTCGAAGCTGTGTCATCTTCCTGATGGACACTCGACGAAGCTGTTCGGAAGCCCAAGTATGCTGAGGGGATATTTGAGCGGGGGACGGTAAGAGAGGTGTAGCTCGTACGGGAGGGGTGACGATAGAAGGGGAAGGAGTGAGTTTGTCCTGATATAAAGGGCCGGAAAGCAAATCGGGACTGCTCGAGCTGGGAGTAGATGACGTCGAACTGCCTGAGGTAGGGGTGATCGATTCGTGGCTGTTTGCCGTTTTGGTGACCTTCTTTCCCCCAAGCCATCCTCGCCAAATTTTACCCTTGTTCCTCTTTTCCCCAGCTTCTTGCAGAGCATTTGCAAGCTTTGAACCTGTGATGGCAACCTCGATAGGGATTCCTTCACTAGGTGTCTTCACTCCCTCGCTACTGCTCGTAGAGCTCGCAGAACTGAGCGTGCTGTAGTTGGAATTGGATCTTGACGACATGGGCGTGGTCGGGTTCAGGTCTTCGTCAGGTGGGATTATCGTAGGTGGGGCGAGGAGAGTAGGCTGGAAGGTAGGCATAGGAGGTGCAGTATCGTTTGTCTTGAAAGTGTTCTTGCGTCCTACGGTAAAAACCTTTCGCAAACTCTTCTTCGCAGACTTGGGAGTTTTGGGCGGTTTCGAGATCTCGGCTCTAAAAGCGGCGATAACGTCCTTCTCCTCCTCCAGTGAAAGTCGTGGACCAGATCCGACACTGTTACTTCTTTGTCTTTCTCTGACTTCCAACGGTACCTCATCTTCAATTTCGCTGGCAGGACCGCTGACGGGCGGTTGTGACAGTGGCGAAGGTCGACGAAGGACGCTGAGAGAACGTTGCTTGCGTACTTTTTTCAAACCGGAAAGGGTTGACTCCTCCTCACTGTCAGATCCCCCTAGGGTCGAGGAGGAATCGGTAGCCTCAGGGACGGGATCGACGTAGGACCAGAGTGAATCTCCAGGATGAAGGAGGTACGCATTGAGCCCATAAGGATCTCTAGATTTGCTGGAGCCCGGGAACGTTGGGAACGGTGAATACGAAGTGGAGTCGAGGATAGGCACGGTTCGAGGAACGTCTGGCACATAGAGAGAGGTGCGGCGGGAGAACGTGGGAATGGTGATGAGAGCTTCCGCGTCGGCCGACATATTGGCGTCTGTTTCGAAGAGGTCAGCAGCTTGTCGACCAAGACGCAAAGCACAAAGCTCACCCTTGTCAGTGCGAGGATGATTTTGCGTGTTAGAAGAACGCTGGACGGTTTTTTTTCGAAGTACTGGGAGATGCTTGTACACAGGGAATCGTTGTGGGAGTATAGGAGGATAGAGTCGTGAGATGCACTATAAAACGAACTGGCTGTTAGCGTTCTGCGCAATCACCTCGGCGTTCGGCAAGGAAAAGAGTTGTGTGCTGTCGCAGCTTGCCAGCGCGGAGAGGAGAAACGGGGCAAGAGGGGCACAAAGCGGGATGAAATGGCGTGATAAAGGAGATGATGAAAGGGAAAGGATGGTACAGAAAGGCTGACGATAAAGGATGAAGTAGAGGTGTTCTGAGTGGGTCATGTTGGGGGACATGATCTTCTTCCTCTCCTTCGCTTCATAGATATGATTGAAGGGAGAACTCACCAAGTCTCTCTTGAATCCCGGTAGCGGACAGTATCCTTTCTTCCACAAAGTTGCTATGTTCTCATTCCGCGATTTGTCCGCTTGATCCTTTGTACCGAGAGCTGTAACTGGAGGAAGATTGGGATTGGGGAGGATAAAGGATCGAAGGGTTGATCAAGGTTGATCAAAAGGTCGATCGGGCAGGAGACACGATGCGAGGATCGAACGATACGACTTGCAGAAAAAACCGGTGAACGGGATCGTTGTCAGACCTAAACCTGCAAACGATAGGGTTGGAAGTGTTGACCGATTAGCCTCCCTTCATCATGTAATCTGAATCTGACACCTCTTATTACCCTGGACGACGGGCTCATCGCTAGTGCCACAGGGGCAAAGAGATTCAACTTGTCTGGTCGAGACACTGAAACGTCACACCGAGACAATCTTGGTAGGTATGGAAAATATTTGGAGGAAAGAGAAAAGGCAGGTTGTCTGGTGAACATTGGAAGTGGCTAAGAGGTTTCGGCAAAAGACAGAGCAAATGGTTTGGTGACAGACGTTGACGAACCGGCCTATGACTCACACTTGGACTTTCGCTCTTTGCTTTCACCTTCACGTTCCAGCTGTGCTGGACTGTATCCTTTCAGGTTGGTAGACTTTACTCGGACTGGTCAGGGTGATATTTGAATAAGGCGGTACCAGGAGAGGGGGGGGGGAATGATCGTTCGGATAGTCCTTATAAAGAGCGTGATGTGTTACGAGCGGAAAACTCTCTAGTGATGTTGCTGTTATATTTTGTGAATTATCAAAGATCGAGGTGCAGTTGCCGTGGCTTGGCGGATGCGGGACGATACGATTCTGGATGCGGATGGACGAGGCGGTGTGATGATGTGTCCGTCGTGGTCACTCACTTCCGCGTTGTCGATGCTTGTGTTCTAGATTTAGTTTTAGGGTGATTGATGCACTACCTAATGATACGCTTTTGCGTGGAAAGCATATAGCGTGAAAGGTAGGTGACTGATTATAGTGTTGAAGAAAGGAATGAATGCGAAGTTCCGCTTCGACTTCTGCAGGCTCGGGGTCTTTGTTCTCGCTGCGTGATCGAGGCTCGAAGGCGGTGTGGCACGGTAACGAGCTCTGCACAGACACAGCTCGCTCTGCTATGGGTACCAATCCAGTTGTCAGATATGAGTATGAATCGACGACCCCAGACTGCTATCCATATGGATTCCAGCGCTTTGTTTTTCCTTTCTCACATCTTTTCGTCTCTGACAAAGAATATCGACTGATTATGGAATTATCCTTAACGAGAAATCTCCCAAAAGAAGGAGGACACTACCACCAGCGAGAGTGAGAAAAATCTAGGGGGGGACGATCAGTGCCTGAATTACCTCACTTCTTCTTCCTACGGAAGCCGGATGACGTCGTCGGGTAGCTTATGGGTCCCCTGAACAGGTGTTTTCCTTGCGCTGCGCTCGTGTACAGTACCACGCTCTCTCACCTGTTCAAAGATATACCGATGCACCAGAAGGATCACGCAAAACGGGAGGATGTCGTAACACATCCCTATACGGACCGCCTTAGATCTCCCGAGATAGAATCAGAGCACTGCTCAGCCATTTGTTTGTTTGGTTTCCTTCGAGGCATGCGTTTCCGCTTACCAAGAGATGCATGTACTGGTCACATTATGAGATGCTGGTATCAGCGGCCGTGCCATTGGGAGATACACGTTTCATGTTTGGTGACCACCGACGGGCGGTAGGGGAAACGGTGTTCCCCTCCCCCCCCCCCTCCGCTCCTCTCACAATACATGCACGATATCAATCGAGATTTTATTCCCTTATATCCCGGAAAAGATCCCTGAGATTCCGGAAATCCCAAGTCCGAGCCGTAGACTGCTTGTTTTTCCAGGTTCCAGCTGTGATGACGAGGCGTATGTAGTCTGCACAAGAGGAAACAAGGAAGTGAGGTCGGAAACGTTTAGGAACAGACGAAATTGATCCACCACGTTTCGGGGTGGCCGCCATGCGTAGACTACATGAGCCTGGCGTCCTTATTGAACCTTGCTTCTGACGTCAACGCCCTATACCTCTTCCCGTTGTTCCTAAGCAGGACATATCTAATCAGGGGAATCGTCTTAGATACTTCAAGGGGAATGCAAATGCGTTTCACTGAAACAACAATACGGAGCAAGGATGATGGTTGACCGAATCATTATTGAGAACGCCAAGCCTCCATTCCTCAGCAGTTACGAAGCTCAAGCCATACGTGCAATGTTGAATGCATACAAGATGATGAATGTGTCGTTCCATGATATGTGTTCTTGATCTTCCGGTCTAATCCCGGGACGATGTTGAGTCTACAGTGGTGCTTTACTAATGCGCATAATCGTATTTCTGGTAGAATGTTACTCTATCTTTGGTCTGCACGAAATCAGCGATTAAGCCACTAACCGAGATTGGTTACTCACATCAGTCTTGGGTCCTCTGACACGACCTTTGCTTTCCTCCTTCTGCTTTCTCAACACCTTATCCTCTCGCAACCAGCCTAGAGCCAAGCTAAACAGATCCAGCTTGTCCGAGGGATTTCCAGCAGGAGGCCAAGCGACCATTCCTCGAGGAGTACCGCCCAGCTGCATGTGACAGATTTTGGTGGGGAAAGTCTGAAGCCCATCGAAGATGTGCGTGGCATCTAGGGGAGTCATGTCAGTGATCACAGCGATATGCACTGAGAAACGACCAGCTCCATTTGGAACCAACGCGTGGTGCTGATAACTAGAGGCTAAGATAATAGCTCGCAGGCCACTCACAAACGATGGTAGCTCCTCGCAGTTCAGACTCCGATACAAGGAACTCAATCAAGTCCGCCCGGACAAGCACGTCAAGATCGACGGTCACCTTTGACACGGCATCAGCTATTCTCTACCGTCTCGAGCCTTGGCAGTGCACCCACCTCATCAAGGAGCAAGACGTCCCACTCTGTCATAAGACCCATACACAGTTGCACTCGTCTTCTCTCTCCATCCGAGATCTGCAACCTTGTCAGCTTGATCTCACATTGTGAGGACAGGATTACGAAGCAGGTTTACCTGATGCATACGCCTGACCGGACCGGTGATCAGTATATTTCATATACTATATCATGGTCAGACAAGAAGATCTCACCAATCCAAGTCCACGTCAAGAATGTGCAACAGTCTATCTCTTCTCTCCTTGTGTCTATACCCTCCGACTGAATCCAAAAAGTGAGATACGACAATGTCAGATCGAACAACGGGGTTGGTCGACCATTCTGTGCCAAGGTAGACGACGCCCTGTGATCGAGTTCAAGTGTGAGCTAGAGGATTGGAATCGCAAATCTACCCGAGGCAGTAGCGACACGGGTGATTGAACACTCACGCCAGGTGGTTTCATGAACACATCTTGGCCTAATATCTTGCAGCACCTCGTCTGGGTCAATTTCTTTCCGGCTAAAATCCTCAGCAAGGTCGATTTTCCAGCTAGGTTCCATTGGTGTCAGTCATACTGAGCGATTGTGTTGATCCCCAAAGCACAGGCGGGACCGAATCTACTCACCGCCGTTGGCACCCAGAAGTAGACAACGATCGCCTTTCGTCAATTGCAAGTCGACATCGGTCAAAACTGGATCGGTGCCGACGACCCAAGAATAGGTTAAAGCCTGACAGTCAATTGCCAGCTCTTGCTGCTGGCCGTCGATTCGCTCGATCATGGTGCTGGTCGTCATTGATGTAACGTGAGGCGAAGATAGGTACGACAAGAACGAAGCCTGAACTTGATATCTTTCTTGTATATCACTCACTCGATCGGATGTCATATGGACTCTGTCCTTGTCGATCGCAACTTTATCATCTCGTCATAGGATATCCACGTGGTAAAAGCCGATTCTATTTGATTCAGCCTAGACCCATAAGCCGTTACGTCCCGTCAAACCAACTTTACTATTTTGGGATAAATTGAATTATTTGACGCGACAAAGAATATTTTTTTCCAAAAGTTGCGAAGCAATCGCTCTGTGTGTGTCTCCGTGCTACGGTGACTTCCTCGCTCTCTGCTCTGTACAACCTATCTCTCTTCCTCTCTTCTCTCTTTTCCTCCTTCTTCTCCTTCTTCTCTCCTCTCTCTCTCCTCTCTCCTTCTCTTCTGTGATGCGATAAACATAACCTTGCTGCTCCCAAAAAGCCAGCCAGTGCTTGTTCAGAAACCTTGGCAAACCACTTTGAAAAGGAGCCCGAACAGCACCAGCAGTAAAATCCTCTAAACCCCTCTACCTCACGAAAATTTTCCTTTCGTGATGGTCTCCACTCAACCCGCTTTCGAGGGTGCTGTGCCCTCGAGCGACATCCCCCCTTCTCAACAGGCCGCTTCTCTCGCCCCTACTATCCATAGTGCCATCAACATCGATGTCACTCCTCCTGCCTCACCTGTTGTGAATTCGTCTCCCTCAGCCAAGGGACGACCGGTACCAGCTCGAGCTTCTTCTTACGTAGCACCTGGACCCAAGCCTCTGGGCAGTCTCTACCCTCCAGCTACCCTCAAGGGCATTGACTACCAAGGTATGCCCACAGAGCCCACTTGGGACGAGACCATGGGCGAGCCCGATGCCGTCCTCGAGCTCGCAGACGGTCTGGCCCTCGCTGGTCACTCCTTCGGTGCAAAGAAGAGTGTCGCGGGAGAGTGTGTTTTCCAGACCGGTAAGCTGACACCTCGAAGAAAGGGGTGCCAGATGCTCATTTTTGATAGGTATGGTCGGATACCCCGAGTCCCTCACCGACCCTTCCTACTCCTCGCAGATTCTCATCCTCACCTACCCCTTGATTGGAAACTACGGTGTTCCCGAGAGACCTGCAGTCTCCACCAGCGAGATCCCAACCTCTGAGGATGCTCACAATGTTCCTCCCCCCACCCACCTCCTCGACTCGCTTCCTCTCGAGTTCGAATCGTCCCACATCCATATCGCTGCGCTGGTCGTTGCCAACTACCACCCAAGCTTTTCTCATCATCTCGCAAACTCCAGCCTTGGTCAATGGCTCAAGGAACAGGGTATTCCTGCTATCTGGGGTGTTGACACCAGAATGCTGACCAAGCGACTTCGAGAAGGAGGTGTTCTTCTTGGTCGAGTACTCAACAAGCAGACTGGTCCCGTCGATGGTGAGCGTGGTCGAGATGCCCAACCAGGCGTTCTCGGCGGAGTTTCTCGACTTCTCAACGGTCTCTCAGCCTCGTCCATGGCCCGCTCTTCTTCCAACGACAACGTCGCGCTCAACTGGAGGGAAGACTACGAGACTGTTCCTTACTTCGACCCCAACGGACAGAATCTTGTGGCAAAGGTCTCCACCAAACAACCGACCGTCTACACTGCTGGTACAGGATCGGCTAAGAAGAGCCACCCGCACACCGGCAGACAGATGAGAGTCATTGCCGTCGATGTAGGTATGAAATGGAATCAGATCAGGTGTTTCCGAGAGCGAGGTGTGGAGGTCAAGGTTGTTCCTTGGGTGAGTAAGCTTGGTCTGGACTTACTGCCCATCTGCTGATACGACTTAGGATTACGATTTCAACACCGAGAGTGAGCCATACGACGGTCTCTTTGTCTCCAATGGTCCTGGTGACCCCTCCATGGTCAAAGAGACCATTGCCAATCTCTCTCGGGCACTGGAGACCACAAAAGTACCCGTTTTCGGTATTTGTCTCGGTCACCAATTGCTTGCTCTTGCTTCCGGTGCTTCTACTCGAAAGATGAAGTACGGTAACCGAGGTATGAACTTGCCTTGTACCTGCGCAACTTCTGGCCGATGTTACATCACTTCCCAAAACCACGGTTACGAGGTTGATGTGACCACCCTCAAGAACGGATGGGAGCCCCTTTTCACCAACGCCAACGATAATTCCAACGAAGGTATCTGGATGGGCAAAAACGGCAAGCCTTTTTTCTCGGTGCAATTCCACCCGGAGTCTGCTCCCGGTCCTCGAGACACCGAATTCCTCTTCGACGTCTTCATCCAAAGCATGGTTGAATGCGCAAGGGAAGGCCGACTCGTTCCCATCGACATGCCCGGTGGCGAGCTCGCTGCCAACATCGCTCTCCGACCTCGAGAGCAGGTCAAGAAGGTCCTCGTGCTCGGTTCGGGTGGTCTCTCCATCGGTCAAGCGGGAGAGTTCGATTACTCTGGTTCTCAAGCCATCAAGGCCCTGAAAGAGGAAGGCATTTACACTATCCTCGTGAACCCTAACATCGCTACCATTCAGACTTCCAAAGGTCTCGCCGACAAGGTTTATTTCTTGCCCGTCACTCCCGAGTTCGTTCGCAAGATCATCAAGCATGAGAAGCCCGACGGTATCTACTGTACTTTCGGAGGTCAAACCGCTCTGAGCGTCGGTATCAAGCTCAAGGACGAGTTCGAGAAGCTCGGTGTCAAGGTTCTTGGTACACCCATCGAGACCATCATTACCACTGAGGACCGAGAATTGTTCGCCCGTTCCATGGAGGAGATTGGCGAGAAGTGTGCCGAATCAGCTTCGGCTGTCAACCTCGATGAGGCACTTGCCGCTGCGAAGAAGATCGGATACCCGGTCATCGTTCGTGCTGCATTCGCCCTTGGTGGTCTTGGTTCTGGTTTCGCTTCAAACGAGGCCGAGCTGTCTGAGCTCTGTGGCAAAGCGTTCGCCACCAGTCCTCAAGTGCTGGTCGAGAAGAGTATGAAGGGATGGAAGGAGGTTGAATACGAGGTTGTCCGAGATTGCAGAAACAACTGTATCACCGTCTGTAACATGGAGGTGAGTCGCAGACCTCTCTCGTGAATACTACTAACGTACTGCAGAACTTTGACCCCCTCGGTATCCACACCGGAGACTCGATCGTCGTTGCTCCTTCCCAAACCCTGTCGGATGCCGACTACAACATGCTTCGAACCACAGCCGTCAATGTTATTCGGCATCTGGGTGTCATCGGAGAATGCAACATCCAGTATGCTCTCAACCCATATTCCAAGGAGTACTGCATCATCGAAGTCAACGCTCGTCTTTCGCGTTCGTCGGCCCTGGCTTCCAAGGCTACAGGATATCCTCTTGCCTTCATCGCTGCCAAGCTTGGTCTCAACATTCCTCTCAATGAGATCAAGAATTCGGTTACTAAGCTGACCAGCGCTTGTTTCGAGCCCAGTTTGGATTACTGTGTTGTCAAGATTCCTCGGTGGGACTTGAAAAAGTTCAGCCGAGTCAGCACGGCGTTGAGCAGTTCTATGAAGAGTGTCGGAGAGGTCATGGCTATCGGACGAACCTTCGAAGAGACCATCCAGAAGGCTATCAGGTGTATCGACGACCAATTCCCTGGCTTCGGTGAACACACCTTCGTTGAGGACATCGACTACGAGATCGCCAATCCTACTGACAAGCGATTGTTCGCTATTGCTACGGCTCTCAAGAGGGGTTACTCCGTCGACAAAATCAATCAAATGTCTAACATCGACAAGTGGTTCTTGACCAGATTGGAGAGGTTGTCCAAGACCGAGAACGTGCTCTCGTAAGTGTAGAAAATTTGAAAGCTACCCGCCCTTGCTAATGTCCTCTCAGACAATACAATGCCTCAACTGTGCCCATCCAGCTCATCCGTAACTCCAAGCAGCTTGGTTTCTCCGACCGACAGATCGCCAAAACACTCAATTCCAACGAGTTGGCGGTTCGACGTCTCCGTGTCGAGGCCGGAATCACTCCTTTCGTCAAGCAAATCGACACTGTTGCTGCCGAGTTCCCTTGTTTCACCAACTACTTGTACACTACGTACAACGCTAGCGAGCACGATGTGACCTTCGAGGACAACGGTGTGATGGTTCTCGGTTCCGGTGTATACCGAATTGGGTCCTCCGTCGAATTCGACTGGTGTGCGGTTCGAGCCATTAGGACGCTTCGTGAGAACGGCATGAAGACTGTCATGATCAATTATAACCCTGAAACCGTATCTACCGATTACGACGAGGCGGACAAGCTCTACTTTGAGAACATCAGTCTTGAAACCGTGCTCGATATCTACGACATCGAGCGATCGAGCGGTCTTGTGCTTTCTATGGGAGGTCAAACCCCTAACAACATCGCGCTCAACCTGCATCGACAGAATGTCAAGATCTACGGAACCTCTCCCGAGATGATTGACACTGCTGAAAACCGATACAAGTTCTCCCGTATGTTGGACAAAATTGGTGTCGACCAACCCTTGTGGAAGGAGTTGACCAGTTTCACCGAGGCGAAGTCCTTCTGTGACAAGGTCGGCTATCCTGTGCTCGTTCGACCGTCGTACGTGTTGTCTGGTGCTGCCATGAACGTCGTTTACTCCCAAGATGACCTCAACTCTTACCTCGGTCAAGCCGCCGATGTCTCTCGAGACCACCCCGTTGTCATCTCCAAGTACATCGAGGAGGCGAAGGAGATCGAAATGGACGCTATCGCACGAGACGGAAAGATGGTCATGCACTACATCTCTGAGCACGTTGAGAATGCCGGTGTGCACTCTGGTGACGCGACTCTCATCCTTCCTCCACAGGATCTCGACCCCGAGACGATCCGAAAGATCGAACTTGCGACTCAAAAGATCGGTGCAGCTCTTAACGTCACGGGACCTTACAATATCCAGTTCATCGCAAAGAACAACGAGATCAAGGTTATCGAGTGCAATCTCCGAGCTGCTCGATCATTCCCCTTCGTGTCCAAGGTTACCGGTATCGACGCGATCGAGATCGCTACCAAGGTCATGCTTGGTTTCAACGTCACGCCCTACCCTGATATCAAGATGCCTCCGAACTATGTTGGTGTGAAGGTCCCTCAATTCTCCTTCAGTCGATTGTCTGGTGCGGACCCTATCCTCGGTGTAGAGATGGCCTCTACTGGTGAAGTCGCTTGTTTCGGCAAAGACAAGTACGATGCCTACCTCAAGGCTCTCATTTCCACTGGTATCTGCCCGCCCAAGAAGAACATCCTGCTCTCAATCGGTTCATTCAAGGAGAAGCTGGAAATGCTCCCATCGGTTCACAAGCTTCATCGAATGGGCTACAACCTCTTCGCCACTGCTGGTACTGCTGACTTCATCCAGGAACATGGAATTCCTGTGAAATACCTCGAGGCATTGGGCTCAGAGAACGATCTCAACCCCAGCAAAGCAGAGTTCTCTCTTACTCAACACTTGGCCAACAACCTGATCGACTTGTACATCAACTTGCCTTCAAAGAACCGATACCGAAGACCCGCGAGCTACATCTCCCAGGGTTACAAGTCTCGACGAATGGCTGTCGACTTCGCCGTCCCTCTCATCACCAATGTCAAGAACGCCAAGTTGTTCATCGAGGCGATCATCCGAAAGCCTACCTTCGATATCTCCACTGTCGACTACCAGACCTCACATCAGACCTTCACCTTCCCTGGTCTGGTGTCAGTTCAAGCTTTCGTTCCCGGCGCTGCTGAGAACAACTCGAACGACTTTGGTCTCGCTACTCAAGCCGCCATCCGAGGTGGTTTCACCGTTATGCAGATGGTTCCTCAAGGTGTGGCATCTGCGGTCGAGGATGAGATCTCGCTCCAGCGAGCTCAGGGTAACGCATCTGGTTCAGCACACTGCGACTACTTCTTTTCTGTTGCCGCTACCGCCGATAACGCCACCAGACTGCAAGATGCCGTCGCCGCGGGTGCCAAAGCGTTGTTCATTCCCTTCAACAACTTCTTCGGATCTGTTAACAAGGTCAGCAGCGTCGCCCAGCATTTCGCTTCCTGGCCTTCAGACAAGCCCATCGTGACAGATGCTAGAGCCACTGACCTCGCTTCCATTCTGTTGCTCGCGAGTTTGAATAGCAGGTCTATCCATATTGCGAGTGTCTCAACCAGGGATGATATCCTTCTCATCGCCCTTGCGAAGGAGAAGGGACTGGCTGTCACGTGTGATGTCTCCATCTACGCCTTGTTCTTCTCCCAAGCCGATCATCCTGAGGCTAAGTGCCTGCCCACACAAGAGGATCAACAAGCGCTTTGGGAGAACCTCGCGACGATCGACATCTTCTCTGTCGGTGTACTTCCTTACGAGCTCGGTACAGCCCTCGGCAAGCCCGCATCCGCAGACTCAGGTGTTGCCGAATCTCTCCCTCTACTCCTCACCGCGGTCGCTCAAGGCAAACTTACCCTCGAGGACGTCTCCCAGCGACTCAGCGAAAACCCTCGAGCGATCTTCGGTCTGTCCGAGCAACCTCAAACCTACGTGGAGGTCGAGGTCAATCGAAAGTCTGTCTTTGAAACTAGGGAAAGCCAGGAAGCTTGGTCTCCTCTTCAAGGCAAGGCTGTATCCGGTGCTGTTCATCGAGTAGTTGTCAACGGCCACTCTATCTTCCTCGACGGAGTCGCCTTTTCAATGCCCTTCGGTCGTGATGTGTCTGCTTCCGGTCCTCGTCCAGCACCCAAACAATCTCGAAGCTCCTTCTCTTCGGCCAAGCGACCATCTGTCAGCGCTCTCCGATCGCCTACGATCGAGAAGTCGCACTCCTTCCCTCCTTCCGGCGAAAAGCTCATGTCTTTGGCGATGAACGCGCCGATGCGAGACACATCTCCTGTGCGACCTCTCATGTCGCTTCAATCCCACCCCACCTTTACTCGAAGACATATCCTTTCCGTCAAGCAGTTCGACCGAGAAGACCTACACGCTTTGTTCAACCTTGCTTCGGAGATGCGAACCCAGGTCGAGCGAAGTGGTTCAGTGGACACTCTTCGCGGTCGGGTCCTCTGCACTCTGTTCTACGAGCCTTCGACCAGGACATCTACATCCTTCGAAGCTGCGATGAAGAGATGTGGTGGTGAGGTCGTACAAGTCACAGCTTCCACCTCGTCTGTTGTCAAGGGCGAGTCTCTTGCGGATACTATCAGGACCGTCGGCTGTTACTCGGACGCGATTGTCCTACGACACCCTGCGGTTGGAAGCAGCAAATCTGCGGCCAAATCCAGTCCCGTGCCCATCATCAACGCGGGAGATGGCATCGGAGAGCATCCTACTCAGAGTTTGTTAGATGTGTTCTGTATTCGAGAGGAGTTAGGTTCGGTCAACGGTATTACCGTTACATTGAGTGAGTTGTGAATGTTGCAGATATCGATCTGTCAATGCTGACCGAAAGCTTGCCACAGTCGGTGACTTGAAAAACGGTCGAACTGTTCACAGTCTCGTGAAGCTTCTCTCGCTCTACGACGTTACCCTCAACTTTGTCTCACCGCCTTCCCTTGCGATGCCCGACTCCGTCAAGAACGAGGCATCTCGATCTGGCGTTCGATGGACCGAGTCTCACTCTCTCAACGACGAGATCATCGCCAAATCCGATGTCCTTTACGCTACTCGAGTTCAGAGAGAGCGATTCGACAACCCCGCTGAATACGAGTCGGTCAAGGATATCTACGTCATCAACAACGATGTTTTGGCCAAGGCAAAGGAGTCGGCAATTGTCATGCACCCTCTGCCCAGGTTGAATGAAATTGACCCAGAGGTCGATTTCGATTCCAGAAGAGCGGCTTACTTCCGACAGATGAGATACGGTCTTTTTGTGAGTTTTCTTTCTCGACCATCGTGTCTGCAATTGCTGATGTTGCCCGTTTCCGATACAGGTCCGAATGGCCCTTCTCACTCTCGTGTTGGGTGCTTAAGCTAGTGTAGCTTATTGACCCTTGACTTATTTTATCGGGATTACCTGTTTTCTACTTCTTGCTTCTCTAAACTGCATATCATATCCCCCTCCCTATCTCTCGTGTAATATGCCAAATCAAACAAATCAAAAAGTCCGTCATCGACCGACGACATCATTAGATAGATACTTTAGTATTACCCATGCATTGTGTTTAGTCTCGGACAGTTCCGCCATAAGGCGGCCTATGTGATCTAATCGCTCGCAGGTCGGTTCTTGTGAGCTAGCAGTCGCTACTCGATCATATTTGGTGTGACATAACCCCATACTACGAGTTGAATATCCTTGAATGTTGTAGATCATGTCTGCCCGTCAACACCTCACCAAGAGGCCAAGTGGTCGCTGGGCCTCGTTCAGCTTCTTCCGTCCAAGCCCAAAATACCTCTTCTCCATGCCCATGATGCATGGTCGCAGGATGTCCTCCATCATAGGAAACGCTCTGATTTCTAAACATATCCCCTTCACTCCGCTGTTTTATCTCCTTCACTTCGGTATCTATGATTTGGCGGAATGGATGGAGGAGGAGTTGAGAAGAAGCGTAAGGTCCGATGAGGTTGAGACGGACAGCTGAGGAGAGGAGTGATCTCGCATGGAGGAAGAGGTGAAGATGGATTGCTCGGTCTGGTAGAACCGTCGCAATAGTCAGCATTGGTATTGACTTTCCAAACAGAAAGGCGTGCTAAGGCATGTCACAGGCGTCGTGAGACCTCGGTGAAAGGTTGCAGGCGAGTCAGACAAGAATGTTGTACCCACCCAACGATAAAGCCATGGCCCTGGCAATGACACCGTAACAAACCGCAAGATGACCGGGCGATTCTCCTTTCCTTATCGTCTTCTTATAAGCGTCCACTATATCTTTTGCCAAGACCTCATCTTCCCCATCCATCCCAGACCCAATTGCCCCTTTGTCCTCTCCCACTACCATCTTTGTGTCCTCCGCGCCACTCCCTCTTTGTTCTTGGTCATGATCCCTTTCGTCTTCGATATCATTGTCCTGATACAGCCCGACCGGTTTACTCAACCCTCGTGTGAAGAGCGTCAACATCGCTACACCCTGAGCTTTCGATGATCGTCTTGCCACATGGGAAAGTAACGTCGCTTCGTGATATCGGTCCAACGCTGTGATGTTCCCCACGATTCGATCCAATACACTACTTCCCATCTCTTCTTCCTCTTCTGCCTTCTGGTGATGGTCACGAGTTCCGTCCACTTCTTCCTTTCCCTTCCCCTTGTCGTCTCTATTCGCTTTGGCCAGGTTTAGCCCATGATCAACCATCCCCCATGCATCTCGCACAAAACCTCCTGTTGTGCTTCCAAAGTTCGCAACTTCGGCACTCGCAAACTCCACGACCCCATTCAGCACTCCGACTTTACTGCCGCTCCCTTTCCCTTGCTTCTGTCCCGACCCATTCGGAGGTAACGTAGATGAGGATGAGGATGAGTAGGTGGTAGAAGATAGGAAGCCGTGTTTGGCATATGATTCGAGGCCTGAGGAAGAGACGAATCCACCTGTGGGCAGATTGGAATCGAGAAGGACATAGAGGAGGTGAAGTTCTTGAGGTGAAGGATGAGGTGTGGTGGATGGTGACATCAGGGCAAAAAGTCGGAACAGTGGCAGAGCTATGGCAAGAGGCTGATCACTACTTGGCCATTCTCACGATGAGGGGAGTCAATTTGAGGATGAGTGAAGGAGCAATGAAGAAGGAGAACTGAGATCGCAAAATCAAGATCAATGAACGGATACGTCAAATCCTGATTTTGCCGGCTATCTTATCGTGAGTTTTCGTGACACAGCCAGAATCCCGATTTAACTAATAATTTCGACAATGTGCAACCTGGTCTGCAGGCGAATCATCAAGCATGCATGAGAACAGCACTCGATCCTAAATGAGAAAAGCGAATCAAAGGTAAATTGAGGAGTAACCAAGACAGGGGAAAGCAGACGCATTATTCCGTTTTTTCGTATAAATGTCATAGGGAGGAAGATCGCCATGATCGTATATTCTCACTACTCGTACACTCTAATCTAACAAAACTATGCTTAGAGGAGAGCGAGGACTGCGCCAGCAACAGCGAGGACACCACCGAAAGCGGGAACGACGAGGTTCTCAGCACCGGAAGCGGCGGAAGAAGAAGAACTAGGGGCGGCGGAAGCACCACTGGCGGCGGAACCGGTCCTAGCAGCGGAGCCGGAGGCGCCAGAGGCTGTACCTGCTCGGGCGCTGCCAGACCCAGCGGCAGCGGTAGCGGAAGATCCGGCCAAAGCGGTGGTACCAGCAGCGTTGGTAGCAACGGCGCCAGCAGAGCCAGCAGCAGCAGACCCGCCAGCAGCGCCGTTGGAACCAGCCCCAGAGTTACCGGACGCACCGTTGGCACCAGAGCTACCAGTGTTACCGGACGCACCGTTGGCACCAGAGCTACCAGTGTTGCCGGAAGCACCAGTACCACCAGATCCGCTGTTGGTGCCGGAAGTACCAGATCCACCGTTGGTGCCGGAAGAGCCAGATCCACCAGCGGAACCAGTAGCGCCAGCAGCGGCACCACCGCCCAAGTCTGAAGCAGCACCGGTAGCAGCAGCACCACCTCCGGTAGCAGTGAGGGAGGGAGCGTTGTAGGCGGCTTCAGGGGGGTTTATTTTCAGTGCAAGCTCTACCGAAGGAGGGTGTCAAAGGACTCACCAGTTGCGATAGTAGGCAGGGGAATGGTAGAGAAGGAAGAAGAGGCACCGGTGTAATTCTGGGCGGCACAGGACTGCTGGAGATTGTTGAAGTCGGTGATCTGAGTGGTACCGGCGTTGTTGTTGGCAGTGTTACAAGAGGCACAGTTGTAGATGTTCTCGAGGTAAGTACCCGCACCTGTGAAACGACATGTCAGTTCCTTGTATTGCAAGGACGGCGTGGGAATAACTCACATTGACAAGCAATGTCACTGGAAGGACAGGTGTCGAACGAACACTCGAAGAAACACTGCTGACGGGCGGCAGGACAGGCTGTCTGAGTAGAAGTGAGGAGGGAAGCGAGAGCGGCTGCGTCGTTGCTGTTCAAGCAAGAAGCACAGTCGGACGCATCGGAGGGGTAGTTGTTGCAGAAACAACCGTAGACGTCGGTGTTACTGGAGTAGCTGGTCTGTAAGTATGAAAGGTCAGAAACGTCTCTGTACGCGGGTCGCGAAGGCCAACAGGAAGAACCTTGTGTGGACACAATGGAAATTGATGCTCACCTCACAGAGGTACGCGGACTGGATAGTCTGAGCACACTGAGAAGAACAGGCGCTGGGGATCTGTAAGACGCACGTCAGCGAACCGTGTCCGTCTGCACGTGCTGAAGCTTGACCGAGACTCACGTATTGCCAGTTGGGTGCAGATTGACCGTTGACAACAGCAGCACCGAGGACGGTAGCAGTGACGAAGAAGAGGGTTTTGGCGGCAGACATTGTGTGAATCGTTTGGATTGGTTGTGACGAAGAACGTTAATGCGTGATGAAGAGGAAGGTAAAGAGCGTGAAGGTCGTGAAGGACGAGAGAGAGAGAGATTTATAAGTAATTGCTTGTGAGAATGAGAAGAGAAAAGAAGGAAAGACAAGTGTGACGACGATTGTGAGTCAGTGTTTATACTAGTACCAAGAAATCTGAGACTGTGTTGCGTCGGCTGGCTCTCACTAACCAAACGCGGACGCGACCCAACACCATTCGAGACGTCAACAACAACGAAGAAGATACAACGGCACTCCTTTCCCCCTTGAAAGGTAAAAGCCAAAGTGGACGATGCTGCTAGAGCACCGTTGAGATTGTTCAGAGATCGGGCAGGGAAGGGCTAGAGGGGCAGAGAGGTCTGAAACGATATGACACGATGGACCGTTCACATGGGGGAGATACCACTACGCGTAGGAACGGATGGGTGATTTCCTTCACCAACGTGTTCCTGATTGCTCTCCCCGATGTGTCCACTAGAAACCAAACAACTCATGTTCCCATCTAGTAAGGCACACATCCCTTTCGATTGCCTTCGATGTTCAGCTCTCTCTCTCTCTCTTCTCTCTCTGATAACAGGTCTCTACCCATAGGAAGACGCATACTATCGGATTAAAACCCTCTGGAACCCGTCTGTTCAGTGTTACTGCATGTTCTCACTCCAAACCTCCCGTTCGAGGCAAGAGAAAGTTCAATCAAGAAGGGAAAATGTTAACGATAAAGCGTGACGCTGGTTGATGATCGGACGCGTCTCCTGACGGGAGAAAACCCGAAGATCGTGCCTGAAGCCGTCGAAACAATAGGTGAGAAGTTGGTTGCGGCGATCGAGATTGGGAAGCGCCAAGAGC
The DNA here is from genome assembly GCF_039105145.1 of Kwoniella newhampshirensis. NCBI lineage: Eukaryota > Fungi > Basidiomycota > Tremellomycetes > Tremellales > Cryptococcaceae > Kwoniella > Kwoniella newhampshirensis. The sequence goes on from NC_089960.1 coordinate 1,297,268, forward strand.
CTTTGAGGATAGCTTCCGTTGTATTCCGTCTGCCAGACGTATGGCCGCTAAATCGCGGGGGACCCCAGATGATGCTACCCGACCTGCAAGTTTTTACAGATCAGAGGATGAGCAGACACGGCCACGGTCTTGCAGCCTTCCGAGCCACGGTGCTTGCGCTTGTAGGCAGATGCACAGTACACCATTGTCTTGACCATGCATGTAGGAACGATGGCTGCCCGCCCGCTCCGATTCGTGTATGCATGCTGTATCGGGGGCCGATTCCCAGAGGTGAGATACTGCCACACGCTGATATCCCCGATATCCCCGTAGTCCCTCTTTGAAAAACGGGGATAAAAGAGAAGGGGACATAACAAAAAGCTCGAGATCTGAAAAAACACCTGAAAAAATCGTCCCCCCGACCCCCAACCTCCTCCGAATTGGTCGCGTCAAGTTCTTTCACGTCGCTTTACGTAACCTCCTGCGTGGGAAAACCGGGGTGGAGGCTGTCCAGCTCGGAATGTCGTTCAGGTGAGTATGCAAAGCACAAGAAGGTAGAGAGGACAGGCAGAGTGCTGATGTAGGCGTATCACGCATGGGCGTTTAGACAGGACAAACTCATCCTTCTTCTCGACAATGGCACGTCTCAGCAAGTTCGACGAACGGCAGCAAAGCAGTTGTCCCAGATCGCACTCAAGACATTCCTCGCATCCATCCGACCTAGTGTCAAGGAAGAGACCAAGCCAGATCTTACAGAAGATGGGTCGGTGACTCTATCAACGGGCGGTGGCGAGCAAGACGCATGGAATGATGTACTCGAAACGATTAGCAAGATCCTACCTCTGCTCAAGTCCCGAACCTCCGATACTCGTTATGCAGCTGCAAACGCCTTGGGTCTCCTCGCAGCGTGTTTGCCAGAATCTACCCTGCCTGTCGTCGACATCAAAGACGAGGCTACAGAGGTACCGCAACCACTCGATTTGCCCTATCTACTGAGGACCAGTCAGACGTTACTGGCTTCGGCGGGTCGGGAGTATATCGCCAAACCTTTGCCTGGCGACAAGGCGAAGAGACGAAAAGCTATGTTGGGCAGTTTGGGTCTGGGCGACGCCGTTGGATGGGGTGATGATGTGGACAAGGTCATTGGCGATGATGATGACGATGTTGATGGGAGTCAAGCTCGGCCAAGCACATCCGGTGCGCCCAGTAGAGAACCATCAGTGGCACCACAGCCACCAAAGGATATCTTTGAAGGGCTGAGCGCGAGACAGATAACGATGTTGAAGAGGAAGAAGGGCAATATCGTGGAAGAAGCGAACAAGTGAGTGGCTCCATGGATTTGTGGCAAGACTGACATCGTGCACAGAATGCGACGTCTCAACGACAAGCTCTCGGGCACAGGGATCTCCTCACCTGCTACAACACCCCCTGAGCGCCCTTCATCTGGTTCAGACACCAAGATCGAAGATAAGCCCGAGATCGTCACCATCGACCCCGGAGCAAAGGCCAGGGTTACGGCTGCTGGTTCGGGCGGTCAAGTGGAACCCACAGTGGACGCTGATGGGAACCCAGTTGTGACCTCGTCTTTGAAAACGTTGACGGTGACTCATGATCGATCGCCCTGGGCTACAGTGCTTCTGGAGTTGGCCCCCAACCTTGACGAAGCTAGCTGGCAAATACGACACGGCGCTGCTCTGGCCATCATGGAAGTCATTCGTTCCTCCGGGCCTGCCATTTCTTCAAGGGAACCTACTCTACTCCTGTCGCTTGCTCGACAGCTCCTATCCCTTCTCGTGCTCGATCGTTTCGGTGATTTTGTGGGGGACACAGTCGTAGCTCCTGTCCGAGAGACGGCGGCACAAGCGCTGGGTATCGTTCTCAAATTTATGGACACCTCCGGTGTTCGTGAGGTTCATGACGCATTGATGGCAATGGTCCGACAGTCTTGGGCCAAAAGAGGCAAGGAAGCAGAGGGCAAGGATAAACACGAGAAGTTCGCATGGGAGGTTAGGCATGCCGGTCTGTTGGGTCTGAAATATGAAATTGCCGTGAGGGGCGATTTGTTGGGGGTGAAGATAGATGAAGGAGCGTTAATGGAGGTGGATATCAAGCCGGAGATCGCGATTGTGGGACTAAATTTGTTGGAGGATGTTGTAGACGCAGCTATCCTAGCGTGAGTGTCTATCATGTAGCGAGTCTTAGTCTCTACTTACATATGCCATCAGGCTCGGTGACTCTGACGATGATGTCCGCACTGTTGCCGCTTCTGCATTGACTCCAGTTTCCAATGTTCTGGCATCCCGATTACCTCGGGAGGAATTGCAAAAACTGCTTCAAACACTTTGGGACTGCCTGGGGGAAGGAGGAGACGAACTCGGCAGCAGCACTGGCGCGGTGATGGATCTCCTAGGTGAGTGATCTTGCTTTTCTCAAGAGATAATGCTTATCTGCGACTTGCAGGCGCTCTTATCTCACTAAAAGAGGCCACTGAAATACTATCATTAGATAAACAAAACTTGATGGCAAGGACTTATACCTTCCTTCGACATCCAATCGCCACCGTTCGATTGGCCGTAGCCAACATACTCCACATATTCACAACACACCCTGACATAACTCGAAGGTGGGCAGAGGACATCTTCTTTTCTTTTCTCTTCCAAAATCTCGTTCTCGAAGAACGGTCGGAAATACGAGACGTCACATACAAGGCTTTCGACAGAGCTCTGGAAGAGGCCGCGAGTGTAGGGAGTCTGTCAATGGCATTAGACAGAAGTCCAGAAGATTGGTATAGCATCGTCATGACGCCTATCGGCGCGCCCCTGGACATCGCTTTACTCAGGAAGCCCTCCATGATTGGAAGCCAGAGACACAGCGTCGATAAGGCAATGATAGCCGGTGACATGTCACTCGTGCCGATGGACGTGGCATTGCAAACAAGAATAGCTGGAGCAAAGGCGCTCGCTCTCCTGCGGCGATACGGGTGGAGAGAAGTGAGTGCACGTCTGCTATCCGTCCGAGATGGTAAAATGGAGCTGACGTTATTCAAAAGGCGTCTGACGTTGACCTCTTACGACAATATCTTCATTCAGCCAGTGCACACCAAGTGCTCATCGCTTCTGTTGTCCTTCAGGAATGGGCATATGATACCAGTCTCAAACATCCCACCGACTACAGTCTCGGTATCTCGAACGACAATGCCAAGTCTTTGTCAGTCATCCTCATTGAACGGATCGAAAGCTCAGCTCCTCCGACATACCACGAGATGTCCGTTATCCTCCAGCAAATACACGCCGAATGTCATGCGCTCCTTAACGCCTTTGCTGTGGAGGGGAAGGTCGCAAAAGACAGAATACCGTCACTCCCTAAACGCGTGGATCCCCTTAGTACATCATCGGATGTGTTCTCCTTGGCTACAGCTCAACTTGCAGTCGGTGCTCAATTCAACGCTTTGTCGGGACTGCTGTCAAAGACTGCCACCAAGACTGCCCTTCCCTCATTGAAGGATCGCCAAAGAAAAGTAATGGGATCGATTGGGTACTTCTCGGTGATGAAAGAGAGATATGACGTCCAAGTCATGGCTGGTATCTCCGGTGCTCTGGTTGCCATGAAAGTCATGCCAGCGAAGTTGGGTCCCGTTATCAAAAGCTTAATGGACGCTGTCAAGGTGGGCTGCTCCTAAACGCTTTGACGGTTACTGACCTCGTGTACAGAAAGAAGAAAACGAGATCCTCCAATCTCGAGCGGCTTTCTCCATCGCGGCTTTCATCGATTACACAACTTCCCCTCTGTTCACCGGTCGTGTCAACCCTTCCGACAAGGTCATCAAGAACCTCTTCACTTTCACGTGCCTGGACACATCCGTCACCCCGGTCTTCACCCTTGGTCCGGGCTCCAGAGAAAGCATCATCAGTCTCCGCGAGGAGAGATTGTCCGCAGCAGCCGCAGGCGCGGGAGTGGGTAAGAAGAACAAGGACGTAAACGAGGAGAGCGATGAGCAGATCGCGGCACGTGTGACAAGGCGAGGCGCTCTAGAAGCCTTCAGAGCTCTGGCTAGAAGGTTCGGTGGAAGACTTTTCCAGGATGTACCAAAATTCTGGGAAGGAATTAGTGGAGCGCTACTTTCATCATTTTCGACGGGTGAGAATGAGTTCATTCTTCCTAGTCTGCTCCCGTCACTAATGATGGCTTCAGAAGCCGATATCGACATGGTAGATGAGCGCCTGGCTGAGAGTGTGCAAAGCGGGCAGGACATTGTCGACTGTTTGACGTCCCTGCGTCTCATCGCTCCCGAGCTCGAAAGCGATCTGTACCTACAGGTGCAGTTACTGCTTCCGTTCATCATCACCGCCCTGCAAAGTTCGTTCGCTGTGGTCCGGCACACTGCCGCCAAGTGTCTTGCGGCGCTGTGCAACGTGATGCCTGATGAAGGAATGAAGAGGGTAGTGGATGATGTTGTCCCCCTGATTGGCGACGCAAGGAGGGTGTATTCCAGACAAGGGGCAGTGGAGGCAGTTTACCGTGAGTTACTGAACTTCGTACACTCGGCCGCTCAGCCTGCAGCTGACAACAGAACAATAGATATCATCAAGGTGCTGGACATCAAGGCACTGCCTTATGTGCTCTTCCTTATTGTTCCGATCTTAGGCAGGATGAGCGATCCGGATGAGCACGTTCGACTGTTGTCCACAAGCTCGTTCGCATCACTGGTCAAGATGGTTCCTCTGGAAGTGAGTGGCGAGAACACGCGATGTAACCCTCGGCTGACGTTGTCCTTGCATCATTCAGGCCGGTATACCAGATCCTCCTGGATTCTCTTTAGAACTCCTCGCTAAACGAGACGAAGAAAGAAAGTTCCTCATGCAACTCCTCGATGGCAGCAAAGCGGAACAATACGAGATACCTGTGAAGGTCGAGGCGGAATTAAGACAATACCAGAAAGACGGAGTCAGCTGGTTGGCATTCTTGGCCAAATATCAACTGCATGGAATCTTGTGTGACGGTGAGGTTTCCATGCTATCATGAGACGCCAGATCGCTGACGATACTCATCAACAAGATATGGGCCTCGGAAAGAGTCTCCAGAGCATCTGCATTGTCGCGAGCAAGCATCACGAACGAGCAGAACGACACAAACGCACAGGCTCTGTTGACTCTGCGCATCTACCTTCTCTTATTGTCTGTCCGCCAACTCTTACTGGACACTGGTATCACGAGATCCTAAAATTCACCCCTCATCTTTGTCCACTCCAGTACACCGGCTCAGCAAGCGAACGAGCTGCCATCCGCTCCAACTTTTCAAGTTACGACGTGGTGATCTCATCGTATGAATCCATTCGATCAGACATACCAGAATTGAGCAAGATCAACTTCCTCTACTGCGTGCTTGACGAGGGTCATATCATCAAAAATGCGAAGACGAAATTGTCAGTGGCGGTCAAACAGATTCAAGCTCAACATCGACTGCTGCTATCAGGTACACCAATCCAAAACAATGTGTTGGAATTGTGGAGCTTGTTCGATTTCCTTATGCCAGGTTTCCTGGGGAATGAGCGGGTCTTCAACGACAGATTCTCGAAACCGATTCTAGCCGACAGGGATGGTAAGGCGACACCTAAAGAAAGGGAAGCGGGTCAGTGAATTATGTATCAAGAAAACAGTGGGTGCTGATATTGGCAACATTTCCTTGCAGCTGCCTCTGCTCTTGAGCAACTACACAAACAGGTTTTGCCATTCCTGCTTCGTCGGCTCAAGGAAGATGTCTTGAGTGATCTTCCGCCTAAGATTATTCAGGACTACTATTGCGAGCTTTCCGCTGTTCAGAAACACCTCTACGACGAATTTTCTCGCTCTCAAGCCGCTGAAGAGGTCGGCGAAGAGGTCACGACTACCGACGATCCTCAAAAGCAAGGCCAAGGCCATGTTTTCCAATCTCTGCAGTATCTGCGAAAGTTGTGTAACCACCCCGCGTTAGTCCTCGAGCAGCAGCCTGCAAGGTTCAAGGAGATACAGGCAAAGATTGGAAGCGGACTTGACCTGCACGATCTGTCGCATGCACCAAAGCTGGAAGCATTGAAGTGAGTCACGACCTTCTTCATGTCAGCGATTCTAGCGGCTGATTGTCGCTGGCAGGCAATTACTGTCTGACTGTGGTATCGGTCAACCGCCCGATAAACTGGCCGACGACGTCACGACTCATCGAGTTCTGATATTCTGCCAACTGCGACCGATGTTAGACTTGATTGAGAAGGACCTTTTCGGTCATCACATGCCCACCGTCTCATACATGCGAATGGACGGCTCAACCGATCCACGGAAACGACATGCTATCGTTCAAACTTTTAATGAGGATCCTCGAATCGATGTCCTGTTGTTGACGACAAGTGTGGGCGGACTGGGACTGAACTTGACTGGTGCCGATACGGTCATCTTCGTCGATCACGATTGGAATCCCATGAAAGATCTTCAAGCGATGGATAGAGCGCATAGATTGGGTCAGAGAAAGGTAGTAAACGTCTACAGGCTGATAACGAGAGGGACTTTGGAGGAAAAGATCATGGGGTGAGTGTGACGTTCTTTCGAGGTGTCAACGAGGCCATCTGGACGATTGTGTCATGAAGGGAGGGCCAGATGCTGATATTGGCTCGGTAATTTCAGATTACAACGGTTTAAGCTCAACATCGCAAGCTCGGTAGTCACGCAACAGAATTCAGGTTTGGGATCTATGAACACCGGAGAAGTATTGGACCTGTTCAAGGTCTCAGCAGAAGGTGAACCGGTCAAGCAGAAACCGACGACGACAGGACCAACATCCATGAGCAAGATGTTAGAAGGGTAAGTCGCTGGTCGTCGCAGCCTTGTAGCTAGGTCCGGTAGGGCTAATGTTTATGATTCTATCAGGTTGGACGATTTACCTCCTGAGGACGAGTATGCGGAATTGTCTTTGGACAACTTCCTTAGCAAGGTATAGCGGAAAGTGAGAAGTAAAGCAAGATAAAAAGTGACATTTCGAAGACGCAAGAGATCTTGAAAGAAGTGATACCTATCTCCATCGAAAGCAGGAAGTATACATATCGACATTAGATTTTCCTCATTGGTCCAAGTCATATGCATAGTAGCATGTCACTCTGCCTCACATGGTCTAACTCAGTTGGCGAGGTAGGGCTGATACGCCGATGTGGGGCACAAGATCATTCACATTTGCAACATCAATGTCTGACTTATCACTCGGCTACATATAGTGTATCGCAATCACATCTGACCGTCCATCCTCTTCTTCCCGTAGTTCGTGAATCGCACGCGAATCGAGAAACGTATTGAAGAAGGTTCATTTGGTCCGATCCCTCTCCGACTACTTTGATGGACAGCCACGAGACAAATGCTCACACAGCCGAATCAGTTGCTCTCACATCTCCACCACCTGCCACCACCGCCCCCTCTTGACCCGCCAACAAACCAGTCCTCTCCGTCACCGCTTCCTGAGCAGCATGGACTTCTGCAACCGTGACAGCTTCCTCTGGTGGGATTTGCGTTCCCTCGGGAACTGGTACGACACGACCGGATCTCGTTCGTCGGTGTCGACGGGCTTTACGAGCAGATTTACCTGCTGCCCACTGTTGGCCAGCACCTGCGTTGAGATTCAGATCAGCAAAGCGTCATCCACATATACCGATCTGTGGCGGCCATCTAGCGAACGTGGCAAAGGGGATGTATGTATGCTGAGACTGTACGTACGAGCAGCCAAGGCAGTGAACGTGAGAAGTAACGCCATGATCCCGGAGATGATAGCAGATGCTACACCATACCAGAATGCTTGGTCTACAACAAAATATATGCTAATTAGCTTACGTCGTGTCCGCCACGGCGGTCATAAGTACTCACCCAGATGACTCCCTTTGGTCTCAAATCTCTCATCGGTTCTGAAGACATGCAGGATCAAAGCGATCGACAAGATCTGTAAAAGACAATGCACGATCATGGTCCCAGATACGAGCTTCCACTGTTGACGACGAGCTTTTGCTCGAGCGGTACGTTGGCCTACCAAGTTCCATCTGTGATCAGCACAGTGTCGAAGGAGAACGATGAGGATGGAATGACAGGTCATAGTCTTCAAGTATTACATCTGCGCTTACCTCGATGAAGGAAAATGAAGAGAAGACTAATCAGACTGGCCAGGCAAGGGACGAGAGACAGTTGAGCTGCATAACCCGATGTTGACCACAGAACGCAGAATTTTTCACCAAACAGCTGACATTCGGATCTGCCGCATCATTGTATCATCAGCTTCCCCCTTATCCGGAGTCTGGTCTTGGTCTCGCTCATCTGTCCCTCTGATGGTGAATCTTCCTTGCTCACCTCGTGGGGAAAGGTTGACAGACCCATCCGTTTCCATCGCCCTCAGTGGGTCCACCTCCGATAGGTCCTTCGATCCCGCCAAAGAGATTCTCGGGAGACGATACTGAGCTGTTGAGCGGGTGAGAAGGTTGGAGGAAATCGGAGTTGGGTACGGGAATCGAGCGAGTGCATCTGGTGAAAAGGTGGCGTTTAGACTGGATGTGCTGCTGACGGATATGAGGAGGCGTAACAAAGGACAACGTACCGTCTGTAGAGACCGTATCTGTGTGTTTTGTGGTCAGCCGATAGTCGGACCCATCGTTCATTGAGCCAAGCAGTACAGTCTGACAGATACAGACAACTCACCTGGTTTCGAACTGGGTCGGTCCAGGACTGCGGACAATGACATGGATGAGTTTGGGTACCTGTGCGCGGAAGGCGAAGACATCAGTCAGTCCAAGCCATTCTGCTCGCCCAGCCAGCTTCGACACCATCGTATGGTGTGGCTCGTTCAACACTCACGTAGATGTTGGCCAAGGTGAGAGCGGTCGTGGCAAGAAGGAGGATAAGCGATACGAGATATGGCGATTTTCTCATCGTATATGTGCGCTTGAACATTGGCGCCCCAGGCTCTTTCACAGTGACACCCGGCATCTTGTATGTGCCACGGCGCTGATCTCGATGATGTTGTAGAGTTGCTCTCGACGAAGCTGTCGTAGGAGAATTAGCGATCAGATGTTATGGCTGTTGACACATGAGCGAGATTGTCGTGATCTCCATTGAATGAATATGTTATCTCGCACCACTGGCCGAATGTCGTGACATCATCTCATCCGCGTACTAATCTCTTGATCCTTTGAGTTGTTTTTGAACAATCATCAATTCGATAAGTGTTGCCAAACTCAGCATGTCATGTCGGTAGACCATGGGATGGAGGTCGATGGTACTGCAGCGCCGGAAAGCTTCGAGCCGGCCGGTCCCAAACCCATCAGGAAGCTCACCAAGGATGTGATCAACCAAATTGCAGCGGCCGAGGTGAGCCGAGACACATATCTATCCGATTTTGCCACCGTGTCATGACTTGTGCACCGCAGCGCGTTGCGATGTCTTTGGTTGAAGTCCGACTATTGCTGACACTTCGTGCTGATAGATCATCCATCGACCTGCAAATGCTATCAAGGAGCTACTCGAGAACTCTCTCGATGCTGGGTCCACCTCTATCAAAATAACCGTGAAAGATGGGGGTCTCAAACTTCTCCAGATAACAGATAACGGTCACGGAATCAACAAGGCTGATCTACCGTTGCTTTGCGAGAGATACGCCACGTCCAAACTGCACAAGTTCGAAGACCTTCAACAGCTAGGGACGTATGGCTTTCGGGGAGAAGCGTTGGCAAGCATCAGCTATTGTAGTCATGTGGAGGTCGTCACGAAGACTAAGAATGACGGATGTGGTTGGAAGTAAGTCTCCCATCAGTTTGTCCAGCCCATGCGGAGCAAAGACAAGCTGACTCGATGGTTATGTGAAGGGCAAATTACCAAGATGGAGTATTGATACCGGCAAAGCCAGGAGCCGGACCTGAACCTAAACCAGCTGCAGCCAACGACGGAACAGTGATCACTGTGAGCTAGCATTTTCGTTTCTGTCGAACTAAAGCTGACCCTCCGGGACAGGCGGAAGATCTGTTCTACAACATGCCTCTGCGAAAGAGAGCTTTCAAATCTCCCTCGGACGAATATAACCGTATATTGGACGTAGTCACGAAGTATGCCATACACAACCCCCACGCAGCTTGGGTGTGCAAGAAAGTGCGTTTGTTCATCAATCAGGTCCCGCTGCTTCCTTGTATCTGATCAATCATTCGCAGGCTGGTACGGCCCTTCCGGACATCTCCACCACTGTCGGATCCACTGCAAAAGCCAACATCGCCTCGTTGTACTCCCCCTCTCTCGCAGCTGAGCTTCTCGATGTTCCACTTACCACCCTTCAGCCGGAGAATAAGCTTGGAGCGAAGTGCAGGGGATGGGTTAGTAATGCCAACAGCAATTGGGCGAGAAAGGGAGGATGGTTGCTTTTCATCAATAGTGAGCATGAGTAGTATTCCTCAGGCCATTTGTGCGAGGCGATAGTAATCGATGATGATGACAGATCGGCTTGTCGAGTCTGTTAAGATCAAAAAGGCAATCGAAGCCCTTTATACTGCCTATCTGCCTAAAGGAGCTTCGCCTTGGGTATACCTCAGGTCAGCTGTCATAAAATGTATCGCTGAGGGCGTGACGCTTATTTCGTTTGACCAGTCTCGAGATAGACCCTGCTAAGATCGACGTCAATGTACACCCGACCAAGTCAGAGGTCCATTTCCTCAACGAGGATGAGATGATCGAATCATTGGTGGACACGGTGCAGACTGCCTTGGCAGGAGCAAATGTATCGCGGTCTTTCACTGTGCAGGTGAGTGACGCTGCGTGTAGTACTCTTGTATTACGGCGTTGTGCATGATCATTCGTTCTGATGATCCTCGCAGACACTTCTCCCTGGGGCCGCCGCTCCCATCGAGAAACGAGAGGAATCATCTACCTCGATTGCCAAACATCGTCACACACCTGCGCCGAATTACAAAGTCCGTATGGATCCTAGCAATCGTACACTCGACTCGATGGTCAGCGTCATCGATCCTTCTCAGCTCTCCGCCTTCGCACAAACGCCAGTGAGCGACGAAACCGTCAGGTCAGCGAAAAGAAGGGCTGTCGTCGTTGAGGGGGCCGCGGAGGCGCCATTGCAAATCAATCTCGACGAAGACGACGGCGATGGTGGACTGGCCGAGGAAGATGGGAATACGGGCGGAATATGGAATGTCCAAGATTCAGGAGGTTCAAAGGAAAGCCGGAAGGCAATACCAGAGAGCGTATGCGAATTTACCAGTATACAGGAGTTACGAAACGTAGTGAAAAAGGCAGGAAATGCGGGTAAGCTAATTTGCCTTTTGTGTTGCCGCCACTGCTAACAAAAATACCCCAGACATGATCGAAATAATGCAACGGCACGCATTTGTGGGGATTGTTGATCAGCGACTATGTCTCTCTCTGATACAGCACAGCACCAAATTGTATCTCGTCAATCACGCTTCTTTGGCGTGAGTCGGTAATACTGTAGACTGGCAAAACACAGACTTATCCTTCTGCCCTTGTGGATGTAGGGACGAGCACTTCTATCAGCTTGGTTTACGGCAGTTTGGTGCTTTCAATAGGTTACGACTGGAGCCGGCGCCGGATCTCCGCGATCTGTTGAGTCTTGCAGCTGAGAGTGAGGCTGGACTGGGGGAATGTGGGCTGAACATCGACACGGTCGTGGACGTGAGCCTCTTTGTGGACCGAACGCCGAAGCGGGTGGCTGATTACAATAAGCGTAGAATATCGCTGCCTTGCTCGTAGACAAACGAGAGATGATGGACGAATATTTCTCGCTTTCGATCAGCCATGATGGGCAGGTCGAAACCTTGCCAATGATCCTGAAGGGGTACACACCGAACTTGGATCGGTTACCGCATTTCTTGTTGTGTCTTGGAACGCAGGTGAGTCTTCTGTCATGGCGCGTTGTCCGATCAAGCCGGATGACGCGGAGCTTATAATCACAATCGGTTCGCGAACAGGTCGATTGGGAATCGGAAAAGGGATGTTTTACAACCTTCCTTCGCGAATTAGCATTCTTCTTTTCACCTCGACCGTTTTCTGAGACTCCGTCGGAAGAAGCTTTGGAACACGGATATGAGCCAGCGACAACGGCAGAGATCGAACATCAATTATGGCAACTGCAACATGTACTGTTTCCAAGCTTCCGGCGGTATACTTTATGGTCCAAAGACAGGATGTGTGACGTCCATCAGGTAGCGAATCTACCTGATCTGTTCAGGATTTTCGAGAGGTGTTAGAGCGGTTTCCTTCGCGTATAGTTGCCATGTCATAACATTTCGTGATTGTCAATCAAGCTAAAACTATCCATTATAACAAACTTCCTTGAACATGTCAATCACGTCCGACAGGCCGGTCATAAAGGCTGAAGGTAAACGGATTGAGACACCATATGGTGACCAACGCATCCGACATGTGGGTGCAGAGGTGGATCTATCATTCACAAGCTCACAGGCACTGTACGTACAGAATTCATCAAAGAGGGGGGAACCGAGAAACACAAAACACGGATCGTAATGATAGGACAATTAATCCATTCAATCGCTTGGAACCTTGAACCAACAAGGGGCATAGTGTCTCCTCTCCCCCCTTTGAAGCCCCCATGTCTCGGCCATCTCAGGAGATTGCATTCAGCACGTGCTGTTTACGCAGTATCGCGTACAAGGTCCCCGATCAACTCTCTCAAGGTTGTTTTCAGAGCATGTGAAAATCCGCACGTGTTGTTATCTGTTCGTCTGTGCAAATAGATGATCGTGATGGCCAGCAGGTGTCGTATGGGGGCTATAGGTTGGATCGACGCAGGCCCCTTGGCATTCAGGGATCATTTGTTGCGCCGCTTCACTTATCGGACGCGCAACTCAGATGCAGTTCTGCTTTAGTGGTTGGAACTACGACAGAGTGAGACAGGACGGGTTTGTGGGATCAGCTACTGCGAGAAAGGAACGGGACAGGTACGACTGGTCACTACAAGCCATGGTAGGTATGGCCATATCATGGAGATCAAGCATTGATCTAGCGGTGATATCACTGTGGTTTTCCAAGGGGACGGACACACGGAAAGGTTTTCTCACGTTCTCACAATCTCTGAAACATCCCTACGATGGTCAAGGGCGACGATCGGCCTTTTTTGCCAGGCGTCTGGTTGTCCGATATGTCTGAGGCTGGGTTCAGATAGTATTGGATCTCGTCTCAACCAAAGACGGAGAAGATCAGACATCCTACTGTCCTGTCGAAAGCAGGAACAAGGTGACAAGATTCGGTTACAAACCACTTTGACCTAGTCACCCCCCCACCCCACCACCCTCCCACCCCCGAGACTGCCGTTGCCCATCCCTCCGTTTACGAGATGTCCGTTGTTCGTTACGCCTCGACCCATAAATCAAAACAAGGACGGACGACAGGGTGTTCAACCTAGAACAAGACATGTCTAAACAGGAGGCGATACGTAACCATATACCAAAATTGCGCGCCACACTATATTTGTCTTTTCCCCCCTTCTCCTCTGACTCGCTTACAGCACCAATGGAAGGAGGGAAGGGGAAGGAAGGGGAGGGAGGGAAGAGAGAAGTGACGACTACGGGCGGGGTGAAGCCACATTACAGCGATCGACAGGGGTGGGTGAGCGGTATTTTCAAGACATCTTTCTGATTGGTCTGCAAAAAGGCGCAGGGCATTCTAGGCTTCCGCGAAGACAAGGGCGTCCATCAAGAAGAGGCGTTGCGACTCATCGATTGTCGACCTTGACGGTACTGGCGTGAACTGGCGAGGCCACCGGCCGCACACTGCCCATCGGAAGCGGACCGAAGTGATCCGTTGGTCGAGGATCTTGACACAGATCCCGTATCCGTTTCGCGTATGTCGTACATCGTTCGATCTGCTCTACAGTGTTACCATCCATCATGAGCTTGGCAACGACCCTCATTCCAGTCATCTAGATTTCGTACCAGGGTTTTTCATATTGCATACAAATAGGAACAGGACGATCCCTTCAGACGATCTCCATTCCATCGCTTCTACTCGTGCCGACAAACAATCAAACCTTACCATTCTGTCTTTCGATTGACCTCAACTAGCACCGTATAAGTACTGCATCTTACCTGGTCGACCCATCGTTTCTTTTGTGGCAGCTTACACCGTCAGAACACGTCATGAAGGGACCTCCTCCGCCACGACTCACCAACACTTGGTCAATACCACAGCTACAGCACCCTAGCAACACCGCCAACGCCGACATTGATATGGACATGACTTCATATCCCCAACTGTACCCCACGTCAGAGTATCCCACGTCTGACACTGGGTCGACCACAATGACCCCTCCTCCTCTATTCACGACCGTGCCCGTCGCCTCTTCTTCCCGGTCTTTGTCCCCTACCACTTACATGGGCAACCTACAACTTGAGCCATACACTCCGCATACACCCACACCGAGACAGTTCCGCACGTTTTCTCAATCTGAATATTCATCTCATTTCTCTCGAGCGCCACCCACCAGACAAAAGAAGGCCATTCAACAACCACAGCCTACAGCGTCTCCCTCTACACTCTTCCAGCTCAATCAGCCCTTTCCATCCCCATCTTTTCTGACACAATCCCACAGACCTCTGATTACAGGTCAAACCCCTCCTCTACCCCGGAGAACGTTCTCAAAACAAATGCCAGATCCGCCACTTCCCGTTCCTGCGGCTGGGACCATCACCCTTGGTGATCCACGAGAATCGCCCTGGGCCAAGAAGGTCTTCGAGTATTTCCCTACCGCTAGGGAACTTGCTCGAAAAGCGAAAAAGTCGGTTCCGGGTCCTTTGCCTGCTTTGCCCTCGATATGTAAAAGACTCGATCTTTTCTGCGCGAAAGGTTGTCGACCACCTATGACAATGACGGAGATCGTCGAGAGGCTGATGACCATCACCAAGCTGGATATCGATTGTCCATCAAATCCTCGTGGTCAAGGTGTACCCAAACGTCCAATGAACAGTCAGTCGCCACTTGCCACTTCACTTTATTTGCTGCGAGACGCTAAATGCCACAGACAACTGATCTCTTGATTTCTGCAGTCTTCTTCTGCTTCCAGCAATTCAGACGCCATGCAGTCACCGCCATGTTCCCGGACTTGACCACCGGAGAAGTCTCAACGTGGATGGCGGGTGAAAGGGCTGTGATCGAAGGGCTAGAATCGGTTGGTTATCGTCAGTCCGATGGCCAAACGAAAAGTGCGCTGACCAAGCTATCAACTCAACGTCGCAGGACGAGTTCGCATACTGGGAAGACTTACACAGGTCTTACTCGGCTCAATTCTGGAAAGAGTTCCCTCTATACACATTCAAGAAGACAGCTTCAAAGAAGAAGAAGGGTTTCGGTTCCGGCAAGACCCAACCTATTGGTGAACTCAGGAAGAAGTCCAGCACAATGAACCTCAAAGAGAGAGTCGTCGGCCGATCGATATCCGTCATCAGTCTCAAGTCCATGCCCCGTCGCCAATCATCACCCTTATCCACACACTCTGTAGAATCATTCGATTCGACGATATATGACCCCTCCGCCGATCTTCTGGCATACAACGCGCTTGGGATTGACGTTCCTCGGCGAAGCCAGTCGATCGTCACCGATACTTCCAGCCTTCCACAGCAGCAGATATTCGATGATTACATTATCAATGCCCCTGCCCTTGGGGCTGCCGCAACCGTCTATGGCTGGACCCCCACCTCGGTGTCTCAGTCCCTTCCAGCCATGATGCCCGCTTCCACGCCAGCTGGTATGCCTTTGTACACCCCGCTACAAGAAGCACCCGAGTTCGTGTCTCGTCCTCATTCTGCCGATATTCATCAAGATATCGGTGCTCGTGCCGATCTCACTTTTGGCTCTACATTCGTCCTCAGTTCCAACAACAATGACAACAACACTATCTCTAAATCATTACGTCCTCCTCATATCTTGATCCGAGGCAGCTCGTACAAGTCATACTTCAATGAAGGATCGTTTCCCATCACAACGCCCATTACGCCACTCACACCGATCGGGCAAGCTCAAAGAATGTCGAACCCAAATCTGGACGCACATTTCGTCCATCCTCCTTATCCATCTGTCCCTATAACGTATGATCATCACCAATCACCGGCCACGTCGATACTCTCCTATCAAGGGGAACAATTGCAATACAATATCCTCCGAAGCCATTCTTACAGTCCCAACATGTCTTACAACCAACTCACAACTTCGTATTTCACTCCATATCCATTACTCGGAGAACATGATGATCAAACCCAAAATCAATCGCAAGACCAGATTCCACGTCAAATGATTGACAACGGATACATCGGTGTCTCAGCGGATGACGGTGCTTTGTACGGAACCATGCCTGTGTCACACGAACTCCCTCATCCAGGCAACTATGCGTAGTCACTGAACTCATCTAACCCAGCCGTAGTCGTCTTCTCCGCTTGTGCCGTCCATATGAAGTTTGTACCACATCCCGTTTTTTCTCAATCTCGGGATCTTGTTGTTTTTATCTCGGCCGTCGTTTTTGCCGTTCACGGAGTACGTTAGTAGGAAACGTAAAAGGTCGAAACGTGTGTTGTAAGATGTATGGTCGTCCCGTGTATAGGCTATAGGCCGTGGTATGACTGGATTAACACTATATCTATACATCTGCCCGTGCAATTCGAACAGAGGAGCGCAATACTGTACAACTTGGGTCCCGAACCCGCCAATCTCCAGCGGGGGTTGAGAAAGGGACCATTTATCGAGCTTGATTCTGATTGACACTAGCGGCGAAATTGGCACCTCCCGTCCCTGGAACTCCGACATCGGCAGAAGCAGCCAGTTCGGTCTGTTCAAAAAGGGAAGTCAGCTCGATCACATCGCAGAAAGGACTGAGAGGTATGACCATAGTCCCTGTATGAGTAAGGGGGAGCTTACTTGTTGTTCACGGATGAGAGAATTGAATTTCTGTTTCGGCACGAACGTGATGTCAGCAAGACGATACTCTTGTGACCCGTCCGTGTATAGGGTGTGGATGATGAAGACAGACGGCATATGTGTAGCTCGGTGATTTCGATGAAGTGATTACATGTGATAACCCTTCACTTACTCCCCATAAGGCTGCAACCGTCGTGAACTCCCTTCCTACGCCAAACACTTCCTCAAGCTTTCGATTCAGCACATTCGTATGTGTCATGAGTTCTTCGAAGTTCTGGCACATCAAAGGCGGACTTCAGCGGTGATCATATAAAGATGGATGCACCTTTGTTCAAGTAGGATGACCCAAATCGCGAAGTTGATTGGACCAGACATGAGCTTACCGTAGATATCTCCTCGACTAACCTCTCCTTCTCTCGATCGAAAAACGATTCAGTAGGTGCCAGCGCATCAAAGGCGTTCGACGGTCGAGACAACGACATTGTGTCCGTCCGTTTGTTTTGTAGCTAAGCTGATGAAGGGACCAGAAAGAAAGCAAAGAGTACAATCTCATGTTTTGATGACTTTTGACGCCAGGTTGGCGGGAGCGCGACGCGTGTGGATTTGGATCCGACGGAAAATACCTACCACGTGGGAAATGGACGGTTTCGCAGCTAGCATCATGATCATTGCCGTCCTTTTTGGGGGGGCCTATAGAGGACTGTTGGGCCTTAATCACCTCTGGTCCTCTTGTAGAACCATCGCGATGACAGAGATACGCTCAAGAGCTCCTAAAGAACAGAGAGGGAATGGTAGTGTGTCGTTGGAGAAGTCTCTGGACAAAAAACAGGTGAGCTGGCAGATTCTTCATAGTGGTCCGCCATCCAGCTGACATTGAGAAAAAAGCTGGACAAGAAGGTAGAACAGATCAAGACGCTGAGTGCATTGAGACTACTCCTTTCCCTCTTGGGCTTGGCTGCGGTAGGATGGTTTGGATACAAGGTGAGCCCAGGCAATCTCGACACGATATGAGCTAGACCTTTCCTGATCTTCGTACCTCATGCGCAGACTCTTTCTCCGATACTGTACGGCAGTCCAACGATTCCAGTAGCACCTCAGACAAAGCTTCCTGGAAGTAGCAGATTTGGTACTCTCAAACCTTCAGAGCTCCCTTCGACAGTGGGTGGGCTCAAACTTGCGGCCGATGTAGAGAAGAGAGAAGCTGTGAAGGAGGCTTTCGAGGTGAGCACAAAGGCTCTACCCATCAATGCAATTGTGGTTTGTGGTAAGCTGACGGAACTTCTCAACGACTTAGTGGAGCTGGCATGCTTATGGTGAGTGAGACAGATCCTGTAGGAACGGTCGTGAGAATTTCTGACACTGTCTGTTACCAGAGAAATATGCTTGGGGATCAGACGAGGTGAGCAGCCCTTCTTAGTCGGACCTCTCGTTGAGCGATGCCTGACGTATATGTCGCAGTTCCAACCTCTATCCAAATCTGGATCGAACCTCACATCTGCTGGTGGAGTCGGATACACCATTGTGGATTCTCTTGACTCCTTGCTCATCATGGATATGATACCTGAATACGAGAGAGCTAGGGATTGGTGTCGCGATAATCTCAACTTTGACCGGGATTCAGAATTCAACACTTTCGAGGTCAGTCTCAAGGTCACCCAGTACATCTGTCGGTCCAGGCTGACTGCTCCTGCTCTGCACAGACGACGATCCGTCTTCTCGGAGGTCTTCTCTCGGCTCATTATCTCACTTCTGTTCATCCATCTCCTTATATCCAAGCAGATGCAGGGCTGTATCTCGACTTCGCTACAGATCTCGGAGAACGTCTTCTCGGTGCCTTCTCCTCTCCATCGGGTATCCCTTGGTCAGGCATCAACCTTGCGACCCGTCAAGGAATCCCAGACAAGGGTAACCAGGGTGTTGCGAGTCTGGCAGAAGCCGCGAGTCTGCAATTGGAGCTGAAGTATTTGAGTCATTTGACGGGAGATTATGTCTATTGGAGGAAGGCGGAGAAAGTCACCGAGATTATCAGGAGTCAGGCAATTCACGATGGTATCGCGCCGATATTCATCTCGTATGTTCTATGTTCCGCCTCCTCTTTGGCCTCATTTTGCTCATCGCTTGCGTCTCGCAGTCCTATGAACGGTCAATTCGTCGCCTCAGAGATCAGATTGGGATCAAGAGGTGACTCATATTACGAGTATCTGTTGAAGTAGGTCCAAAACACAGTCAGTGAATTGCCGGGGCTGATGAATTGCGTCCTCTTGCCTACAGACAATGGCTACAGACGGTGAGCATACCACGCAAACTTTCTGTATACCCTCCAAGCTGACGCTTGACCTAGGATCGACAAGAGCCCGTGTATCGAGATGTAAGCCTGAAAATGTTCAACGGACTCTTCACTCCATGCTGACAGCTAAATTACAGATGTACGACGAAGCAATGGGCGGTATCAAAAAGCATTTGATCGGTCAAAGCAAAACCAGCGGTCTCATTTTCACCCAAGAATTGCACCCCGCGCGCCATCCCCGAGATCAGACCCAGACATGGCAAGTTGTGCCCAAGCAAGATCACTTGGTCTGCTTTTTGGGTGGTTCATTCATCTTGGGTGTGACCGAGGGAGGTAAACGAGAGGTTGACTGGACCAAGCTGGAAGATAAGGATATGGAGGATTTTATCGTTGGAAAGGGTATTGTCGAGTCATGTATGAGAACACATGACACTGCAACGTGAGTCTGCATCTTATAGCTCCGACGAACACAGCGAGCTGATGTGTTGCGGCGCCTCAGAGGCCTTGCACCAGAAATCGCCATGTGGGTGCAATGGAGTGACGACAGGCCAGAGATGGTAGATTGGTATATCAAGCCTAACCTGTAAGCTGCTTGCTATCAAACGGTCATAAGCCCCCGCGGGCTGACATATACATCTCGCAGACAAGGTGTTCTCATCGACGGTCGTAACATCCTGCGACCTGAGACTGTCGAATCCTTATTCCTTGCATACAGGTCTACTGGGGATGAGAAGTATCGACAATGGGGTTGGCAAGTATTTGAGGCATTCCAGGAGTACTGCAGAGTGCCAACTGGAGGATACGCCGGTATCGAGGACGTCCAGGCTATGCCCCCTACTCAGCTGGACAGGATGGAGACATTCTGGCTCAGCGAGACGTTAAGTGAGCCACAATTTGTCGTATGCTTAGGTGAAAGCTAACCACCGATTATAGAATACCTGTACTTGCTGTTCGACGATTCCGAGCACATCTCGCTAGACAGTGAGTGGGGCCACAATTCCCCCCCCACAAAATGAGAATCACGACTGACGATTGATACACCACAATGCAGAGCATGTGTTCAACACCGAGGTACGTCCCTTGTGAGCCGCTGCCGGGACATTTACTGATTTGACGACATGCAGGCACATATCTTGCCTGTCTTTTCACCGGAATACATCTCTCCCTTTGCGACATCTTGATGCGGGCTGACATGCATGACATTGAATAAACACATGACCCAAAGATGCATTATCTTCTCCACATTATAGAGTCGCTTAGATGGTGAGGGCGCCGTGTGGCCCATTGGTGGGATCTCCAGAGGGTAAAAAGCGCCTGAATGCCACAGACGTCACCGTTGTTACTCGATCAGGTAATTTCAGCTGTGGGTTGAGAAGGGTGGACTTGTAACTTTCGTCACTCTCTGATCCCATCTCTGCCTTTTTCTTGGCCAGCCTGGACTCACCTCGCCAATCACTGACATCCCTTTCTCCTTCTCATCGTACATTCTCGCCATCCCCTGCTCCTCACCGTCTTTCGTTCCGTCTGTAGTCATCGACTGACAAGCTCTCTCCTCTCTCCTATCTCCTCTTCCTTTTCCGTCAGACCTACACCATGAGCGCAGCCAAGAAACTCCAGAGCAAGCTCTTTGGTCCAGGCGCACCTCAAACTGGATCCACACCTTCGCGTACGTATCGCGATTGATACTTGACGTTCCCCCTTCTACATCACTGGCATATGTCACTCCTTTTTGCCGAGACGCTAATGCTCGTTGATCGCGCAACAGTCGATACGGCTAACTCTGGCAATGCCGACCCGTCACCTACCGGTTCAGGAGCGGCTACTCCCGTCGCTCCTCAAGGTGAACAGCTGAAGATCAACATCCCGGCTCCTCCTGGACATGCTGGAGAAAAGAGAGAGAAGGAGAAGTGAGTTTGGTCAAGATTTTTTGCAAAGTCGGCCAGAATCTTTCCCCCGTTCACCTAGCGAGATGTCTACGACTATCTTTGACGTGGCAGGACATTGTTCAGATCGCAGACTGACCTGCACAATCCACAGCCTTCCCAAGCGACCCTCTCTGCAGCAACATGACACTCCTCCGGCTCCGGAGATGTCATCTCGTGAGTCGACTGTCAACCTCTCTGCAGTGCCGTCGCGTCGACTGACCTAAATATAGCTCACCCTAATACCACTTCGAGCGATACCGACACTCCAGGCACTCTCGGTCAAGAGCATAAGGTATGTCTATATTCATGCGCCAGCAGACGCGAAGCAAAGCTGATAACTGTCGCGAATGCATAGTCTCTGCGGGACAGGTTGATGAAGTCTATGGGTCCGAGATACCACTCCGTAGAGGAGTACAGACTCGATCAATCTGATCGATATGAGGTGCACTGGAAGAGGTGGGGTCCATACGTCAGCGAGAGACAATGGGTGAGCTTTGAAAGTCCGACAGGAATGTAGAGAACCAAGCTGACAAAGTCAACCGAAGGGTACGGTACGAGAGGACTATTCGGCAAATGGAGATGCGTGGAACTCTTTCCCCTTCGAGATGGCTAAGAGCAGAGCGTACCGATGGGGAGAGGATGGTATGGCCGGAATTTCGTCAGTCATATCACTGCATATCTTGCAATCAAGATCCTCTGCTGATACATCTGCCTTCTTTGTAGAGACAATCACCAGAAGTTGTGCTTCACTCTGGCATTGTGGAACGGCAAAGACCCCATCTTGAAAGAACGTCTTTACGGCCTTAACGGAAACCAGGGTAAGTCACGGAAACCCGCTCACTCTACACGTTGGCTGACCTGTCTCTTTAGGTAACCACGGTGAAGATGTTAAGGAGCTCTACTACTACCTGGACTCTACCCCTACGCACTCGTACATGAAATACCTTTACAAATACCCTCAAGCAGAGTTCCCGTATGAACAACTCAAGGAGGAGAGCAGGAACAGAAGTAGAGAAGTGGCCGAGTTTGAGCTCATGGACACTGACGTGTTCGATGAGGATCGGTACTGGGATGTCTTCGTCGAAGTGGGTAGTCGCTGTACTCAGATTATCACCTTCGCTGACACTTGAGGCACAGTATGCTAAAGACGAAGAGTTCGCCGACGCCATGTCCATCCGAATTACAGCTTACAACCGAGGTCCTGACCCTGCCGACCTGCACATCCTCCCTCAGATGTTCTTCCGAAACACCTGGTCTTGGCCTAAGGAACTGCCCAAAGACAGGCCACAAATGAAACAAGAGGCGGAAGGTGTGATTCGCGCCCAGCACCCATCCATGGTTCCCACCAGGCTCTACTGTACACCCAGTCCTGCGCCTGCTGCACCTGCCAAGGGAGGTGTGGTACTTGTCGATGGTCCCAGTGTTGTGCCAGACCTGCTTTTCACTGAAAACGAGACTAATTTTGAGGTGAGTTCTGTCTCGTCTAGGTCTAACCGGAGCTGACCCGTCATCTAACAGCGCTTGTACGGTGGAAAAAATCGAACTCCTTACGTCAAGGATGCTTTCCACGACCACGTCATCCCCTCCCATCGACCAGCCGAAACCGAGCCGGAGAAGTCTTCTTCCGAAGGTCTCCGGATGAAATCTCCCTCTGTCCGAACACCCCGACTCCCTCCATACCACGACGCAGCCGACCTTGGTTCGATCGATGACACGGAAGAAAAGACGAATGGACATGTCGACGGAGAAGGTGTCACTCCAAGTGTGGAGCCTCCTCCTAGACCAGTCTCAGACCGCGGTGCAAGGCTCTTCGTCAATCCCGAGAAGACTGGTACCAAGTCTGCCGCTCACTACTCCTTCAAAGACGTCCCTGGTAAAGGTGGATGTGTCGTTGTCCGATTGAAGATGACGCCGTACTCGCCAGAGGAAGATCCGTCAATTTTGGACGAAGAGCTGTTCGATGACAACATTGAGGAGAGGCGAACGGATGCGGACGAGTTCTACGGGCGTATTGCGAGGGGATCCATCAGCGACGATCTGAGGAACATCATGAGGCAGGCTTTGAGTGGTATGCTTTGGTGAGTTACACCAACTGCAGACTTGCCTCTCGAGTCACGAACTGACCATTGGATGGCCACACAGGACAAAGCAGTACTACCAGTATATCCAGAAGGAATGGATGGATGGTGATCCGGGACAGCCTCCGCCTCCTCCTGAGCGAAAGTGGGTCAGGAATAGAGTGAGTTGTTTCTGATTACCCTCCGATTACTGCTGACAGTGCGAAGGAATGGAAACACATGTACATTAACGATATCCTCTCCATGCCTGACAAGTGGGAATACCCATGGTTCGCTACGTGAGTAGCGCCACCATCACTCAACACACAGGTCCATCGTTGACAAGCCGCAGCTGGGATACCGCTTTCCACTGTATTCCCCTTGCCATGGTCGACCCCAGCTTCGCCAAAAAACAGCTCGATTTGATGACTCGAGAATGGTACATGAAGCCAGACGGAGCCTTACCGGCCTACGAGTGGAACTTCAGTGACGTCAATCCGCCAGTGCATGCCTGGTAAGTTTTGTCACATTAAGAGGGAAACGTTCTCGCTAACAGCGTGACAGGTCTACTTTCCGAGTCTTCAAGATTGAGCGTAAGATGTTCGGTCGTGAGGATCTGGATTTCCTGGAGCGAGTGTTCCAGAAGCTATTACTCAACTTCACCTGGTCAGTCATTCTGTTAGTCATCGGGATTCTGGAGACTGACAGACACACATAGGTGGGTCAACCGAAAAGATGCGGACGGAAACAACGTATTCGAGGGTGGTTTCCTGGGCCTCGACAACATCGGTCCATTCAACCGATCCGAACCTCTTCCTACCGGTGGGACTCTCCGACAAGCCGACGGTACTGCATGGATGGCTTTCTTCTGCCTGAACATGTTGAGTATTGCTCTCGAATTGGCCAAGCATAACCCGACTTATGAGGATATCGCTTCGAAGGTAGGTCTGCGAACACTTGGCGAGATTACCACTGACGGCGAAATCGCAGTTCTTTGAGCATTTCCTCTTCATCTCTGATGCTATGACCTACGTTGGAAGCAATGACGAGCACCTTTCCCTCTGGAATGAGGAAGACGGCTTTTACTATGACGCCATCCAGTGGGGATACGGCCACTCTCAGCAATTGCCTGTCCGATCGATGGTTGGACTCATGCCTTTGTACGCCACACTTGTGCTCGAGCCCTCAGTCATCAAGCAGTTCCCTGGATTCAAGAAGAGGATGGATTGGTTCATCGAGAACCGTCCTGACATCTCGGAGAGGAACGTTGCCAGTCTGAAAAGTGAGGCGTTGTGTATCGTACCCACCCCGATTCATGCTGACTGGGCCCTCACTTTGCAGCTCCCGGGCGAGGTGATCGCAAGCTTTTGGCTTTGGCGTCCAAGGAGAGGCTGGTGAGGATCCTCGAGAAAATGCTTGATGAGAAGGAGTTCTTGTCGGAGTACGGTGTGAGGTCGTGAGTCACCACTTACCATTTCCTTCTGTTCAATGGTGTCTGTTGCTGATTCGTTTGTTTGTAGTATGTCGCTGTACCACCACGAGCATCCCTTCTCAATGAACGTTAACGGCGAGGAATTTGGTGTCGGATACTGGCCCGGCGATTCAAGATCAGGCATGTTTGGGGGTAACTCCAATTGGCGAGGTCCCATCTGGCTGGCAGTTAACTTCCTGCTCATCGAGAGGTGAGTCTGATGCATTCGAGGCGGATTGCAGAAGTTAACAAGCCTTCTGCGACATAGTCTGCAACGATTCCACCAGTACTACGGCGAAACTCTGACGGTTGAATGTCCTACCGGCAGTGGAGACGTGAGTAATGCGCCGTGAATGTCGCGGATCATAAAGGAGCTGACCACCCTGCCAGTACATGTCTCTCGCAGGATGTGCCGAGGAGATCCAGCACCGACTCATCCACATCTTCAGTCGAGACGAAGCGGGTCGAAGAGCAGTGAACGGCGGAAACCCTAAACTCAATCGGGACCCGAACTTCAGAGATTACGTCCAATTCTTCGAGTTCTTCCACGGAAACGATGGTAGAGGATTAGGAGCATCACATCAGACTGGATGGACTGGTCTGGTCGCGTGGAGTATCATGCAGACTGGAGAGTACTGCAGATTGCCCAAGACGCCTAGAAGTGAGTTCAAGCGTGGTGAGCGATCTTGTCCTCATACTGATCGACCATCTTCAGCCCCTCGATCCGTCGCCAAGCACTACTTTGACGAGCAGATAAACACTCCAAGCGAATACAACGCTGAAGACGGGTCTCTCTACTCTGCTTATTCGACTCACTCTGACTTTGACAATCCGGAGCCCGACGACCTGTAATCGGGGCGTCTTCAGGATTGTCTTTCCCACCCAGAGGAATGGGCTGTGAAAGCATTGTCATACGTAGGAAAAACATTGAGTGATTTTCTATGTCTGTGTGTTGTCTCTTTCCATCTCATCCAGATCCCGATTCCAAACGATAAAACATACATTGCATTTGTTATTTCACTTGATTGTCCTAGCTACTTTAGAATACTGTTTCCGAATTCATAACAAGACCCGGCATCATGCAGTACTGTTTGCACGCGTCTGACACGATGAGGGAAGAGGTGCATGACATCCGAATTCGAGTGAAGGTTACTATGAATCTACAGGGGTGAATTCATGATGAAGTTTTCCTCTACTCAACGCCGCTATATGTGTCATTTGTGGCAGTCCCCTTCATCCTCCCTAGTAGGACGGCTGTTGCTCTCCTCAGACTTTGAGCTTCGTCGTCTGTAGCAGGACCACAACCTGCCCATCTGACTTTCAGATTCTCATCCACCAAAAAGACGTAGCCTAAGAGTTTGTTGTCCAGTCCTAGAGGTTGATTTACCTGTAAAGAAAAGCCTTCAAGTCAGATCGATTTGACATGGTACGGTCTTAGCCATGGGTATGATGATGAAAAACTGTTCTCGGCTAAGGAGGATAGTGAACAGGGCTAAGGAGGATAATGAACAGGGATAATATACTCACATCAAATTCTGACCATTCTCCACCGGATATCAGATATGTTCCCCATCGGTTGTGAGGGATAGTCCTTTTGAGCGAGGAGACCAGGAATGAGAGGAGTAATGATTTCAGTTGGTTCGTCTGGTGATTTATCTACGATTCCAACATGTCGTTGTCAGCTATATCACTGTTGAAAAACGTGGGATTTTGGCACATCAAATGACAGCGAATTGAGAGCGGCAAGAAGGATGACAATGACGTAGACGAGGATTGGCGCGTGAATGATGATCGTTCGGAGGTCGCACAGTAAAACGGCTTACCTGAACAAAGCTGAATCCCGGATGACCCTCGACATCTTCCAGAACTGGTTGTATGAAAGACTGGACATGTTCCTGCAATCGAGAAGGATCAGCTACAATGACCACGCTTTGTGCCATTACATTCAATGGCACAGAAACGATTCGGACAGCAGAGCGGTGGAGACGCTCGGAAACACACCTCGGATATTCTCGTACTGATCAAGGAGACCAAGCTCGTCTTTCCGGGTAAAAGGTCGGTGCTGTGGACATTGGTACCGAGGAGCGATCGACCTGATATATCCGGGAAAAAAAGCGCTTTCTAAAAAAACGTAGTACTCCTTCAGCCCCTTGATCCCCAAGCTAGTCACGTTACAAACTGCACTCACATCCTCACGTATCAGAACGTTTGGTGCGATCCATAATTTCCCACCACCAGCTCCTTTGGCTCGATTGTAATCGTGGAAATAACCTTGAGTGGCTTCTTTCACCCTGAAAATCACCCCTCGACATGATCAGCCCCCTTTATAATCCCAAGCTCTTTGTTTGAGTCCACTCACAAAGCCTTTCTTTTCGCCTTGTGTCGATTCTCATCCAACAGTTCCTGTTTGCGCTGAGACCAGGTTTTCGGATCTGACGTAGGAGGGACTGGGATACCCAACGGACGAGGAAGAGGAGGTGTGACAGGTGGACCGGCTGATTTTGTCGATGCTTTCTTCGGTATGGTCGACGTACTTACAGTAGACGAATAAGAAGAAGGATCGGCTTTTGATTTTGTAGATGGGGAGAAGAGAGAGGATGAAGTACTTGGGCCAGGGGAGGATTTCGGTGCTGGTGAAGCAGAGGACGAGGACGAGGATGAGGACGAGGAAGCAAATCGCGCTGCTCTTGATAGAGATGAGGTCAGAGTGCGCACAGGCAGTCGTGGAGGCATTGTACGATTCTCGACCGTCGTCCGTCTGGCTTGATGTGTATGTAGTGTAAGATGCAATAGACTGAAGAGGTCAGATGTCTTTTAGACAGACCAAAGCAAATTCCGGTCAAAACGTGGTCTCGAGGAGATGGGCGGAGGTCGCCGCTCATTTTCTTTTCCGTTCTTGGGAAACGTAGACGAAGAGCGACGGCAACGAAAGTCAACGACAACGGTTACGATTGAAAGTAGCATCTTCCTTCTACCTGCACACCCCGGCCCCCCTCGAATCCCTAGAACCTGTCTCGATCACACACAAGATGATGCGCATACCTCGAGCATCATCACTTGTCAGTCGGGTGCCATCCCTGTCACCTCTAGCAAAAACATCCCTTCCCAATCGATATGCCTCTTCATCAGCTCATGTGAGTCAGCTGTGATAATGTGACATATTTCCGTTAAGCGAGCTGACGAGCTTCCCGTAGACACTGAGTCCATCATCTGTGGTTACTACTCTTCCCAACAGACTACGAGTGGCAACAGAAGCGATACCTGGTCATTTTCATGCCGTCGGAGTATACGTCGATGCGGGAAGTCGCTTCGAAAGTCAACGGACAAGCGGTGTTTCCCATCTCTTGGATAGGTTAGCATTCAAGGTGAGTCAGCTGGGTTATGTGCTCTGAACTTTCTCGTCATGGTACACCAGCTGACTTGCCTTTTAAACTCAACAGAGCACTGACAAACACACCGATGCGGAGATGACCACTTTGATCGATTCACTTGGATCCCAAATCACTTGTTCCTCGTCCCGAGAGACAATCATGTATCAATCCACCGTCTTCCCTCAATCCCTTCCTCTCGCTCTCGAACTCATCTCATCGACAATCCAACATCCTCTGCTACTTCCCGAAGAAGTCGCTGCGCAGAAGGACGCAGCGGCCTATGAGATCCGCGAGATCTGGGCTAAACCCGAACTGATCTTACCTGAGATATTCCACACCGTCGCTTTTAAAGGTAACACCTTGGGTATGCCGTTGTTGTGTCCCGAGTCACAGTTGGACGTATTGGGAGAGAAGGAAGTGAGGGGCTTCATGAGAGATTGGTATAGACCTGAAAGGATGGTCATTGCTGGTGTTGGAATGCCTCATGAAGAATTAGTCATGTTGGCCAAAAGATTTTTCGGAGATATCCCAGCCTCACCTTCGATCCCAGGTTCCACGGGTCTCGCTTCGTCTTTGTCACATCCTTATCCTCAACA
This sequence comes from Kwoniella newhampshirensis, assembly GCF_039105145.1. Classification (NCBI taxonomy): domain Eukaryota; kingdom Fungi; phylum Basidiomycota; class Tremellomycetes; order Tremellales; family Cryptococcaceae; genus Kwoniella; species Kwoniella newhampshirensis. Next base: position 1,325,888 of record NC_089960.1, read on the forward strand.
GCAACCCGCGGGAAGCAAATCCTTCGCTACCATGTCGAACCCGCCTCTCTCGGAAGATTACGTCAGTCTCGCCAATGCTAGAGCGGAATATACAGGTGGAGAACAGTACATCGAGAAACAGGATGAGGAGTTTGTGCATCTTCATATCGGGTTTGAGGGATTAGGCATCCACGACCCAGACATTGTAAGTCATCCTCCGACTTGTAGGCACATCACAAGTGGAAGGTATAGCTGATTCCAGTGTACCGCAGTATGCTCTGGCGACTTTGCAAACTCTACTTGGAGGAGGTGGAAGTTTCTCGGCTGGTACGGTCACTTTGCTCCCTTGCTTTCACCTCGACGCTGACTATATGTATCGTCACAGGTGGCCCAGGCAAAGGAATGTACACACGACTCTATACCAAGGTTTTGAATCAACATCACGCCGTGGACTACTGTGCAGCCTTCCACCACTGCTATGCCGATTCGGGACTCTTTGGTATCGCCGCTACTGTCTATCCTCAATTCGCTAGGAGAATCGTAGACGTTATGGCAGCGCAATTGCACGCGTTGACTGGGCCTATGAACGGCGGAATTGAGCAGAGAGAATTCATGAGAGCGAAGAATCAATTGAAGAGTACGTTGGTCATGGCTTTGGAGAGCCGATTGACGGCTGTCGAGGGTGAGTCCTGTCGAATACGATACGTTCTGGTTGCAAAATGTTGCCAAGCTAATGACGATCTTGTATCTTTAGACCTCGGACGACAAGTCCAGATACATGGCCACAAAGTCCCTGTAGAGGAGATGTGCGCCAAAATTGACGCTCTGAAGATGGAAGTGAGTGCGGAATGGTGCTTTTGGAACTTGACTGATGAACGATCATCGCAGGACCTGTGGCGAACGGCTGGCCGAGTGCTACGACCCGCTGCATCAAGTTCCAGGTTGAACTACGGACTCGGTTCAGGAAAGGCTACGATTGTCGCGCAAGGAGCGGACTTGAGCGGACTTGGCGACGTCAAGCGGACATTGAAGGAGAGATGGGGTTTGGGTCTGTAGGGGTAATGACGAGCACGAAGCACAATTGTATTTCTAGGTAGATCAACATAGTCAAACAGACCAGAGCATGATTATGAACTTTTGCACTCTTCCCTAGGAGTAGTGGTAGCAGCAGCAGCATCAGTAGCAAGCGATGATGTCATGAATGATCGATCGTGAAGTGGAGGTTGTCCGTCGTGAGGCGAGTTTGGTATAACATTCGAGATGTAAATTACAATGTCACATCTCATCTCTTGAATCGATATCAACCGAAATACATACGATATTCACCCCTACAACGAAGACCAACAGACAACCAGACAAATTAGCAAGTCACAATGTCGATCTCGGCCGAATCACTCTCCAAATTCTACAACGACCCCAACAAGATCGATGCGGACCCCTCACTGCCCCTCACCGACCTACATCGTCAACACGTCGCGTTGGTCCTGGATCTGTTCCAGGGTCATGGGACTATGACTAAGATTGAGAATGGGTTCGTGGAAGATGCGGTGTATGAGGATCCGGTGGCGTATGCGAAGAACAGGATGGAAGTTGGTGAGTCTGAGTTGGGGTATGGTTTGAGTCGGGTTCAGGTAGGGAACTAGGAATGGTCATGGTTCTCGATTCTCCTTCGACCTCTTCTGCGCTTTTCCTTCCCTGTCGTTTTCGGTGGTATAGTACGGGAGATGGTCCTTTTTCTTCTGTATGTCGCCGACCAATCCAATAACCTTCAGACGTGTACACAGCAGCTATGGAGATAGTAAAAAATCCGCACGAAGTTCACAAGAGAAATAAATACAGTAACCTGACTGACATGACCTGTCCCTCTTTCCACGCAATTCCAGCCGGTCAACTCCTCCACATCCCCACGGTGACATCATCGACCCACACCCACCTCGCCAAAATCGCCTCTCTCACACCCTCCGTCCAGACCACCACCGGCTCAAACCGATCCGTGACCGCCGACGAGATCCATGTGGATTTCAAGCACGACTTGGTGTTCAAGATCGGACCGACGTACCATCTCGAGACGACGCTGGTCGTGTTCAGTACGAAAGAGGGGATTGTGAGGTTCCAGGATAGGAAAAGTGAGAGTATCCCGGATAACGGGTTGATGATGGTGAGTTTATCTCCCTTCCTACCTGTCGATCATGTGTGAAGATGGAGTGGATCATCACACTTTTGCTGGTGGACGAAAAGCGTGCAGGACATGGTATGCTACGTCGACGCAAAGAGGAAACATGCTGGGCAGAAGCGATCCGATGAATACAAGCTGACATTCACCTCGCTGGATAAGGCACTACGCAAATTGAACGGCATCATCGCGCCCAAAGTCGCCGGCGTGCCCCGAGACCAGAAAGAAGATGCAGAGTGGGCAGCCGCCAACGAGAAGAAAATGAACCAGTAAGATATATGCAGGTCACAGCCATGGCGTGTATTGTTTCGCTTCAATGATCAGTGATATGCATTGAGACCTATGCGTTGTCTAAAACATGTGCTGAAGACGGGGGTTCGACACAGTCAGCTTTGTTTCCTAACCGAAAGGAACGCATGTCCGACTCACCCTTTACAGGAGCTCTCAGTGCTATTACGTCGTCGACCGTGACTTCGTGCAGTTTCCCTCGGAAAAGATATCTGACTCTCAACTTCTTGTTCTCCCCAATGCATGGGTCCTGCGCAACGAGTTATGCAACATGTTAGCTGATCTGTCCCCTCAACGATGGAAACTATGGACAGCTGAAATGCGCCGCTCACCCAGAATCCTAGGAGGTTGAACTTCCCCTTCCCACCTGGGATGTAAAGCTTCCCATCTTGCACTAAGGCTTGTACTGGGATGGTGACGTCTATGCATTCTTCGTCTTCTTTCTCGGAAGACTTGATACCTCTTGGAGTGAATGATGATGCGAGACCATAGTGAGCCGAGATGATTATCAGACCTAGTCCAAGAAACGGCAACATTAGCATAAGCTTTCCTCATGCATTCTCGACGCCGACCTGAACTCATTTCGTTGGGGCAATCATAACGAACGAGGCCAAACTCACCGTTTCTCTCCCTCTCCTGGACGACCTTCTGCGCCACAGATCTCTCCATCAATGCAATCGCGTCCAACGCTTCCACCTTCCTTTGTGCTATGAACTCCTTGTTCTCCTCTCGCAACTCTTTGACACGCTCTCGCAATCTCTCCTTCTTCTTTGGTAACAGGTAGTATCGATATAGACCGGCATATCCGACTGCGGGAAGGAGAGCACTCAAGACGAAGACGGTCGGTTCTAGCCGTTCTGCAAGCAGGATCGGTATTGATACTCTTTGACCGAGTCGATTGAACCTAGCATTGAGATTTCCAGGTCAGCTTAGGTACGAAACTTCCGACATGTTGATCAGGAAATAAACCCACTTGACTTTCATGATGATTCCACCTCCCACTTCCACTTGCAGAATGAGACCGGCTCTCACATTCTCCGTCACCTTTCCTTCCGCAGTGACGAATCCAGCAATGGACTGAGCCATCCCCACCTCTCCTCCGACTTTCACTTTCAGTCCACCTGGCACTTTGATAGAGTAATCCGCCGCGACTCGCGAAGCAGCTAGACCAGCGGTGGTCTGCAGGGTCCAGCCTGTACCATTACGCTTGGAGTTGGTGAGACCGACTGACAAGGAAGATGTGGATGGAGCGGGGTGGTTTTTACCCCAAGTTCCAATAGCGAATGTGCCAGATTCATATGCTGGATGAGATACGTCCTGTAATCAGCTACGCATCCCTCTCACAGAATGGGGCTCGGTGACTGACAGATAAATCCCGTAGTGTCGGCGAACAATCTTCTCCCATATGTCAGACCCAATTGCGGAGGTGCCGATAGCGTCTGTTGAACGGCATTGACACTGATATACTGATCCTCGTCCACGGTAAACGTTCCCTTGAATCTCCTGACTCTAGGCTGCATCAGAGTAGTCCCTCCTTCGACCCATAATCTAGGCGAGAACTGATGTTTGACCGTTCCCAACAAGTTGGCTCCGCCTCTTCCGTTTCTCGCCAACGCTTGCCCTTCCCAAACCACTTGAGTCGTTGGTGATATGGGCGTTTCGAACGAATGTTTCATGACCACTCTTCCTGGTCTCGTTCTCAATACTCTCGATAACGGATCATGTCGGATCTTCTCCGGTTCTCTGAAGAACTTTTTCGACAGGAATACCGCCCGAGCATCCAACACCACCTCGATGTCACCTTTGGGTTTGACCAAAGCCTCCGTTTCCATCGATCTCTTCTCGTATGCTTGAGAAGTGAACCACCTCTTCATCTCTTCAGGAGTCTTCACCCTCGGTCCGATCTCCCATGAAGTCTTCAACCCTTCTTCGCCGAACAAATCGTAGATCGTCCGTTTCGTCGGATCGGTAAGGATCTCATAGGCCCTTTGTATCTCGGTGAATCTCGCATGAGCAGAAGCACGATTCTGTTCTGTCCGTTGTCGATCGGGATGATAGACCGTCGCCAGAGATCGATATCGATCTCGGATTTCGGCGTCAGAAGCCGCCCGAGGCAGGTTCAGCAAAGCGTACAGATCCCGTTCGAGCGGATGCGGCGGGAGAGAGTTGGACGTCAAGATGGGTGAAGTCGGGGGAGAAGGTGGTCGGATAGGTCCATCGGCCGTCGAGGGGAATGACCGATAGTAAGTTGAAGAAGGACCAGGATCGTCGTTCATCGTGACAGGGTATTTTTTGCCTTTATCGTCCGATCATGCTACGAGGTGGTACTGTCCCTCATCATCTATCAATAGTTGTTGTGGGAGAGCTGCGTTGTTTGTCCATTCCTGAAAGCATCTCCATCACCCCGTCAGCAGTGTCCGGAATAATGTTGACTTACGGGGGCGATGATGATCACGTGATTTTCCACTTCCTCGTTTTGAATCGGCTTTGGTCACAACCGAACGTTCACAAGTAAACTCAAGTTACCTGTAGTAGTGGGTTCATTGTTTTCCATCAAAACCATAGTCCATCCTACCAGCTCTGTTCACACCCATTCATGACATCGCCGCCATGTCCGAGTCGACATCAGCTCCTTCTGCTGTCCCCCTCTCCCCAGTAGCTCGTGCACCGAATCGAAGTCGACCGGCTCCACCCTCAGCAGCTTCCTCGTCCTCCTCTCCGTCATCATCCCGGTCGCCGTCTCCATCTCCAACTTTACCCTCTGCCTCCCCCATACCCGGCATATCTCCACCGTCCCGATTTGCTCCCATGCCATTCCTCGCCTCGCGACTCCCTTCAACAGCCTACCATTTCATCTCGCAAAACATCGGTCTGACCCTCGTCGCATGTTCACAGCTATTCTTCGTCTTTATGTCACTGACCGTGAAATTCTTCCTCTCCACGACAAACATCTCCACAATCACTTTGATCTTTGTGAGGATGGGTGTCACCTCGATATGCTGTATCGTATCCTTATGGCTGGTACTGAAAGATCCAGATCCCATACTCGGGCCGGAGGGTATCAGATTGAGATTAGTCCAACGAGGGATCTTCGGTTGGGCAGGATTATTGTCCTCTTACCAGAGTCTTAGGGGATTAACAGTCAGCGATTCAGTCACCATCCAATTCCTCAGTCCGACAGTCACAGCAGTACTGGGATATCTTTTCCTCAAAGAGACTATGAATAGGAGGGAAGTTTTGGCTGGTTTCTGTTGTCTGACAGGAGTCGTTCTGGTCTCAAGACCACCGTTCTTGTTCGGCGGAGCAGGGGAAGATACGGGTGTGATTCCACCTGATGAAGGCGGTGGGACGAGGCTGGATCTTCCTCCTCCTATGAGCTTGCCGGGAGAAGGCGATACGGAAGGAATAGAAACTCCAGAAAGAGCTGTAGCGGTGACCTGGGCGTTTGTCGGTGTATTTGCTGCTTCCCTGGCTTGTGAGCAACATTACCCTCTAAGTCATTGTCACGATGATGCTGATCTACACACAGACACCACCATCAGATCGATAGGCACCAAAGCGCACGCATTGCATTCGATTGGATATTTCTCGTACATGTGTACTATTACTTGCGGGATGTGAGTACCCTTTCCCATTCGCTTTGACATGTTCTGTCTACTCCACAAGCTGAGATGAGGTTTGCAGATGGCTCGTTATCGATCCAAAACCACTTGTCTGGGTAGAATCGACTCGGGATTTTCTTTTCATCGTCGCCATTGGGGTAGGTTGCCGAATATCCTTATGCCAAGCAGAAGTCGTGGCCAATTCCTCACTGACATGTACTTTACTCTTCGGATAGCTCTTTGGTTTCTGTGCACAAATGCTTCTCACAATGGGATTGCAGCGCGAAAAAGCTGGTCGAGCGGGTATAGCGCTTTACCTGCAAGTGGTCTTCTCCTTGGTGTTGGAGTTCATCCTGTGGCATACTGTTCCATCCTTTCTTTCGGCGCTGGGTACGACGATCATCCTCGTATCGGCTTTTTGGGCAGCGGTAAGCGCTTTCTTCAGTGCAATGCAGACTCGTTGAAGACTGTCGGAGGCATCGAAATCGGCACTGACGATCTTCCCCTGCAGCTATCCACAACGGCCGCAGTCCCATCTGCTAAGCCCACCGACTCAGAAGCTCAGCCATTCTCACGATCAGCATCACCCATACCGCCTCCGCATTCCGATCGACCAACGCTTCGAGGCGAGCATTACAGCTACGAAACGGTGCCTACCAAAGACACCGAAGCGCACATGTACACGATACTCAAAGACAAAGACATCGACTCGGTCACGTCTCCACGTGAGGGTCTCCTAGGCATCCCTGTGTCAAGGCGGGGAAGTAGTGCTTCTTCGTTGACTGGGCTCAAACCCGGATCGAATTCGACTTCGGATTCGGGAAGTGGTTCAGGATCCGGTACACCGCGGAGTTGAAGCGAGTCTGATGCCGGGTGTACCGCTAGCATATAATCATTTGACACAATAGCATTGCATAGCATCATAGCAAACATCGGATGTATACTACTACCTTCTTGTGCATATATACTGCCTCCAAGCGAATGAGAACGATGGTGCTGCTCCAGGAGGTATGTTGACCTGACGGTACTGCCGATCAAAAAGGGGACGACGGAATTGCCGCTGGTGGAGGTTTGTTTTTGGCTGGGTGGCAACTATACAAAGAAGAAAGCCACCAACCATTGCCCGCGGCCAACGCGGTTCCTTTTCTTCTCTTTTCTTGCGATAAGGTGGTGGTGAAGCGATGTGATGTGGGACCATATGAGTGTGATGAGGTGGGATGCCAATGTCATTGTATGATGTCTCTTTCCGTTGTCCTTGCGAATCTCAACACTCACAAACTATTGATCGGGTTCCCTGTGACTAGATCCCCTCGCAAAAGGTTGTGTTTGTTGGTCCGGTCTTCACCGCTCGTTCGTTATCAGTCGCGACCGCAGTCCATTCGATCCTGCCTCGAAGATGGCCTTAGCCTCTGCATTCATTCGCAGTTCTGGTCTGAGATCTTTACGAGGCGTCTCAGGTCGGACGTTCTCTCGCCCCGTGCCATGTCTCCCGGTAGTAGCTTCTCCTAGCCGCAGATCGATTGCGTCTACTTCGAGCGGACCATCCTCCGAGTCCAACTCCAGCCCGGGTTCCAGCACCCACTCTCGTGGTGGACACAGAACTGGCAGACGTCGTGCTCTACCTTTGATCTTACTCGCCCTCCCGGCGGGACTGCTCCTCGTGCCCAGCAAGCTCTCTGCCGATTCTTCCTCTTCCTGTCCAGAAGGCGAAGGGGAAGGGGAAGGGGAAGACCAATCTTTCACTCCCGTCAAATCCTCCTTATCAACAGCCAGTACATCTTCTCTCCTCCGTTCGTATCTCGTCTACGCCCTGATTTCCACCCCCTACCTCGTCGACTACTCCTCCCAACTCCTCCACGCACTCACCCACACCCCGATCCCCTTCCTCCGCTCACTCACCGAATCCGTCGTCCGTGCCACCTTTTTCGCGCAGTTCGTCCCCGGGGAGACTGTCGACGAATGTCTGACCTCGATGGTGGAGATGCGGTCGAGAGGAGTGGGGAGCATGTTGAATTATAGTGCGGAGGCGGAGGTGGAGCCTTCCATGGGGTCAGAGGGGGAGGAGATGGCGCGGAAAGAGAGAATGGAAGAGGTTTTGAGAGCGTTGGAAAAGGCGGGCGCATTTGAGAGATCTTTAGAGGAGGAGCAGAGGGGTTCAACGGGGTTCGCATTGAAGATCGTGAGTTGGGCTATTCTCACCCTCTGTTGAGGTTCCCATCCTCGATCCTGGCTGTTCCCTTGCTTGTGCTCTTTCCACGTCGTCTCATCCCTGCCAACAGATCATCCCTGGTCTTGCGCATAGGTCTTGCGCATATGTACTGAGCATGTCCTCAAAACCCCCCCACAGACCGGTCTCATCGATCCCGAGATCTTGCAACGAGCCTCCACCACTCTTCTCCGATTACGACCGCTCACCCAATCCAACACCCCTTCATCCCCATCTTCCTCCCTATCACTGTCGATCCCTTATCCCGGTACACCTCAGACTTCCGACGCTCAAGTCGTCGCGCGAGACCAATCGCCCTTAGTCGGTAATGGTCAGGAACTACTCTTTTTGAGAGGCGCCGTGAAGGAGATGGGAGTGTTGGAAACGGATGAAGGCTTGAGAGAAGGTGATCTGGAACAGTTGCATGAACTGTGGAGCAAAGTCAAAAGAATTGGTCAGAGAGCCAAGGATAATTCGTGGGTCTTTTGTCCCATTCTACGCCTTCTGCACGAGCGGTAGCTGATCGCGATGGCCATGATTCCTTGCATGCTATGCAGTATCAAGCTATTTGTCGATGCCGAACACACTTTCTACCAACCTGCACTGGACGCTTATACCATCTTGTTGTCACAAGAGTTCAACAGACCTCCCAAGGAGAACAAGGAGCCATGGCATGGACCTTTGATCTAGTACGTTGTTCTGTTTCTAGCTTGACGATCATCTTCGGTCCTCCTTGCTCCACTGCACAAGGAGAATTGCAAATCCGATATTATCTGACACTGGTGACATTCTCAGCGGGACATACCAATCGTACCTCGTCCGACAACCTGGACATCTCGTCGCAGCTCTCCAGCACGCTGAGAAGAACGGTTACGCGCTCGGTATCAAGCTTGTTCGAGGGGCTTACTTCGTTCAAGAGAGGAAGAAGTGGAAAGAGGAAGGACGTCCAGGTGCTGATCCGATCTGGCCCGAGTGAGTGATTGGGCGTTCTCGTCTCTTCATCGAGAGAATTGTCTCCTGTCTATGTCCACCATAGTCGACCAAGACATATGACAAGTTACTGATTCGGTCACGTATTGCAGCAAACCCGCCACTGATCAAGCATACAATACATCCATCAATATGATCCTGACCACCCTCTCGGCGCAGCTCGCTTCGTCACACCCTGAACGAGCTCTGTCAGTCGTGTTCGGGACTCATAATCCCGATTCGTGCGATCTGGTCACGGAAGGATTGAAGAAAGCAGGTCTGGCGGATGAGGTCTCGGATAGGAGACTGAGATTGAGACAAGGGGCAAAAGGCAGGATTGGCATCGCTCAACTGTATGGTGAGGGAGCAGCTTTACTACAGTCATCTGAAGGACAGATACGGAAAGAATATAGCTGATTGATTCGGTTGGTATGATATAGGTATGAAAGACGATCTAACGGATAGGATGGCAGCTAGGTTCGTGTATGATGGTCAACCCGTAGCAATCAAGGTGAATAAGGGCTCCTGTTTCGAGCGACCTTGATGTAATGTGGCTTAGCCAGAAATGTCTTTGATGAGATCTTTTACGCTGACCCTTTTCCACAATCATTCAGTACATCGCCTACGGAAAATTATCCGAGGTCATGCCTTTCTTAGGACGAAGAGCCATCGAGAACAAATCGCTCATGACAGGCGATCAAGGTGCGGCGGCCGAACGGAGATGTATAGGCGGGGAGTTGAGACGACGTGTGTTTGGGTAGAACGTCGGAAACCACACAGTGGCCGCTGAGTCACTACTTGTATCGTGATGCCAGGGAGGTTTGAAGGCTTGGGCGGACGGTTCGTATGATAATACCAAGCATTCCGTGTCATCGATCACATACCAAATCGAGTCAAGTCACAACATCATGCATAGTCTACAAACATGTAGAAGGGGACAAACAACAGAAAACGATGAGGAACGACAACGGGCAGTCTGAAAGAGTACGTGGAGAGAAATGAAGCGAGACAGAGAAAATGTCCATTACGAGCGTGTGTGATTACGTGTTTACAAACAACATTCGCAATGATATCGACGAGCAGCATGAGGAAGAAGAGTGAATCGATAGAAAGGAAGAGAAAACGTTAAGAAGGTCGGATGACATAATATTGCTTGAAGTCACCTAAACCATGCTAAGGAAATCGCACCATGCAATTGTCGGAGCGGGGACATGATGTCCATTTTGATTGTCTTCGTGCGTTTCTGCATTCTGTCTCAGGCTGGGATCTTGTTTCTGAGGGAGACGTTGATGAGGTTGGGAAACGAGTAATGGCGGGGTATGCGATGTGTGCGAGTGGGTCGCTGTTGTCGTCGTTTGGATATCAGGAGGATGCTGGATAGGTGTAGCATGTGTGGATCGCTAAGTCAAGTCGGTTCAATGATCAGGGTAAGCATGCGGAACCATAACTTACACATTCTTCGGTCGGATAGACAATGCGGTTACTCACCGAGAGGTTGGAGGTAGCAGAAGAAACAGACGGATTGGACAACCACCACCTCCCCCACCCATTCTCGATCTCTTCGAAATGGATTGACGGCGTTTGATACTGATTTTGAGACTGATTCTGATTCTGTTGATGTCGATGTTGGACGAACGTCGTCGTGGGTAAGGTTGGCGAGACGAGCGGTGTGATGTGAGTATGTCGGATGAGAGGAGTCATGAGACGAGGTACGAGTGTAGGTGATGGTTTCATCGTGCGTGTTTTGACCGAAGAGCGCGGAATATGACACGAGGGGGCCAGTCGATGCTATGAGCGGTGCGAATCACAGTGTTCTTGCTTGCTTGCTTGCTTGCTTGCTTGACAAACGGATGTGAAGACGGGAAAATGCGGTTTTCGAGCGTTTCTATAAGTTAGTTGTTTTCGTCGCTTGTATCCGCCGACTTGGGCTTCCGGAGCGAAATTGGATCTATTCGGTGACGTTCCTGTCGTGACCCGACCGACCCAGTGATGGCGAAAAGGAAAGGGCCGACTCGAAAGGGGAGTCTCTTTGAACGACTCCAAGTGTTCTTTCCGCCGAGTACCATAAAAAGTTATGTTGGGGAAAGACTGATGACAGCACGACGAGTTGGAAATGATTATTGATTTCATGGGGGGAAGGGAGCTGCAGCAGCACCGTGAATCATAACAACTGTTTTTGTTTTCCCGGTCGTCTCGAATGATTTGAGTACGAGTGGGATCTTACCCTTGGAGAGTTGAACGAGTCCGCACACCAACACCTCGGATGGGGCACGCGGTCGGAAGGGTAGTGCCAGTAGTAACTCACCATAGAACACCAAAGCCAAATCAATTCGCCCAAGAGAGCCAAGCGAGAGAGAGAAAGGCACGGTACGGTTGTTGTGACGCGCGCAAGTGACTGACGTGAGAGAATGACAGGAATAACATGACATACAATGAAAAGAGAGTTCTGTGGGGGGAAGGATTGAGCCCCGGATCTACGCCGAGCAGGTGCCTGGTTTGTCGAGAGATAGGCTCACAAACTTGACTGTGCCAGTTAGGCTTGGGAAAAGGTCCAACCGACCGGTTAAGCGGGGACCGAGGTGATCCAGCAATAACAGTTGTTGAAACGCATGACTTCTGGGATCTGTTGACATCTGCGGTACTGGTACTGACGGAAAAGGTAGGACACGCATTTAATCCAAGAACATTTCTGCGCCTTATTCCTCACATCATGTCCAAACGTGAATCCACAGACTCGGACCCAGACCTCCTCTGGACCCCTTCCGATCCAGCCTCGTCCCAGACAGATCTCTTCCGACAACACATCAACTCGACCTTGCGTCTCTCGCTGCACTCCTACCAAGATCTGTGGGAATGGTCGTGTTCCCATCGATCGGATTTCTGGTCTTCTCTGTGGGACTGGGAGCACGTCATCGGTACTAAAGGTCAATCCAGCACGACCATACCCATCGTCGATGAATCTGCTACTCCTGCAGACAATCCTGTCTGGTTTCCCGAGGCGGATCTGAACTGGGCAGAAAATCAACTTCGACATCATACATCCCGGCCTGACGATATAGCAGTCATACAGACTTCCGAGCCTTGCGGAGGATGGTCACCACCCGTCAGACGAATCACTCAAGCCCAGCTGTACATCTTGGTAGGGAGGGTCCAACGGTCTCTGAGAAAGGCCGGAGTAGGCAAGGGCGATCGTGTGGCATTCTGGGGCGGAAACTGCTCGGAAGCGGTAGTCGTTCTGCTTGCGACATCCTCCATAGGAGCGATCTTCTCTTCTGCCGCGGCAGATTTTGGCGTGGACGGTGTGATCGAGCGGTTAGAACAGATCAGACCGAAGATTATCTTCGTAACGAACGGAGTGGTGTATGGCGGAACGGCAAGACCCCTTCTCCCTCTCTTACCGACTCTACTTTCTACCCTGACTAAGCCACCAGACCGACTGGTAGTCATCTTACATCTACCTGAGGAGTTGGCGCGGGTACCCCAAGATCTAGCGCGAGATACTGAGGATTGGAATGGATGGCTAGATCAAGAGGAAGGGGAGGTAGAATTCCTGCGAATGGGGTTCAATGAACCGATTTGGATATTGTTCTCCAGTGGGACAACAGGTCGTCCCAAAGCCATCGTTGTGAGTCTTCCACCCGGACATTGCCTGTGAATAGCTCCATGACTGATGACAGGAATGACCCCATCTCTCCTGCAGCACCGTCAAGGGGGTATGTTACTGGACTCTCTGCGAGAACATCACCTTGCAGGAGACATCGGGCCAAGAGACGTGTACTTCTACTACACTACTCCGTAAGTCGCTCTGCGTTGTCATCATAAACACCCTCGATATCTCCGGCTGATAAACATGTCCTCGATTGTTCTGACGTCTGCTAGCGGCTGGATGATGTTCCAGTATCTCGTCTCTGGTCTGGCAACAGGCGCGACAATCGTCCTATACGAAGGGTCCCCTCTGAAATCCCCATCTTTCCTCTGGTCTCTCATCGACGAACTGGGGATAACAGTCTTCGGAACATCTGCCAAATGGATTGAGCAGATATCAAAACACTATCCAGATGTGGGAAGCAAACACAGCCTAAGCACCTTGAAGCAGATATTGAGTACAGGTAGCCCTTTACCTCCACATCTGTTCGATTTTGTGTATGAGAAGGTGAAGAAGGATGTGCTGCTAGGATCTGTCACAGGTCAGTCTTAGCTCATCCCAAGACTTCCTGGTTGAGAGGCAAGCTGAGTCATGTACAGGTGGAACTGATATCTGCTCGGTTTTCGCTGGACGGAACACGTCTCTATCGGTCTATCGAGGAGAGATACAATCACGCATGTTGGGATTGTGAGCTGTTTCGCCCATCACTCGGCTGAAAATATAGTCATGCGCTGAAATCCGATCAATATAGCGCCCTAGATACCGACACAGGTCCAGATCTTCCGGGAGAACTCATTTGCAACCGGGCATTCCCGGTCGAGCCATTGGGGTTCTGGCCTCTGCGCGGACATGGCTTCCCAGAAAGTGAGGTTGAAACAGCGCAGAAGCGATTCAAGGAGAGCTACTTCAAAGATGACAAGGGGATATGGTGTGAGCTGAGCTAGAACGAATGGGTATCTAGTCAAGTCGGCTGACCAAGTGACGTTTTTATCAGATCACGGCGATTAGTGAGCACAATCAAGTTCGTCGTCTCAATCCGAATGCTAAACCCCCATAATGATCGTCGTCATTGTCAGTGTCCAGATCACCCGGCCTCGATCAGGGAACGCCGGGGGTATCCTCATGTTGGGTCGATCGGACGGTGTTTTGAATCCTGGCGGAATCCGATTCGGACCCACAGATATCTATTCTGTACTGGAGAACGAAGAATTTGCCTCTTTAGGAGTGGAAGAGACCCTTGTCGTGGGTCTTATGGTGGAGGGAGGGGCGGATGAGAAGGTGATTCTGTTCATCAAGGTGAGTATGAAGGTGCTCCATCATCCTATATCACACAGTCTCTAAGTCAGCTGCGGAGGACCCCGACGTGCCGGATCTACTGCAGTCATCAGCTGACCATGGGATATCTACATATTTGCAGATGAGAGAAGGGCGGGAATTGGATGAAACGTTGATCAAGAAGATCAAGACAAGTATCAGGTCAGCAAGAAGTGCGAGGCATGTTCCAGGGAAGGTACGTACGTACGTCGAGCGCGAGAGTTGCTGCTTGATCAGTCGCTCAGCTTCGATCGAGTCGTAACTTACTCACAAAGGGTGGAGCTGGTAAGCTGATCCTGGCAAATCACAGATCTTACAAGTATCAGATATCCCTCTGACCCTGACAGGCAAGAGAGTGGAAGGTGAGCAGTGGGTCAACAGCGCTGGCAGTGCACAACGTCCTCAACAGCTTGGTCGATTCCTAAACCTAAACGAATAACGAACCGACGCTGACTGTATTGTATCTCACTTCTCCCATACAGTGCCAATAAGGAAGTTGATCAATGGTGCCCCTGTGCAAAGTATAAATCCAGCAACGTTGCGAAATCCAGACTGTCTGGCAGAATACGTCAGGCTAGGCGAGCACTTGCGACGGGAGGAAGAGAACAGAGAAGTGTAGAGAGAACGATTCTGTTAGGATTAGTCCAACAAGAACAACGAAACGAGTATAGACTGCTGTTCGCTGTACAGTGTACAGTGGTTGAGCATCCAGAGCCGCAGTATCACCCGCATTTCTTTTCCCCTAAGATACCGTACGTTTCATATGCATGTCACATCGTTATCTAGACAAAGAAAGTACGATACAACAGAGTCCTTCTCAACATGACTCAAACCACTTGACCAGACTGGAATGGATGGTAATGATCCAGATCTATCTTTTCCAGGGTCTTTTCAACCCGATCCAAAGCTCTTAACAATCTCTTATTCTTGGCCGCTTTGCTCTCTTCTCTCTTCTTTCTCCTCGTCGTCGACACTTTTCCCGGAGACGCGGATGATGACGATACTGAAGCCTCTTCCACTTCTCTCCTTGATCTCTTTTTCCCAATGCACGTATCTTCCTCCATCGTCATGTGTTCGTCAGTCGTCTTCTCTTCTCCCTCCGCCGATACCATCGACAAGATCTCCCTGACTTTACCTTCGACCACCTTGTCGTATGCGCTCGTCAATGACGTAAAGTACCCTTTGGTAAACTCTTCAACGCCTTTGATGGAAGGGTACCATATCTTCAGATACAAGTGTTGGTGTCGGATGTCCCCGAGGACTAAGAACGATAAAGCTTGAAGAATCGGAGTGATGGGAAGTGCTACATTTCATTCATTCAGATCAGCCATGAAAAGCCTCTTGTTTAGGCTTCGCTGACGCCGGCGTGGGGAATCAATGACCACTCACCTTGTCCCGAGACGGCAGCTTGATGCAATGGCGCAACCAACAGATCCAAATCGTCTATCCCTGTTAGAGCGCCGTCTTCGAGGTACTCTTCAATACAGTCTGTAATATCGACAGCACTGAAACCCTCTTGGGGGTCAGCAATCCGTCTCAATGACATTGGTCATACAGACTGAAGCCCCTTGACATACCTAGAAGGCTTGTCGACGCGTGAGAAGCTCGGAAGCACGATCGGCTCGTAGGCCGTGACGTTCTCCAGACCGATCGGACCCAGTGTCGAAGTGACCAGAGCAGGAATCTTGTTGACAAGCTCGACTCCAGACTCGAATATTGACACGGTGGCATCCAGGTCTGCACACGAATCGTTGTAAGAAAGATTGGCGAATACAAGACCGGGAATCGACCCACCATCCGAGCTGTGTCCTAATGTCAATTCTGCGATATCCGTAAATCTCTGCCAGACAGGATACAGTCTCCTGACAACGTCTAGCAAGCCAAAGTCAATCGGGCATCAAGTAGACACATTATGACCTGCGCTCACCTTCCAAGCTGATCACGACCTGTTCCTTCACCGCCAGCTCCGGCATCACTTCGTCCAAAGCCTTAGCGAAGCGCTCGTCCAGGTCATTCGACAGCTGTAGGGACACAATAGCCTTGTGTTCGAAAGCACTGATTTCGCGTACGATTTGTAGCTAAGACGCAGTATGTAAGTGTAAAATCATGTCTCGACGAGACAAAGAGCAACCTCACCCTCTCAGCGAGCTCCTCTAGAGTTTCTTCCTCCCATGATAGCACCATTAGTGCAGGGATGTATCGATTGCTTTCGTTTGTGAGACTCTTCATGAGCATGCCTACGCGGTCTTGAGCATCTGCAATATTCCTGTGGTGAAAGTCGCATCAGCTGGACCATCCGCATTCTACGATGATAGTCAAGCTCACTCTGCTACTTTTCTCTCATCATCCGTTCTCATGGGCACTTCAAACACCATCAAGCCCATATGACTCCATTTCGGTAGCGCCTTCCCGGATTGTAACTCCTTCGTATCGTACAAGACCCCTCCAACTGAGTATTTTTCTCCATCCCTTCCATCATGATTGGGTGGAGAAAATTTGGAAATGAGCCATTCTTGCACTTCAGGATCCGGGGACGAGCCAAAGTCGGTTGGGGGTACAGAAATTATGGTCTGCCATATGGGAGCAGAAGGTGAGGACGAGGATGCTCCACTCTGCGCAGGAGTAAGAAAAGGTGAGGTATGTCGTGTAAGTGCGTTGAAGAAAGTGGAAGGCGCAAAGAAGTCATCTTTGGACCGTTCGGTCTGGATACGAGAGATTCAGTTAGCTCGTCGAATATCTTTCGGATGGAACTTCGACGCTTACATTGCTGATTTCGATATCGATTTGTAGACTATCGAGCCTGGTGGCTTCCAGCATGGCATCGATATCGCTAACCGGTGTAGAAGTCTCGCTCCGTGAGATAGACATGGATCGGCTTAATCCCATTCCCGTCAAGTTTGTATACATTGCTGCACGTTTTTTCGCTGCTTCTTCCCTGTTCTGACGCTTGCTCTTCGCCCAGGAACGCCAAAAAGTAATTGCCTTTCTCACAAGGAAGCGTCGTTTGATATCGGCCATGACGGCAAACTGGGCCACAAGTCTTGTTTGTTCCGCAAGCATGAGCTGGAAAGTTTCTCTGGACCAAGCGTTGATCGCTTGAGCCCGGAGTCGTTTCTGTTTGCGGTACTGAGTAGCTGCTGCCTGCTGTTTTACAAATCTGACGATGTCTTCGGAGGCATAATCTTCGACCATCTGGCGAATGACTTCAGCAATCAGTTGATCGCAGACAGCAGGAATTGCTGTGATACGTCGATGACGATCGACCTGACTGTCGGACAAAGGTTTGCGCGACACACCAGACGACGACCTGATCGAGCTTGTAAGGAGAGCGAGTGCTGATTTTTTTCGCTGGCGGGGAGTTGAGGGAGATGAGGGCTTGGTTACGATCTGCTGAGAAGGAACGATGGGGACGGTGGAAGACAAAGGCTTTGGAGCAATAATTGACGGGCCAGCAGTTGGCGGCGGTGGGGTTTTTACTGACGGGAAAACAGCCGGCTTGGCGGACGGCGGACGTTTCGCGGAAGGTTGCGTGCTGTCTCGTGCACTTCGCTTCTTTTCAGGATCAGCCGCGCTAGAATCCAAACCAATTTGCGGAGCACCAAAGGTGAACGACGAAGTAGGTACGGTAGTGGAAGGAGTTGCCGCCTGAGTATCCGCAGTCCGCGGTGGCTTTGATTTGACGACACTGTCCAGAGAAGGGAAGAAAGATGGTTTGACGGATGAGGCGGCAGCGCTTTGAGGGGTCAAAGTGGATGGTGGGACAGCGGTAGGGGGCTTTGTAAAGCTGAAAGCAGGCGCAGCCGAGATAGGTGGAGGAGGCTTGACAGTAGGAGCCAAAGTCGCAGGGATTGGTAGTTTTGGCGCAGGTGATGAAGGCTGAAAACTGAAAGAAGGGGCTTGATTAAGGACGGGTCGTGGAGTGACCAGTGTGGGGAAGGACGAGGATGAGACCTTAACAGCGGCAGGAGCCGGAGCAGGTGTCCCATCGATATTTACACCGACTTTGCCGTTCACTATATCGGCGTACGATGCAGTTCCCTTTTTGTCGGTGATGATTTTCCATCGTCTCGTGTATGGTGCATCTCGGTTGTCGTTGAAAGGAGAACCAAGGTTGAGTAGGACACCGACAGGTCCCGATGCATCTTCGTAAACTTCCAAGCCGAACCGTTGGACGATGGCAACGGTCTCCATGTCCGGGTTCTTCGATACTTGGTTAATATCGTCCCATGCCGACTCCTCTTGCTCCTGTTCCTCGCAACCTAAAATGGTGTTCAATGTCTGAACCAGAAGCATCTTTCTCTCCACCACTTCTCCTTGTTCATTGACCCTAATTGACTCCGTTCGCAGGCGGGGATACGTTCTGACGAGAGCTCGGAGGGCACTCCGTCTTACCTCGCGAAGGCGAATCTCCACAAGGCAGCTCATGAGGTAAGGCACTCGCTGACCTTTGAGTAGTCTGACGAAACGAGATATCAAGTTTGCTCCAAATTCAGCGTTGAATTTCGATCCCTCCTTCTGAGAATCAAAATTGCGCTGCGCGGCTCGTCGAAGCTCCCAGGCGAGTTGGACAAGTGGATGATCGATGATGGCAGAGGGAAGTTCGGCGGTAGGAATAGAGACGGACTTTTGGGTAAGATCGTAAATGAGCATATACGCACGGAACTCGGCTTCATTCGGACAGGGAGTCTCTATTCCCAGCTCCTCCCTTCGATCGTTGTAATGTTGTCGTAGACTCGTGAAACCTGTGAAAGTCGTCAGCCAATCTCTGGAGTCACAGAGAATATGAGGATCACTTACACCTGCCTAACTCAGCCGAATCAATATGCATGTCGGTATTTGTTCCAGTCTCCTCTTGTAATTCCCTTAGACAAAGAATATGCCATCTTGCAATTCTCTCGAAACTGGCGATGGCCTCTTCGTGACCCCAGCTACTTTGCATCGCGAACTCCTTCCTGATGGCTCTTGTACGATCTCTGATGAAACCTGCCGAGTACCCCAAGGCCTTGCGAGGAGTAGGTGTTTGCGTAGATGATGAGGGAGGAAGTGTCGGCATGATGACCGAGAAGAGATAATCGAGGGTTCGCTGCGATCCGGTTCAGTGAGCTGTGAACAATGAATCGGCACGGCGTTGTTTGATACCTACGACGAGAGTTTGTGGTGTTCTGAGATCAGACGGTAAGATGGCGGAATCACCATGTCCAGCTCCAGCATCAGATCTCGAATAAGCAGCAACGGCCTTCTCAGCATCCATACGCTTATTGGGTCCCTGCAGATCCTCGCCTTGGTCAGTACGGCCATCATACAGATATAGTAGTCGAACTCGGTCACGACTTGACTTACCGCTTCGAAGGGGTGGACTTCTCTTGTATATTCCCTAAATTCCTTCTCGTACTCGGAACACATACGCTCGCACGTCCCTCTCATATCCACCGCGTCTCCGAGCTCCGTCTTGCCGACCTTAATCAAGCCTTGCTGCTCAAACGCTCTCCTCTCTTTGATTCGCATCTCCTCGAGCTGTGATACAAGAGTTCATGAGCTACAGAACGATCTTGCATCTCTTGAGCACCGTCGTAGCTCACCTCCTTGTAGCGATTTCCAGGAAGCTTGCTGCTGAACCTCGCGGCTCGAGCAGCGAGTCTTGATGCTTTCTGAGACTCATCTTCACTGTCTGGATTGCCAGAGGCGAGAGCATTGTCAGTGACCGGCATAATACAGCTAGATCAGATTGATGAGCCTGAGCCGTCAGGAAGAGGAAAGGAACAATGGTTCGGATATAACCCTGTTCTTCGTGATGATATGGGGAAGGAGGAGAGGAGCAAAAGGGGTTATCGTTTCGATCTCATCAAGGAGGCATTGACAAGGATCCAGTACCGTGCGTACTGTAGGTTGTGATTGAAGTGTTTGATGCTGTTGAGACAGAAGCAGACGAGGAGGAGTAGGAATGGTTGGTTTTATAGCGCGTCATGTTGCTAAGTTACTTCTTGCAATTGTTGCTCGCTGGGACAAAATCAGACCACGTGGGATACACCATGATGTGGACTACCTTTCTCGCCCATCACGGCTTATCACTTTCCCTCCGAAAGTCGCTCGCCGCTGTCTGTCGTATCTTCACCTTCTATCCACCTCGTTCATCTTCTACTCTTTCCCAGTCTTGTCATTGTGATACTTTCGGATCAACACCAGCAACGATGGCACGACCAATACGATCTCTCATCACTCGTGAGTCAGATGCTCATTGCTATACAAACAAAGGTATGCATCTGACAATCCTTTATTTACAGTCACTCAATCTTCCATCGCCGGGCCTTCTTCCCTTCGACCTGTTCCACCTACGCTCCGAAGGTCTCCTCTAGGTCCTCAAGTTAGAACGTGAGTACTTTGTCTGCCAACATCCTAGCGACCATCCCGCCTATCTACTTGATATTGACGTTCTCGAGCTACGTTACTGTCACTGAATATGCTTTCCTGACGCAGCGCATTCAATTTGTCTGGATGGGATCGATATCTACCCAAACTACCTAAATGGAAGTCGGAAGAACCTGCCATTGATTCAGAGGTGACAGGACCGATCATCGATGTTCCCGCTACTTCGACGACCGGAACGACTGAAGGTGGACAAGGGGCAGAAGGGACTGGAGGGTTGTTCGATGATATCGCTCAGGAATCGGAGGGAGACAAAATGAGTAGGAAAGCAAGAAAAAGAGGAACGGACACGTTCACGGAGGTCAGTCAGAGGACTCGTCCCCTTCCTGATGTGTTGTCAACCCCTCATATTATTGATCAGAGAATGGTTTGACTGACATTTGGCTATCCCACCTCAATAGCACCGATACAAATCTGATGAACACAAGATTTCTCATCGGAAACTAAACCTCCTCTCCCGTCAAATTGCCAATCTTCCCATCGACGAAGCAATCGTCCAAATGCAATTCTCAGACAAGAGAGCCAGTAGATGGGTCAAGAGCACACTGGCACTTGCACGAGATCATGCTGTCGACAAAAATCTGAGCAGAGATAAGCTGGTTGTCGGTCAGTTGTTTCGACCCTTTGGCCGTATCTCTTCAACAGCTGACAAACAATTTTTTAGCTGAATCGTGGGTGTCAAAAGGACCCAAGATCAGTCGATTAGATATCAAAGGTCGAGGAAAGTACGGTATCAAACACCATCCTTCGGCCAGGATCCACGTCGTACTGCGAGAGGGGAAGACAAAGGCGGAGCAGTACCAGGAGAGATTCCAAAGGGATTTGAGAAAGGTCCGAAGCGCTGGTGTGGTCAGAGAAGATCGTGTTTTGAGGAGAAAGGTGATCAGCGGATGGACGTGGTAATTCAATAAGGCTTGAACAGGTCGGACACCACTGCTAGCTTCTAGACATTGTTGCATTGCTTCATCCTCTTTCGCACCTGCTGCACCGTTCAGGCCACAATCAAGCCTTGACAGTCTTGCAGATGTCGATGAACTCGGGCTTCAGAGAAGCACCACCGACCAAGAAACCGTCAATGTCCTTGGCGCCGGCTAAGTGAGGCTCCAGTCGTTAGCAGCCGTCCATTCTCAATGATGCGAAATCAATCACCAAGCTCGCCGCAGTTCTTTCCGTTCACACTTCCACCGTAAATGATTCGCGTAGCCTCGGCAACAGAGGGCGAGATTCGCTTGGCGAGCCATTTACGGATATCGTCATGGACCTCCTGGGCTTGCTGAACAGTGGCGACCTTGCCGGTACCGATGGCCCAGACAGGCTCGTCTGTGTGGAAGAGAACGTTAGCACTCATCCTTCACATCGGACACCGTCGAATTCTCGGCGGATAACCCGCCAGGTAATGTAAACTAACAAGCAACAACGATGTTCCTGTGACAGCACGCTCAGCTTTTTCGTCCGTTCTTGTGACCATATGAAAAGACAACACTCACTTCCATTCGGACTCGGGGACATTACCAGCGATAGCCTCGAGTTGTCTTTCCACAACGTCCATGGTCTTGTCGCTCTCCCTCTCGTCGAGGGTCTCACCAACACAAGCGATGACGGAAAGTCCCGCCTCGATAGCTGCCTTGACCTAATCACGGAACATGGAGGTAAGCGATCAGACGAACCGAACCGAACGCCGTGGTCATGTGATGAACTTCACCCACCTTCTCAGCAACGAGCTTGTCGGTGTCGCCGAACATACTCCTTCGCTCCGAGTGGCCGAGGATGACCCAGTGGACCTTGGCATCCTTCAATTGCTGAGGAGCGATCTCACCGGTGAAAGCACCGGAAGCCTCTGTGAAACAGTTCTGAGCGGAGACCTCGGTAGGACCCTTGAGTTCCGATTGGACTTGGAGGAGGTAAAGGGCGGGAGGGGCGATGACGATTTCTGCGGAATGTCAAAGAGTGTCAATCGGAAGAAGAAAGGATGCAAGGAGTGAAAGGCAGAGGGTGTCATGACGATGAGACTGATGACCTACCGGTGGTACCGTCGAATTTGGCATTGTTGATGCTCTCGACGATCTTCTCGATGGACTCGAGAGAACCGTTCATCTTGAAGTTACCTCTACATACGTCGACGACCAACGTCAGCATGGAGATCCGGATACACCATGTCCTACCTGGTAGCTGACTTACCCAACGAAGAATTTTCGAGCTGCCATATTGTTGACTGTGTATAAGCTGCGTATGGGCTGAATGAAAGAGGATATGAGTCTTGATATGGTTGACGGTCTTCGGTACCAAATTGCGAAGGAAAGTGAAAGAAAGAAATGTTGCTCTCTACCTTTTGAGTGAGTTAGTCTCCCGCCGGTCTGTGTCTCTGCACGGTTGTGGGTCCCCGGCTTATGATGTGTCCCACAATGTTGTAATTACCGTTTGTAATGCCGAGAGAGGCGGTTTTCAGTGGCAATGATCCCGCCAATGTAACGGTGTCTCGGCGCGTTTGGGACGGACCTTGCAGTCATTTGTGTTATTATTGTTTACCCATTGACATTACTCATTGCGGCATCACTTACCAGCACGAGTACAGCATAGATACAACCAAGATGCCTCCATTGCGATCTAAGAAGTCGAAAACGAGCAGGGTGAGTCGTCCTTGCCCCCACCGCTTGGACGATTGGCTCCCCTTCCTTCCTCCACTGCACCATTCCTGCTCGCGAGCTCAACGGTGTCGTATCTCGCTGTCATACGGAGCAAGCTGCATCTCGACTGGAATGATGTCACGCTGATTGTCATTCTTCCCGGCTCATGTACAGTTCCCTGTGGTGAGCTGTCAACTTATGGAACATCTTTGGTACCTGGTGAAGCTGACGCCTGACTTAAGGCTCGGATCAAACGAATTATGCAACTGGATGAGGAAGTTGGTAAACTAGCAAGCGCGACACCCGTCATGATCTGTACGTCTCGATACGACCCCTGCTTGTCCGCTGCTCACTTCTCGGGCGAAGTAATAGGCTGACATCGTTGGGCACGTAGCTAAAAGTCTCGAATGTTTTATGCAAGTGTTGATTGATGAGACATGTAAGGAGACGAGATCCAGAGGATCGAAGAAGATGACAGCGTACCATTTGTGAGTGCTGAGCACATCTGCGTGGAGGCTCAGTGTAAACGTCATGAGAGATAAAAAAAACTCATATCCTGGTCGTGCCCGACATAGGAAGAATATGATCAACACCAATCCAACACTTGATTTCCTCCGAGAGATAGTAGATCCCATACCTGATCCCGTGATTGCCGAACCGAAAGCGGGACCTTCGAAACTTCGTAAAGTGTCAGAATCGAATGGCGGAGCAGGAGCAGGAGCAGGAGCGGCCGGACCGACAAAGCGAAGGTCTAAGAAGGATCAAGATGGGAATGGGAGAGTGAAGGAGGAAGGAGGGGAAGGTTCGTATGAGGGGAATGATGCGCCGCCTCCTGCGAAACTGCCGATGATAGGGACGTGGAAGCGGGATATGAGTGGAGGTGGTGGCACGGGTGAAGGTGGGAGAGGGATGTTTGATGATTATGAAGAGGATGAA
The DNA here is from genome assembly GCF_039105145.1 of Kwoniella newhampshirensis. Lineage (NCBI taxonomy): Eukaryota > Fungi > Basidiomycota > Tremellomycetes > Tremellales > Cryptococcaceae > Kwoniella > Kwoniella newhampshirensis. The sequence continues at coordinate 1,350,048 of NC_089960.1, forward strand.
GATGATTATTGAAAGCGAAGAGGCATTGGGAGACAAGGCAGGAGAAGCGGCTGTTTGTACTATACGATGATTGTACGATCTTCACGATATGCACGCCACGACTACATTGCTTCGCCGAGTTGGACTTGGCAGCAACAGCTTGGTGACGTCTCTTTGGAATTGAAAGATGAGACGATGGCTTCGTGGCCATGTGAAAGAATGATACATGTGATCTATGCAGCTACACCGTCCCCTGTCCCATCCGTCACAGCTAGCAGAGGCGCTTCAATCCCCTGTGGTCTCTCTTCCCCCGCAACCGAGATAAGTTGTGCCAATATCTTCGCTCCATCAAGATGTGAGAGGGGTAACGTTTGTGCCGTAGATCCATCTGCAACACCGAAGCAGATCAACATCGCCCAACGGATAAATATACACACACCAACGCTTTGAAAGACATGACATGACTCACGGAAGAAGATGATCATCTCAGGTTTGGGTTGTTCTCCGTTCTCCCACACGGCTCCTGCATCGGGTGATTTGGGATCCCTATGTTTCGCTCTGGGATCAGGTATTCTTTCCACCTGGATCGGTAAAGATGGGTTGGCATATGCTAATTTCGGTGCGTAATCTCGAAGAAATTGTCTACACATCGATCGTTCTCGCGTCAGCAAGCGGACTAAGAAGTTCAGCAATGCAGTAATCATAGCATAGCTCCTCACCTTGGGCCTGCTTCAGCGTTCTTTGCGACGAAACGGAGTTTGATCGCCGATACATTCGATGAGAGTGTGATTGGTCCCGGACCAGATCTCAGAGAGGTGAGAGCCTGTCGTAACGGTAATCTTCTGACGGACGAGGACGCTGAGGAAGACATGATGCTGCCAGAGATTGAGCGATGTATATTGGGACGAATGGGACAAGTATATATTGCTGACGACTATCGAGGACGTTGGTGATTTGTGTGGTAGCCGTAGCAAGTGGAAAGTACCAGTGATGTGATAGCGCGGCAGTCATACTAATACATTATATCCACGTCACTTCACCTCCCTCCTCCCCGCTGCGGTTCTGAACACGAGTAATTTTCCCTGTGCGGGCTATCAATAAACTTGGACCCCCCCAACCACCGACTACCTCTCACGCGTTCAGAAGCAAACTTGCCATCCTAACTCGATTCTCTCCCCTCACTCCCCGAATCCTCTTCTGATCAAACCATCCCAATCTCACACCTCTGGTCACCATCCTCCATCTTCCTACGACTGGTCCGTTTGAACCGATCCTCTACGGGCGAGCATCTCATCAACAACGATCTGTGAACCCTACAGCTTGAGTCTACGCGACACGCCCACACCCCCATTGCTACCCTACCATCCGAGCCGAGATTGTCATCCACCTTTCCTCTCCTTGTTTTTCTTCTTGCACCAGATCAAACTAGACATCTCAGATTAGATAGTCAATACATCATACACACAGGTCAAAATGAGTCAAAACAAGGACATTGAGTCTTCCATCCCTCTGAACGTATGTCTTCCCTCAGCTCGCTCCTGTCCCTTGTCTTATCGTTCACATCCATCACAGAAGCTACTTGAGAGACTTGGCTGATCTATATGCGTTATCATCTCGTTCAGTCTATGCCAAGAGCCTCAGATCTGGATGTCGACCTCAACAATGGCGAGCGTCTCGAAGTCAAGTCAGTGGGAGCTCTTGAATCGGGGTGCGATCAACTCAGCTGATGCCTGTCGGTCTCCCTAGAATTTCTGAACCTCGTGCTTCTGGCAATCAACCAAAGAAGATCGTCATTCCAGCCATCGTCAGTAAGTGTCATATCTGTTCCTTCGCAGAACCAGGCGACTTATTCAGCTGACACGACTCCTTGATTACCAGTCATCCCTATCTGGATGGCATGTTCCATCTCGGTTATCCTCTACAACAGTGAGCAGACCCATTGGTAGAGTCGCCGTATCTAAACTTTCTTCGTTCACGCAGACTATGTCCTCAACACACTCAACTTTCCCTTCCCCGTTTTCCTCACCACATGGCATCTTCTCTTCTCTGTAAGTCCGCTCGTCCGAATGTTTGAAGTACACCTACTCATTTTCTCGCTTCAGGCCTGTGCCACTCGAGTCTTGCAACGAACTACGACTCTGGTAGACGGAGCCAAGGACATTGAGATGACTGTGAGTACTCTTGAGAATCGATTCACGCTTTCGAATGGCGACTGACGCGTTACTTCTTTTCAGCGAGATCGATGGGTTCGCTCAATCCTTCCTATCGGCGCTCTCTTCTCGGGAAGTTTGATCTTGTCAAACTACGCTTATCTCAGTCTGAGCGTCAGCTTCATCCAAATGCTCAAGGTCAGCTTGCCGCTCTGCCGCTAGGCGCACCAATTTGGATACAACTGACGCCCAGGTCGAACAGGCTTTCAACCCCGTTGCTATCTTGCTTATCTCCTTCGCATTCAAAATCCAAGAGCCCAACAGCAGGTTGATCATGATTGTTTTGGTGAGCTTCACGTGTTGCATTCTCTGGTGCACAACTGCATGCTAACGCAAAACTCGCTTCTTGACCTTCCAGATGATCTCAACAGGCTGTGCCCTTGGTGAGCCTCCTTAAAGTCTTTGATTGAGTAGCTAGCCTAACAAAACCTCATTTTAGCTGCCTACGGTGAAATACACTTCGAGATGTTCGGATTCCTCTGCCAAGCTGGTGCTCTTGTCTTCGAAGCCTCTCGACTTGTCATGATCCAGATTCTTCTCCACGGACTCAAGATGGATCCCATTGTTTCTCTTCATTACTACGCCCCTGTCTGCGCTATCATCAATGCCTGTATCATCCCCTTCGTTGAGGGTCTCGAGCCTTTCTACGCCCTCCACAGAGTTGGGTTGTTGGTTCTCTTTAGCAACGCCGGTATTGCCTTTGCTCTCAACGTGAGTCTTGGCTTATCGATATCTTTGGGCTCGAATACTGAGCTGACACCTTCCTTACAGGTTGCCGCTGTGTTCTTGATCAGCGTTGGCTCAGGTCTTATCTTGACTCTTGCCGGTGTCTTCAAGGATATCGTAGGTCCAGTTTCCCTGGTGTTGGGGTAGCCTCAGCTGATAAACGTCACAGCTCCTCATTACTGGCTCTGTGCTCGCATTCGGTTCTCATGTCGGCGCTCTCCAGGTCTTTGGCTATTCGTAAGTCGTTCGAGCGAAGAAGGCCCTGACACCTGCTGACGTCCTGTCCAGCATCTCTCTTGGTGGTTTGATCATGTTCAAGACCACAGGTGGCAAGTGATTGACCGTTCGGATGGACGACACAGGGGCCGAAGAAGGTACAGCTGTACATAGAGCGAAGGGACGGCAGGGAGGAGGCCTTGACCAAGGGACGAACGGTTTAGGATTGGGCAGGATTCTGTACGAGACGAGCGTCAGCGAGGATGGTCGGTTCATGGGGTTGATGGACTGGTTGCGGGTCGGTCCACCGGTATGGAACACATCTCAACTGGTACGATGACATATAGAGTTTTCAAATTTTACTACTTGCTTTGAACATGCAACATGCGATTGACATTTGATTGGGGCAAATAGCGCACGCCTCTCATAGCGAGTGGTGGACCTGTCTGCACTCGATGACAGCAAGGTCAGCTCGCGGATTGTCGTCGTGAAAAGTCGGAGGTTGCAGTCTACCGAAGTACCAGATCTATCGGAAGTTCAACGCGGCGCTCCGTCTTTATTAATTCTCGGGGTGATATGATACCGATTGGTATAGCCTATTACACCACGATCTCAGGGTCAAGAAATCGTAAATACGGTCCAGACAACGGAAACGGTACGAACCGGACCGGGATAATTCGGTACGCCTCTTATGATCCACCCAACGTCTGCTGGTAGTAGTGGAAGTGAGTTGAACCAGTTCGGTTGGGTCGGTCGTCTGTGGTCGATTGGAAAAGTATGACGGAATGGGCGCTACCAGTAGTACGAGTAGTACGGGAAGGTGAGGAGGGGATGCTAGTAGAAATGAAAAGCATGCAGCAGTCCACCAACAACCTTTTGCATGAGACGACTCGTCTTGTTTCTTCTCACTTACAACAAGTGATCATCGGTTGTTTACGCGCACTTCACCACTGTCGGATCAAGGTCGTACCTCCTTTTCTCTCCGAGTCCGTTTGCTTCGCACTTCCACAGCTCCTGGCCCTTTTCGACTCTACCCCGCACCGCTTGTCCCGAAATACGAATCGCCATCCAAGAAACATACGAGTAAACCTTGAACCATCTTTGCGTTATTCTTTTCGTATCCACCCGATCCCAAAGTCACCAGCCAACACAACTTGGTTGTCACTCCGCATCCACCATCGCATCTCGCAAACAAGTGCCCCGTTGCCCCGCTTCTTCGATCAGGTCAAGATCTCTCGACGACAATAACACACACACACATCTTTTGTTGCGGCAGCAAAGATCACATCTCTGTACAAATCACCTCACCGCGATCGAGAGCGACAGTGGCTTCTTATAGCCAGCTAGCTGCATCGGCATCGGTGAGTGGGCGATCTGGATATGTTCTTCAGTCGAGACCGAGTTCCGAGCCGTTGGCTCAGGTTTGACGAAGCTTCATGCGATACATCTCCTTCACTCCGTGTCTCCCTACACATCGGAGTTGTTGCATGTCCTTTCAAGACCTCTATCCCCGCTCGAACTCTCTGTGCATTCCACTTTTCGGACCAAGATTTGACCGATCAGATATCCACCTGCTTTCACGCTCCACACCACACCTCGTCTCATCTCGTCTCTACCTCTCTCTTCTCTCACTAGAGCATGGAGCTGACTCCTTCCTTTGTCTCCTTTCACCTAGAAACGAAGACAGATCGACATACATATCGCTCTCAACCACCACCACCCCCTGTACAAAGGAGATAGCAGATAGCCACAAAGTTACCCGACTAGCCGGATCGTATCAGTCGCGTGACTACTGTTGGCACTACAGAACACAAGGATAATCATAAACTCAAATACATCACCTCACACCTTTCTTCTGAACAAGTGTACAAGGATACGCCAAACCTGTGTTCTCAACGATCAGTCACCTATCACCCATCAGACACGGTTCTGCTGTAACATATAGCAGCCACTGTTCATACCTGACAGAACCGCCCCCCGTAACTTGTCAACAATCGACACCTATATCCATCGAAATGATCATGACTTCTTCACCGCTTCTCACCCCTCATTCTCGCTCCATCACTCACACGCCTTCACCCGGGTCATCTCCGAAACTCCGACCCGTCGCATCTACCATGGCCAAACAACAATCTTCGTTGCCCATCGGTGCTGGTGCCCTGCCGGTCAGTGCCACGAGTGCGAGCAGTAGCGGGATGTCGACATCGTTGCCTTCGCGATCATTCGTTCGCGGTCCACAGGCACGACCGTATCTCTCCCCCTTGTGTTCGCGAGGTCTTTCCGCAAAAGGTGGGAAAGAGTTGGATGGCGATACGAGACGATTCGCCGAGATCGTCAAGCGGGTCGTGGATGATCGTGCAGAAGACAAGAGGAAAGGAGACCTGATTGAAATGATAGAGAATGTGCATCTCGAAGAAGGACATCTTCCCGCTCCGCCGAGAAGAGGCAGAAGTGTCGCGGGAAGTGTCGCAGGTAGCTGGGAGACTGAAAGAGCGGAATTGATAGTGGATATCCCGGTGTGGAGTCCAGGTTGTTTCCAAGGTCAGTGTCCTCCCAGGTGCGGTCAGTGTGGTTCCTGGGCTGATCAAGACTCCAGATCTCTCAACACTGCACGCTCTGCGCGACACGACACTCTCACACACTCACTCCCTTTTGGGATACCTGCTCAACGCACATTCTGTCCCAGCGACATACCGACTGCTCGCTCGTTCAGCTGTGACTCCACCCGGTGGGAAAGTATCGCCTTTCCATCACGGATGGGGTTGTATCCGACTAGCGCCGTCTGTCGCCTCGCCTTCATCACATCATTGCGAACTGACACACCAAGTTCGACGAGCGAGCTTCGTTCATACTCATTCCACTCCCAACGCATCGTTGAAAGCCTCCCACACCGCCGCTGCCAGACAGTCAGAACATCACCATGAGAACTGTCACGAGCAAGTCATCGTTGATAGCGATGACGAGGATGAGGTGGATGTCACATTGAAGGAGGGGTTCAGAAGCGATAGTTTCAGTGGTGGCAGCGATGATGAAGATGACGAAGAACCGGCTGATGTCATCGTTGCTAGGGAGATCGAGAGGAGAGGTGGTAAAGAAGGGTGAGTGCGGTTATTTCTTACCTTCAAGAGTAATGAGAACAGGTACTGATCTGTCGTGTACTATCCGCAGCACCGTGTTCATGATGACTCTATTCGGCCAACCAGCTCTTATCCTCACTTAGCGTTGCACATCACTCTGTGGCATCTGCATCATCTCGCCTCATTACACATACCATCAACCAATTGTCGTGATCCTTGTTCATACGTTTAGACCGTGTTGTAACTTATATCTGCCATTTGATGATATTTATCATACTGTCCGAAAATCCATACTCTGTCCTTGTACGACAATCACCATGGGCTCAGTCGGGTCAAGCACCACTTTGAGTTGAGCGATCGACCGTTATGTCACTTGTTGTTAGGTTTCGTGGTTTGAGCAGATCACAATGCATGGTCTGAGCTTGTTTGATCATTATCGCCTGTATTAACGCGGAATAAAGGGGGAACGGAGTATCAAAGGGAGCCACGTCCTTCAAGTTGAGGTGTTAAAGGAGAATACAGTAGAGTGGTGGATTTCCAATGTCACAGAATGATTCCGCTACCACCGTGATCGTAACGCGGCCATGGACATGGAGAACACAGTAGGCATCTGCACTTGACTGTACATGTATATCAAGCTGGGCTTTCGGCAATTAGCTTTCAACTCGCCCTTTGACATTCTAGATCGATCTGGTTGATGGCGGAAAACCCTTGATCGATTGAGTGATTCACTTCCTGCAACGACAGCGGTGGCAGTGGTCGTAGCTGTGGCATCGACCTGACCTTGGTACAGTGATCTGACACGATGATCCCTGGCCCTGTACGGATCCGTCTAGCCAGAACTCGACGCGTGGAGAAGGTTCAAAAGAAAAGGGAGAAGCGTCAAGGTTCCACATCCTCAGTCGCTGGTACTGCGCCCATAAAACGGGTTCCAGGAATGTCGACATCCGGTAGGGGTGGCGCCGCCAATAGTGAGGTTCGAACAGGAGATCAAAATATCAGTAGCGCGATTTTGTCAGTTGGCGGCATTCCTAGTCCTAGTCCGGGATCTCCAGTGACTTTGACTCATAGCACAAACACGACGAGTACGCCGAGTCATACTCGTTTCTCGAGTTCGGTGACGATTGTCAGCACGACGGGGAATGGAGGATCGAGAGTGTCCAAAATAATCGGTACCAGTACCAACACGGGTGTATCACGAACACAATCGCAACACACCGACCCTCCTCCTGATGATTCGACTTTATCGCACAGTCTCGTCTGTACGTGGCACCACCCTAGGATCCTCAGCAACAGCGAGCGTTATCTCGTCGATTACTTGTTGCTTACTGATAGTTCGATCGCGACCGATTTCGCAGATATCAACTCGTTCCCATCAGACTTCCCAGTCGAGACGATCACCAAGTCCAATACAGGAGACGGTAGACGGGGATATATCTTCTTGAAGCATAATGAAGTCGGGGATAGCAGTATGTTCCCCTTGAATCTACCCACCTTACCTCTTCCCTCCCCTTCTCTTCCCCTCCTACTCTCGTCCTCGCATTGGTCGTCGAGGGATGAGCTCTCAAGCTCGATACCACGACAACCACAGTCGTCTCGATCAACGACTGACACCATCTTTCGCCACGACTGCGAATTGCAGTGCTCCTCTTCATCGTATTCTTCACGACCTCTCTTCTCCTCACCCTTCTCTGCGTACGGGTTGCCGCCCTCGCGGATCGAAGGCGCGAGAGGAGAGGGAGCGGGATACAAGACACGGTGATTGGGGACGACATGCGCTGGGCCGAGGGGAGGGAGGTGATTGAGCACAGGATCGTTCGGTACATGACATGATGGTGAGGGTGGAGGGAGGGGGAGAAGATGTGGGGAGATATTCCGGGACAGAAGACATTAGACGAGAGGGAAGCGCGAATCCGGTGAGAATGCTTTTCCCGGGTCAAGATCTGGTGGTGGTATGATTTCGGTGTACCGTACGAGTACATCTCGATGGTATCCCCTCATGCATTCTACGATACTACCGCTATCGCATCTGATTCCTATCGTAATCTTGGCTTGACTCACCGAAACGCAGTCCTAGACACCCCCGAGCTGTGCCACAATCGGATCTCAGTCTGGACCCTGAACGCTTCGACCGCGGAATCATCATCACCTATATAATATGGTGGGTCATTCATTCCCTCTCACGAACGAACGACGAGTGTGTCCAGACGATCCTATCATCTTTTTCTTTGCCATTGTCGTCGTCGTTGTTGTCGCCGTCGTCACGGTCTCCCACTTGATCATCTAGACGTGACTCTCACTTGATCCTCCTGACATTCTGACCAGAAAGGTATACAGTCAATATGTCCGCTAAAGATGTGAGTTGTTGACATTGGTCGCGATACCGTGCTCCACCTCGTCGTTCCTCGGACGATACATGAGCGAGCATGAGCTGATCCCTTCTGCTGTTCAGTACTACGGTAACCAGTATGTGTCCCTCACTCTCCCTTCTCCGTCATCTAGCCGGGATACAATATCCACCCGCACGATCACTCAGCCATGACAACACATACACATACACTTTCGACTCGACGTCAACAATGCCCTTTTGGTTGACGTACGCCGCTGACCCCCCCCCCTTGTTTGCTTGGTCCATTCCAGACAACAAGCCTACGGCCAACAACCTCAATACGGTTATCCTCAACAAGGATACGGTGGTCCTCAACAAGGTCAGGGTGGATACTATCCCCCACCTCCGCAGGTGAGTGAGCGAATCATATGAACAAATCCTTGTTATGGGTTACTATGATAGCTGATATCCTTCCCGCTCCAGCAATCATACCAACAACCAGGTCGTATGTCCCCGCCCTTCCTCCATTCTGAAAGACTGTAGCATGGAATCAAAGAGACGGAAGGATGAACTGACCATGTGAAAAAATGCCCATGAATATATAAATAGAATAGTAAGTCACCTTCCCCCCTCTCTTCCCCCTCCTTTCGTCGATCTCATGTCTTCCACACCCACAAGCTGATGGACCATCTCGCCGGTTTCAGCTACCCTCAACCCCAACCTCAACCGGTATATATCCAACAGCAACCTCAGAAATCAGGTGGTGGGGGCGGCGGTTGTTGCGCGTGGTATGCCTTTCTCGCCCATCCTCCGGCGCAAACGTGTCTTGCGCTAACAATATGTGTTCTTCCTTACTTGTTCAGTCTTGCCGGTGGTGAGTGTTTCTACGACCTTTTGATATCAGTGATTGCGATCCACGACGAAGGTACTGAAACTGAGCTCCGAATTCGCCACCTCTAGCTCTCTGTTGTTGTTGCGCCGAAGAAATGTGTTGCGACGCACTGTGCTAAATCTTCCTATCTTATCTCGATCGACTGAACTTACTTGGATAGAAGACTGGGACGGGTACGATCGATCGATGGACATCTCTACGACGATCGTGACCCTCGAATAATAGTTAGCCGAGCAATATTCTTATATGCGATATTTCAGTGCTTTGCCTCACAATACAATCAAGGAGGTCTGCATATCTTGATCACCGCGAAAAGGATGGTAAAGCTACGGACGATGTGATCGAATTGACCGCTTGGGCATAGAGCTCACAAGACAACGTCAGGTTCCCCACATGAGTATGGTGAATTTCCACAGCTCCGCTGCACTACCGCCTTTTATCGCTGTAATCATCGAAATCACAAATCGACCCATCAACCTCAATGAGGCGTTCCTTCAAAGCTCTGCCCACCAGGTCCATTCGCCCCTGGACCTGGACCTGGACCTCCGGGTCCCTGTTGTCCCCCTTGTGACCCTTGCATCTGTGCAGGCGGTTGTTGTTGGAATTGAGGTTGAGCTGGAGGTTGACCAGGGAAGGGGAGATTATGTTGTACTATTCGCCCGAATCAGTCAGGCATACCACGGCAGCACGTGCATTCACGACACAGGACTCACATTGAGGCGTTTGATGTGGTGTGGGCAGGCCCTGATTTTGGTAATACATTTGAGGCCCACCCGGACCAGGTCCGTGCCGTTGTGGAGTGTGGGGGTTGAACTGCATATGCTGAGCAGGAAGGAATTGAGCGTTTTCTGTGTGACATGCGTGTCAGTTTCTGTTCTACTTCTCTACGCACAGGTGAAATATCACTCACGAGGCATGCCATTTTGGAAATACATGGGCACTGAGACACAACATGTCAGTTGGTGTCCATTGATCGCAGAGGCCACACACTCACTTCCATTGGGTTGTGGACCACCTGGACCCATATGCTGTGGCGGTTGCTGACCGATCGGTTGTCCAGGCAGGGGGGCGTACTGCGGACCTGGAGAGAACATCGCCGGACTCTGCATCTGACCAGGATGAGAAGGGAAACCGGGCTGAAAGTCCGTGTTAGTTGTCACTTCGATGAGATCTTCCCAACTCACCTGGTTGAATCGATAGTAAGGAGGGTAGTTTGGAGGAATCACTGGCATCAAAGGTGCCGGGACAGCGTGAGGAGATGGCGAGGACGGATCGTCGTCAAACCCTGTCATATGGATAGGGGCTGCAGGACCGCCAAACATAGGAACATGATGCTTTCGTCCCGGGTAAGGCCATTGGAGTCCAACCGAAGATGCAGAGGGGACCTGACCGTGCTTCCACGGATTGAAGTCATCGCGCATACTAACTGATGTGATCCGCTCAGGTAGCTTGTCACGGAAGAACGGATTCTTCGGTGGAGCAGTTGATGGACCGGCTGTGACTGATGCACGAGGCACAGCCGGACCTGGAGCAGGACTACCAGATGACTGACCGGGCTTGAACGCTGCTGCGGATGGGTTAGGCTTGAAAACGAAAGCGCTGGCGGACGGGTTCAACTTCGCCGCTTGAGAACCGGACGCATGGCTGGTGACTGATGGAGTCGGAGAAGTCGCAAGGGGGATGTTTTGACTCGCCGTTTCAGGTATCGGTAAAGCTGGAGCTTTCCTCTTGGTTGGGTTGAATGGAGGGATTTCGGGGATCTTCATGACAATCTTCTTGGGTGCGGCCGCTTTCGGTGCTTCCGCTTTGGAGGCTTCGGTCGGAGCAGGGGCTTTAGAAACAGCGGGCGGGTCAGGAGCGGCAGCGTGCACTTTGCGAGCCCGAGACTCCTCGAGAGCATTGGCAGCTTTGGCTTCGATGTCCCTCTGCTTCGTGGCGTCCTTGGCAAGGATAGGCAGTATGTCTTTTGGCATAGGTAAGGGGACCTGCACGCACATTAGCATTTCGTAAAGACGAAGGTGCGAAGCACATACTTTGAAGTTAGTGTGGAATTTCTTGAGATCCGCAAGCTGACGTTCTCTTTCCGATTTCATCACTGACTGCTTCTTCGCCTCGACTTTCTCTCGCTCTGTGCCCACGAACTGTCTCCATTGATCCACGACCCCGCCGAGTTGTCCATCCTGCTGCATCACGAGCCGAATGTGTCAATGGAGCGCGCTTGAGGGATCAAGAAACGACTTACGGCCTTGAGATCTGTAGGAGGTGCATTGATGGCAGTAGCAGCGGCAGGAGCACTTGAGTCCTCTCCAACTTGCCTCGTCTCTCCCGCTTTCATGGGTACAGCAACAGGCTCTGAAGCTACCGGGTCCGCGCTCGTGCTACGTGTAGGTGCAGGCGGAGGAGCGATGGTGCTAGCCGGACCTGCCGGGGTCGGAGCAGCGGCCTGAGGTGCCTGAGGAGCAGGTGACGGAGCGTTGGAACCGTTGACCTTCGGCGCTGAGGGGACAGGAGGGGCGGAGACACGGGGTGCAGCACCACCCATCCCTGCAGCTTTTCGAGCTGCCGGGGGGACATACGCGTTGGGGTTTCGCGCGACTCCAGAATATCTGATCATTCAGTTAGTTCGAACTCGTCGGATACAGCAAGAATTTGACGCACTTCTCCTCCTCGTCTTTTGATCCGTCTTCCGAAGTCTGACCCCTCTCCTCTGCTACGTGAGGGTTCTTCGCTGTCTGACCCATGATCTCCGCCGCCAATCTTTCCGCTTCCTTTTCTCTCTTCTTAAAATCCGCTCCGGACTTGTTCAATTTTGTCGTGTATAACTCCTCCTGGAAGCTCGTCTTCGTCCCAAACAGTCTCTCATTGGTCTCGAACTGATCCCAGATTATATTGTTTGAACCACCTCCAAAGGTCTCCGAATCACGATTTCCGCCATTCGACTTGACTCCGTTGACCGCGGGCTCAGCGGGTCCATCGGGAGTCCAAGGCTTGAGTTCTCGCTCGTGAGGACCTGAAGCTTTAGAGATGTCGGTGTCGGTTTGGAAACCTGCCAAGAGTTTTAGAGGTCAACATTATCCAGCCTTTGCCTCTAAACGGGTCTGCAGCTCACCTTTCCCAACCCGAGCCTTCTCATCCAGTACAACTCTTTTCATGTCCATCATACTAAGGGCCGGACCGACGATCAAAAAATGTCTTTCATCCGCTCAAGTTCAGTCGACTCACTGATCATTGATTGAAGTCCTCGGTCCAGCACCACCACCAGTAGGCGTAGGGGTATGACCCACTACAGGGGAGCCTCCTCGCGAGTTTGCGAACGAGTTGGTTGCTCCGGGTGGAGGACCACCTCGCCAAGCTCCTCGTCTGTCCCACATATCGACCGAATCAGCACATCCGTGCTTTATATGTAAACAGATCTAACGAGTACTTACCTGGGTGGTCCACCTCCTTCCGCACCGCCTCTTCCACCACCACCTCCTCCTCCTCCACCACCACCCCCACCTCGCCCTCCGCCTCTGCCCCTACCACGCTCAATTGTCGTCATGCCAAATCGTAAACGTCGTTGTCGTGCGAGACAGTACCCCTTGAGCCGTCGTGCGTTATGGAGAAGACGTTGATAGAGTCAGACGGCAGACTGCAGGGGAACAATGACACAGTGCACTGCTATGATGGACCAAGGCTCGGTTAGTCTACCAAGATCAGAAGAGTTGACGTGTGACACGTCTAGATGAGAAGGGAGTTCTGTGCTTCTTCGGAGGCAAGGGGCAAGGGTACCTTGTCCTCATGTCGCGTGCTCTGGAAGCGGAGGGGTTTGGAAAGCGGACTCGATGAGACTCACGGGTGACGCGTCTGTCAGAGGTGATCTGATGAAAGACACCTCTTAAGGGGTGCGTTGTATACCAGCTTTTGGCTTGATATAGCTGTGAAGGATGTGGTCCGTGTCAGGACGACGAGACCGAGGTGACTTGTACCGCTATGCCTCGAGCTCTCTCTCTCTCTCGCTACAAGGTGATGATGAACGAATGGACGGTCGTCGGTTAGATTGTACGAGTATGGTGGAAAACGTATTATTGCCCCGCACCCACGAGTTCAGGGTAACAACACAAACAGAACCCCCGCTTCACCTCCGTCGGCGTTTCAGCGGTGTGGCAGATTCACGTTCAGCAATATCCTAACTCATCACTACTGATATATATGTTCATACAAATCAATTCTAATGAGATGACAATGTTGATTGTGATCGACCATTGGTGTTCCGACGGGTGATACAACGACACTCACACTGGGCTCCCTGGGAATGGGTATGATGTAGACGCGGCCGCCCACTGATCACTCTATGCTTCTCCATAAGGACGGCAGAACATTGCGGGTCAAGGGAAGATGTCTCGTCTAGCCACGATATCGCAAACGGCTTTTTAGAAGGCAACCCGAGTGTAAAATCGCTCGACTATATTGACGTCGGAAGCTCAGGCACGACCCAATCGCATCGATCACGTCTACGCGCTGTTTCCTTGATCTCCTATTCGCGATTACCCTTGAAACACTTGCACAGTTGTGTTTCATGTCTGGATGGCCCCGATGAAGATCTTGTCGCTCCGCACAGCTCATGGCGAAAGGTAGTGTGTACAGCATGAACCGTGAACAATTCGATTGTCGATCGCAATCACACCCCAGCAAACAACACGGCAACCTCGAATCCTTCTGTGCCGCCCATCCACTTGACACTCTGCAACCATTGCTGAGATGACGGTACCTCCCCAAGACAGGTTGGTCGAGTACACCATCCGGGTAGCCAACCCCGCTCAGGAGGTGCAACATGCTAAAGCCCGCTTCGTGATGTGGAGCAACAATCTTTCATGGGATGTGAGTTTGACGGTCTCAGCGACACGATACATGCCTGATATCATTGACTGACCGCTCAAATGGTGGCTCATAGGACTTTTGGGCAGTGGACAGAAGAGAGAGGGCAGAAGCTGAGTGGGGTATAGATGGGAGATTGTTGACTTGGTATTTCAATTTCGGTCGTCGATCTGACTTACATCGCTGATACCTTGTTAGGGCTTTAGTCCGAAAGGATGATCTGGAAGGCGATACCTATGCTGGATGTGAGACGTACGTCGATCGCCCTCCAATCCTATCTGATCATCTACAGCTGAGCTTCAGACTGATCAGACTGGTTTTCTGATCGACAGCTATCGATGGAACGGCTGGGTGAAACGAAAACGCTCAGACAAGGTGGATGACGGTTATATCTACGGCATCGCTTCGGTGGTCACTCCGAAACAGCATCTTCGTGAGTGAAACTCGTTCTCAGCTTGTGGCTGTCGTAGTAGTGCTGGCAGACAGTTAAATCACATAGATGATAAAAGTCAGAGCTGACTCTGGACCTCAGGAAACGGCTACGCGACTCGTCTCCTCAGTCTCCTCCATCATCAGCTCGGACCATCCTCCACTCTTCCTCCCTTCCCCGAATCCTGGGGTGCACCACCTCCTCTCTCTGCAAAGACAGTCCCCGAAGCTATCGGCTCCATCTTGTGGTCGGACGTCGGCTCGACTTTCTACTCTCGTTGTAGGATGAGTCTCCATAGACCCGGATGGTCAGTCAAGGATTCGCAGAATACCGAATTGGTTTGGAAGATCCTGCCTCCCTCGTCGAAGTCTACGTCTCCCTCTATCGACCAGCTGGAAGATAGTTGGGAATGGCTGTACGAGACTGATCTCACTTCGATCGGTGAAGAGCTATCTGCTGCTGTAAAACACAGAATACAACGGACCGATACTACTGAGAGATCAGTCTTCGTTCAAGATCCTGCCAGTCCGGGCATCTTGAGCTTCGTACCCCTCATTGGATCCTGGAATCGTCTTTCGAAGAGAATCAATCAGCCCATTGGTCTCCGTATCAAATCTCCCTCTCCCACAGGCGAAGACACGATCGTTCTCTTCGCTTTGCATAATGGCAGTATCGGGGCCCGTTTCTTGATAACCTGCATTCACAATCTTATCCCAGCTCAACTCCCAGCAGTCCTTCGTGTTCTGGATGTGCTTGCCGCTCAAGCTGGACACAAAGAGGGATGGGTGTGGGACCTCGGTCTGTCGAATGATCTCGTGCACGCATGGAGCGGATTGACAGAGAGGGAAGTCGTCGTTGGACGGAGACAGGAGAGCGGCGGACATCTATTGGGGACGGCTTGGTATGGCACCGAGGAGGAAGAGGGCCAAGTGATGGAAGGGGAAATGTGGACTTGGTGTTGAGCCCGTTCACGAGTATGGAGAGGACTCCGTACAAAGTGATAGAACAGCTTGCATTACTTGTACAGTAGTATTGTGCATGGAGATGTCGGTCCTTTATGAGCGAGGAGAGACCTCCTTTGATAGCCTCCCTCTGAGCAGTACCTCGTGCGCTAGAGTATCAAATCGGAAGACCTGGAGCAATCATTCTCGCTACTGCTCACGGACATGTGCTGATACCTGTTGGACAGCCATTCGACGAACAAGTGACGTAACATGGTCAACTTCCTCAAATCACTGTTCAAGCCTCGCTTCCGGACTAGGAGCGAAGCACAAGTCGCATGGGCGAAGAAAACGCGGGCAGGCGATCAAACCTCGCGGTCTTCGAAGAGCTCAGGGAGCAGATCGAAAGCTGTGGAAGGATTGTTGGGAGGGGTGATCAACGCATGCTCCGCTGCTATAGGTGAATACGTCTCTGCATGCCTCCCGTTCTGCCGAATAAGCTGACCTGGATCGTCACGAATCGATCCCAAGTCTCGGGCACGAGACTGGTTTCCTCGTGCTCGCACAGCGACGCGGGCAGTCGCAACGCACACCTTGTAGGGAGGATCGTGGCTCTGCTGGAAGCTCAACGAGATGAAATGAACGATATGGGATTGTACGTGGCAGGAAGACGGTTCCCAGCTTTAGGTGAGCATGATCTCCACATCATTCCTTGTGCCTCGTGACTGACGCCAACGTGGCGTCGCCTGTTTCTCTGCGACCCTGTCGGTGACACAGTGACTCTGCAGCAGATCTACGACAAGCTCGAAACGAGTCTGCAAGATGTTGCGACTATGCCACCAACGGTAGCTCGGGATACTTTGATCGCTCTGGTCCAAGTAGTTCAAGAAGGTAAGGTAACCTTCGTCAATTAATCGCTAATCATGTCCCGGATTATCTACTAACATTTTTTCGATCACTCCGTTATCAGGACCGGACTACTTGATCGACATCATCCTCATATCGACCATCATATTCCAAGCAGAGATCATCGACATGTCTTTCGCTTTTGAGATCCGTCAGATCCTGGAAAGAGCGATAGACAATCAATCTGATCTCGAAACGTTTCGGAAAGCGACTGAATCGATTATCCCGACAAGTTCCGCCATGCCTGAGGACTTGCTGGATGACGACGGAGCTCAAGAGGCTTATGACGCGATCGGTGTGCTTGTCAAGCAGGTAAGTGAGTTTGACAAGAACAACAAATGGAGCTCATGTGTGGCTGATCACATTTTCTGATACTGTAGCTGCAAATTCGGGTGGCGACGAGCATTAGACCTACGCCAATGACCTCTGTTATCAGCATTGGGAGTGAGACGACACCTACACCATTGAGTCTACCCAGCACACCTTTGCTTTCTACCAATACATCACCGATCTCGACCCCTGTCACTTCTCCTACACCGTCGGTGACATCCACTTCGACTTCATCCACATCTACCGATCCGAACTTCTTTTCTATGAATGCCTCAGACCTCGAAACAAAGTATGGGACAGGTGTCAAGACGTCCACTCCCCTTCGAGGGCTATCGTCATACAACTCCACTCCAGCGCCTACCACGATCAACCCCACTCCCACCTCTTCTGCCAGTTCCGACGCATCAGACGAGGAAGAGGTATGGGAATACCGAGAGCAGCTCTTGACTCGTTCCGCACTCGATCTAGTCCTGCGTCAAGAAGCTCTAGCTCAAGCAGACAGCTCTGGTCAGTATGCCGGCGAGGTATCGTATGATGATTTGAGAAAGGCTTGGATACCGAGATGGGTCCAGAAACTCGGGGTGGAGGATCTGGCAGAGGACGAGATACCGGATCTGACCCCGGCAGGGTTCAAGCCGAAAACGAAGGACGAGTGGGGTAACGAGTTGGGTTGGTACGGTCCTTATAAGGAGATGTATTATAAGGAGGAACCAAAGTTCGAAATGCCAGTTGACGATTGACCTGACAGTTAGGAAAGCATGAATCCTTCTGCTTTGCAGTATACGGGCCAGAATTACTGTCCATTGATTGTACATTTATTGTACATACCGAGCACATAGTTGCTGATGCAGTCACGACTTGACCTTCTCCAAGCCAGGCGAGAACTCGTATCCACCTTCTTTCCTTATGTTGTCGAAGATCTAATTACGCGTCAATGTCTACCCTACCTTTGTCCAGCACCATGCGTCGAAAGAGACTCGGCTCACCTCCATGGTCATTAACGTCTCGTCAAGGGGCATCTCCGGGCATTCTGTCAGTCCGTCCTTCAGACACCTGGCCACAGCATCCGCCTCCCAATACAGTCCGAATCCATCGAAGCTCATGTCGATCGTCTCGTCTGGCAAGAAGGCTCCGCCCTCTTTTTCCGGTTTGGCGAACAAACGCAGGATGTATTTCTGAGGTCGAGAAGTGTATCCTTGTACCAAGATCTCGCTTCAGAAATCAGAATCAGCACTTCTCCTCATCTCCATAGTGATCCACCATACCCCTTTGAGCCGACTATACGAGTATTTTGGTGCTTCTGGACCGCGGAGAGGAGATTGGTAGTACCTGGGATTCACATGAGCATATGAGCTGAGCAAAGCCATGTCGGATCCACTCACAGTAAGCGATAGCGTTGAGCTTCGGGAAAGTCATGGTGAAACTCGTAGCCAAGTCCACTCCTGTATGATACTTCATCATAGTGCTTCCGACCTTCTCCGCCGCCGTCCTTCCATTCTGTGGGTGTCGATACAGTATCATCATGGTCTTCAGCCTCGTCACCCATCAGCATGTCTGTTTTGTGCCATTCTGCAGAATAATCGAAGAGAAGCTCACCCATGCCAGGGGGTACGGTCCGATATCGAGAAGCGCTCCTCCAGCTAGCTCGGCAGCTAAGAGTCGATCTGTGTCTTCCCTCTTCTTGTAGACATCCATGGAAAGGTCGGAGTATAGACATCGTATCTCGCCGATGACGTCGTCCTCATGAATCGCTTTCTGGATGGCCAACATCACAGGATTGAAGCGAGTCCACACCGCTGCAGAAGAGCAAAGTGATCAGCTCGGAGACGCGTCGATACAATGGTCTGTGTGGTGACTCGCCTTCCATGAGGAACAGATTCTTGCTTTTGGCGATGGAGACGAGGTGCTTCCACTCGGCGGCGTTCAAAGTCGCAGGCTGAAAGAGCATGACTCCAGGCTCAGCTTTGGATATCGTCGTTGTGTGGAAGCGGCATATTAGCTGACCTTTTCGAGCAGACAGTGCTTTCCACCTTCCAGAGCCAACTTTGCGTCTTCGTAATGACACATATTCATGGTTCCCACATACACGATGTTGACGTTCTATACTATAGAAGTCAGCCTCCTTCAGGAGAGAGGGCAGGATGACCCACCGGATCGTCAATTACTCCCTTATACGATCCATACGCTTTAGTTTTGAAGCCCACCAATCCATCTTGTTGCCCAGCTGCTCCTCTAGGACAGTTAGCGGCGATGAAGTCTTCTGCCTTGGACAATGATCGTGAGCCGACAGCAGCGATAGCGTGAGTGACATCGGTGACACCTCGCGAAGCCATAGGACGCGATACATCTTTGGTGAACTCGGATGAGATCCCTACGAGCGTCATGGGTCAGCTGAAGATGTCCGTCTTTCGTGTAGGAGGAAGGAGGTAATCACATCCACATCCTAGGACACCCCACTGAGCGACGAACGGCGCTTGAGACATGTCGAAGGTATATAGAAGTCAATGAGAGGATCTGTCAGTCGGGCTGTCCGGGTTGCTGATCGTGAGATGTCATGAACGATTGTCAAGAGCCAACGTGTAGCAGTGAGTGAGCAACTTGACAACGACACGGTCGGAAGGATGAGCCCGGATCCCATGAATATCAGGATAGCTCCGGTAAATCTCCGGTTAGATATCGTACAGAGCGGCTGCCAGACCGGACAGATGCGAGGTGTGTCGACCACGTGTGAGAAGTTGCATCAACTTGGTGATTAAAATGTCACGTTGATCATGATCATGTCTAACTCATCTCATCAGTAGTGACGCTGGAATTTCTACACTTTCATGCTCGTGATTTTGTCTCGACAGAATCACGGCGACTTTTTTTTCGTTCTGAACAAGAATATCACCGTCCAACCAGATGATGAGCGCAACCTTGTCGGAATGAGGATGAGTCATTGGAATCAAAAAAAAAAAAAAAACCCCGCATCGCCTTGTCCTTCTGTCTCACCATATAGGGGGTAGGGGTAACCGGCTCTCCAAGTCGCACTAGTAGTGATGATTATTATTAGCGACTTGCGGTACCACTCTTCCATGTTTCAGACGCGTCGCGTCAAGTGCTGCTGGTGAGACAGGCACACATCATCTTTTATGGCAAATGTCAGTCATCGTCCCTTTGAACCGCGCGAAGATCTTGAGGCGTCGGCTGGAATCCAGGTACCTACCACAAGTGCAGTACACCTTTCTGATATGCCTTGCAGGTTGGACCACTGCACACGGTCACCACGAGATCCGTCCTCTTGTCAGCTGTCGCGGAGGGTTAGCCCCCCGATACCCGAAGTGAGCGGCAATGAACAGAAAGTCATAGGTTACTTAACTCACTTTCCTTTTCGACTCTTGGACTCTTCTGTGGCTATGTAAGCAAGAAAACGAGTTTGGCGAAAAATCATGTTACCTCTGGATAGGGGGTGTTGTTGACAGTGTCTCTGATACATGCAACTTTCCCCCTTCTTTGCTGTAAAGGAATGGTTATGACCATACGTACTCTCATAGCATCCTCACGGCCCCCTGCTTCCAAGGGGGGACCTCCTTGGGCCCCCTATCGGTCGAGCTTGATGGAGAGCTCACCTAACTTATCCTAGAATAGCTTTTTTCACCAGCCAAGACAACTCGATGATTGAGTTCCGTCTTGTGGTGAGTTTGACCCCCCCCCCCTATCAAGCTGTCCGTACTCCTGGCCCTGCCCTTCCCTCCCTTTCCTCTCATTCAAATCTCGTGTGGGGTTCCAATCGTGGTGGGACCATCGCCCCCTATCGGTGGCAACACAACGATATGCTGTGAGAGATGCAAGTTATAAAAGATATCACGAGCGGGTACCATTTCAATGATCAGCACCACCGACTCCCACAGCATCCCAGCTTACCATCCCAAGTGTCCACTATCTTTGAGTCTCCATACCCTCACTCCCAACACAAAATGGACCTGAGCATGCAGATTGAGCCGAACCGACTTCATACCCCTCCCTGGTCGCAACCATCTTCCGTGGTCCCTCACCACACCACTCCTTCGCCGACCGACTCGAACAGCTCATGTGCTCTCCCGCCTCAGGCGATCCCGACCGCGACCACACTCGATGTGGGTTATTCTGGGAAACACCTCTGGCTTCGGGAGGTTGCAACCGCTCGAGTATTACGACAGCACAGGGCGCCGTTGAAGGCTTGTTGCGAAGCGGAAGGACTAGACGAAGATGTATTCGACCCAGCTTCGGCTAGATATGTGGAAGAGTTTCATGTGATCGAGAAAATGCTACTAGACAAGAAGGACTGTAAGGGCGGCGTAAGTCGACAGACCAATCGTGCGTATGATTTCATCGCAGCCAGATTACACAGCGAGTGGTCGAGCTTATGTTGATCTCACTGAAGAATATCAACTCTACGCAACCCGTAGACGAAGGGCATACAACAAGATGTTTCCGGATCTAGCGTTCGGTGATATTTCTGGGTGGTTGAGCGCCGAGTGGCAGGTCCTGAAAGACCGCAACGACGTGAGTCCTCGGTCCTTGGTCTGATAGCTGAAACGATAGTGTGCTGACAGCTGGTACTGATAAGGTCGAGGTCCAGTACTGGAACGATTTGGAAACCAATCTGAATGCGGCATTCGAGAGGCGTTTCCAGGGGTACAGCTGGAGCCACAACTCTGCAAAGATTCAAGACAGAAAGAAAGGACGAGTCGGCTCAGGCGGAGATTTGGACGAAGCACACGATCAGCAGCAGGCGGACACGCAGAACAAGCGTCCTCGAGTCGACTCTGCTCCTGTCCTTGCACACCACGACCGACCATTGGATGGTCCATCCAATCTTCACGTCGACGAGCCCGCCCCGAACCCGAACCCCCTCATCGCCTGGGCCCATCACCCAGGCGCAGAACCTGCCCCCACCCCATATGTGATGACCGAGGACGAAATGGCTGCACTACTCGAAGAGATGGATGCTGATCCGGCGCTCAATGACGAATCAAATGACGAATTAATGGACATGTTCGATGCAGACTTGTACGAAAAGCTTTCCACATCGGAACTTGGTGTGCAGGTGTAACTTGTCGTTATATGTATGCCACATCGCCACAGTCCGCGTTGTACACCCGTTCCGTTAGGTCACTGCATTATTATTGTTCTGAAATTACATACAGTGTAATCGTTATGCATCGTTGTCTGTTCTACATCACACATTTGTCACGCAATTGCCAATGCCTGCCCCAGCCATGTCCCAGCTCGACCAGACATCCGCCATAGTGAGTCCAGTGTGCCACATGCATGGCTGCTCCGTGCTGCTAACTCGGATTGTAGCTCGGCGAGTATATGCTCAAAGGGTGGACATTGACCGACCTTCATTGCTCTGACTGTCGATCAACGCCTCTGATGCGGGAGCCCGCTGCCATAGCCCAGCGTGAAGGAAGGGAGAGGATACAGTTCTGTGCTTTGTGCGATGGTCGACCGGAAGGTCAGACTCAATCACAGACAGAAGCTTCCCTTCCCCCTGCTATCCATCAATCCACCCCATCATCCTCGACATTCACCTCCACTTCCTTACCGTCTACGGCACCACGAGACTCTCACTTGCTTTCTCAACAAGCGCAACACCGAAAGCAATCCGACGATACTGTCAGCTCCATCTCCAACCTCTTATTGAAAGGTTACGCGTTGCTCGGCGAGAACTGTCCCAATCCCACCTGCAGAGGTATACCTCTCGTCGGATATCCTCGAAGACCCGACGGCAGTAAAGACGGGAGGAAGATGTGTGTCAGCTGCGATGGAAGATGGGTGGCTGAATCAGCGATCGAGTCGGGAGGGATGAAAATTGTCTCATCGAGTGACGAGAGCGGAATGAGTCCCAGGAGTAAGAGGAGGAGAGAGTTGTATGGACTGGTGGTGGAGGAGAAAGGGAAAGGCAAAGAGAAGGTCGTAGAGACCAAAGATTTCGAGAAGAAAGCCAAAGAGTCGGAAGAAAAGCTAGTTGGTCAGACCAAATCGGTGGAGCGAGAGGTCGAAGACGGCGATTTCGAAGAGGACAATGTAGAAACTCCGGCTACGAAGAACACTTCTCAAAAACGTATCACGACTCATACTGCGCCCGATACTGAATCACCACTTGGTCTCGCACTTTCACATACCACCTCTTCCCTCTCCACCACCTTGCACAATCTCTCCGCTTCCCTTGAACGATATGCTGCTCATCCACCCACCGGCAGAGGTCTACGAGGAGAAGACGATTCTGGCAAATGGTTCGTTGATCTGAAGCTACACACAGAGGCCATTAAGGACGTTTTGGGAGTCATCGGTCAAGTTGAACAAGCCAGGAGACTGGGGTACTAGATGTCAAAGAGAGACTCGCGCTATGCTGCCATGCATATATGTATCTGAACCCTTGTCATGTACAACTTGTCATCTAGCCCCAGATATTTGCAAATGGATCCCTGTCATCTTTCTTCTGTGCTGGCTGTCCCACTTGGGCCTGAGCACCAAAGAGCCCTCCACTATTATTTCCCGTACCAGTAGACGCCCAAGGATCAGCGTTCGCCGTCGCTGAGGGTGATATGGCTGTGTTAGACGAGCCCCAAGGGTTTGACGTAGCATTCGCTGTCGCGTTGCTAGTCTGAGGAGCAGTCGGTGCTCCCCATGCTCCTTGATCCATTTGGATATTCCCCCATCCGCCTGCACCTGGAATTGCACTCTGCGTAGCGCCTTGTTGAACAGGTAGGGCGGAACTGGTTATACCTCCGCCCCATGATGCGTAGGGACTTGTGGCTTGAACAGTTGGAGTGGGTTGCGTGGTGTTGAAGAACGATCCGGTCTGAGGAGCAGGAGGCGGGGAGGTGGAAGAGAACAAGGACATGATATCCGCTTTGGCGGTCTGTGGCTTGTTTGAAGCCGAGGTGGATGGCGTAGGTGTTCGGAAATCAAGGTCGAATATGCTGGATCCAGCAGTAGGGGCAGGGACGCTGACACCCGCTGTTGACTGAGGAGCTGCGGGTGAGACGTTTGTAGCGGGAGTCGTCTGTGTAGGCGGTGCTGTCGTGATAGCCGGTGCAAGCGTGGGCGGCTCGTCGCTGCCGAACAAATCGATAATTGGGGCAGGAGCAGGAGGAGGTGCAGGAGAGGCTTTTGCGGCTCGGGACAGAAGGGGATGTGTTTTGGGTACTGGAGCAGGAACAGGAGCGGGTGGGGCGGCGCTGGACGTAGGGGTCGGTCTGACTGCCTGAGCAGGCTACAAAGCAGCCTAGATGTCAGTAAGAGAAGCGATTCCATCGAGCTGAGGCGACTGACTGGTTGTACGGAACCGCCTCCATTCTCTAGGACACTTGGATCACCTGGTGGGGGGCCTTCCATGGCCCAACGGCGACTCTCGTACTTTGACCGAATGAAAGACTCGATTTTGCTGCGTAGACACCGTCAGTATGCAACGATACCATGTCTGGGTTCGTCCATGGCGGCTGCCCAACTCACTGATCAGGGGGGACATGTCCTGCTTTGAGGTGTTTCTCCCAGTACAAGTTCGCCCGTCTATTCCCCCACTTTTGGACAGACTACAGGAGGAACCGGATTGTTAGTCCTCGGTTGGCGAGGCCTTGGAAACACCCACCTCCATCTGCTCCGGTGTCCAGATATCAAGGTCGATACTCTTCACTGCGATCAGAGCCTGAGATCAGACCGGCTCGAAGCGTCCTACCGAGTGGCAAGGTTCAGAAGCCGGTAATATGCTCACCTCGACTGATATGAGTACCCATCGATCTATGTATGCCAGAACACCGGATACACAAGAAGACGCCCCTGAGCAGAGACAGATGATTTAGCATATGAGGGTGTCAACAAAGATCATGTTCAGGACATACAAGTTCCAAGAAGCCCATCGTGCGTCTGTAGATCAATCCCCTCATCATCAGCTTCTGGACAAGGACACGCCGAATCGCAAAGCTGAGACGATCCGAGCAACTCACCGTTCTTCCTGCAATCTGCACATGCCTTGTTATCGGGTTGCTTGACCAGGTCTCTCAATATCCGAGCATTGCGCTCAGTCGTCGCTTTGTCTGGAAAGGAACGGATGATCAGCGCCTGGATGCAATGTGATCGAACGCGTTACTCCACCCACCCTGACGCGACATTCTAAACTCGAGCACGATGAAGAGAAGAGAGTGTGAGAGCGACGAGTGATTGACAGATAGATATCAGACCGACAATGAGCGACTGCACGCGGCGTTGGTCATGTCATCGCGATATCACTTGCAGTTCACTGTTGTATCGTGCATGCCTATCAGGAGAGCACTATCTATTTGTTACTCCCATCTAAGAGACGCGTGTCTTTCATCTACGAGTATTGAACGATGATCACAGCCATCGTGCGTGTGATTGGGGGTTTTGGCTGTATTTTCATCGCTGCAAATCAACATCTCTTCTGCTGATTGGTCCCATCCGACTTGGACGTCTCCGGAATCTCGAGCTCACCTCGACTCTGGGTGCGAACATATCCTTCTCGATACCTCTCACTCCCTTCCGTTCACCGCAAGCGGGAGCAACCTGCACTCACAATGCCATCTGAAATACCACAAGATGGCGGTAATTGGGGTATGTCACCCATTTTCCTCGAGTCGACGTTTCTTTCCTGACAAACGACTGACCATCGCAATGTGTCCTCTCGCCGTCGCATCACAGACGCACTCGCGCAGGCATTCGTCATGATTGTCGTCTCGGAGATTGGCGATAAGACTTTCCTTATCGCTGCGATCATGGCGACTCGACATCCGAGATTGACGGTGTTTGGAGGTGCTTTCGCTAGTCTGGTGGTGATGTCAATCCTGAGTGCAGCGTTGGGCAGAGTGATCTTAGGATTAATACCAAAGGTGAGTCTGATCAGTCCATCCCACGGTATAAGGAACAGGCTAGTGTCCTGCTCTGCTCTCGTCACAGGCTGGGAGCTCACGTTTCGCTCAATGTTTTTTTTTTTTTCTTCCGCTGCAGGTATGGACATTATGGGCCGCATCTATCCTTTTCCTCGTTTTCGGTGCGAAGATGCTTCAGGAAGCATTCAACATGGCTGGTGGCTCGTCCCACATCCAAGAGGAAATGCGAGAGGTGGAAGAAGAATTGGAGGAAGATTCGGCCGTTCACGATAGTCACAATGCCCGAGGAGCGAATTCATCGAGCATCCCTCTGGAAGCGCTCGAGGAAGGAGGTGGTGGTGGAGGTTTATCCTCAATGGTGGATCATCGAAGATCTTCTTCACCCTCGACGACATTTGCAGCACGATCCGCTTCCCCCAGACCGGGAAGATCCGGTCCTTCGATACATTTCCCTCTATCTGGTTCTGGCGGCGTCGGACCCATGTCCAAGCAACAAGGAAAACATTGGATTGTCGCGGTCAAAGAGAATGTGAGAACAGGTTTGCAAGTCATGACCAATCCTGTTTTCGCGCAAGCTTTTGTCCTCACTTTCTTGGGAGAATGGGGAGATAGGAGTCAGATCGCGACAATCGCTTTGGGCGGTGCTCACGTGAGTGTCATTCTGACACGCTATCATGGAGCGGAGCTGTACGGTGTTATGGGTAGATCTCATGCTGATCTCGTTGTATACTGTCGCAGAGTGTTCCTGTCATTGCCTTTGGAACGATTCTCGGACACGGATTATGTACCGCTGGAGCAGTCATGGGAGGAAGATATCTCTCCACTAAGATCTCAGTCAAACACAGTGAGTATTCCCATCATCTTGTATCTCTGCGCGGACTATACTTATAGCCATGGCCAGTCTCGCTCCTCGGTGCTGCCGCATTCATCATTTTCGCCTTCCTGTATGCTGTCGAGGCGTACTACTTTTCTGGTGAAGAGAGTGTCGCCCAATCATGGAGATAACTCGGTAGCGGACGACTTTTTGGAGGGAGGAAGTAACGACAGTAGGGACAGCGTTAATGCGGGGCCGAGACTTCTCAGCTGGTTCATGAGACTGCCATGCGGAAGGTGACGATGTAGAACAGAGCATAGTGTTTCAGGATGATCGACAATTGAAGAAAGCATATAGAGATGTCCGTTATGTCAGATGCATTTGATACCCGGCATGAGATCATCTTTTATTATCGTGTTAGAAGACAACGTTACCTTTGGTCATGGTATTACCGGATGCATTGATGACCGGCCTAGGATCTTCTTGGGCCATCTTGACAGATGACAACCATTACTGTGAATGATGGTGATATCCGTGATGTCAGACGCATTGATACCCAGCATAGTATCTAACCCTGGCATCTTGGTGAATGACACCGGCTTTAGAATGGCTCAGAATAATGGTATCCGGAATGACAGGTGCATATGATACCCGGCATAAGATCGTCCTCCCTCATCCTGGACAATAACATCTTTTTCCAGATCATATCCTTCTCTACACAATGCTGCGGCAAGACATCCTATATCTCCTCATCGTCTGTTTCTTCTTCATCTTCCCAAATCAGATCTCCACTCGCACCTTCTCCCTCATGAGCATATGGCAATGGGACCGCTCCTCTTTGTCTCCTCTGCGACTCTGTCAGACTCAGATTGAAAGGTAAATCCAACTCAGCATGAGTCTGAGCTGGTCTTCCCGTTCCACTCGTATCCGGTATCGGCGTCGCTAACGGATCGAGCTTCACCAGTTCTCCCAAATCTACCAAACTCAATCTCTCGTCCCTCGCGCTTGACGACGATGACGGGACAATTTTCAATCCTTCAAGCGATCTTGAGATACCTTTAGTCCCTCCCACTGCTTTTCTCACCAGCACTTGAACGACACCGGCCGTATAAGTCGACCAAAGTGGATCCACTTCGATACCTTCTTCACCGCGGTATGCCAATTCAGCACCCAGATTTCGTTTCGTAGCGTTCTCGAGGACCATCCAGAAGTTAGGAATCGGAGAAGACGATACTGGAGAGAGGTAGAGCTTCGAGAGATGATCGACGAGTGGCGGAGGATGTGGGGTGATTAGGGTGATCGTAGGTGAGAATGTGGGTGGGATCAGGTAAGGATAGATCGCGGATGAAGGAGGGAGCAGGAGGACGACTCGTGACGGTGCTATGGAATTTAAACAGGTCTCAAGCTGCGATTCGAGCGAGATGTCAAAGCCAGGGCAGGCTTACCTTTGGCTTTTCGGATGGTGTCCAGGATACTCCTGACCAGGTTGAGAACAGCAGAAGGGGAGTAGTCCTCGGCGAGAAGATCGAGAGCATCAATGAATATCTGTCCGGAAGTGACTGTTCGTATATGTACATCAGTTGCCTTCTCGTTATGACCGTCTCCAGGGCTTCCTGACTCACACGCGGACATTATCTTGTCCTTGATTATCTTGACAGAGGTTTCGTCGTCGGTAAATCCAGGCAGATCATTTGTGAGGTCGACCACTCTCGTCCGCGTGGTTGAGCTGGATTCGGAAGGCAAGATCGTTTCGGGTGGATGTAACACGCTGACCAATGTGATTTCCTCCCCTCTTCAAGTCAATTGTGAGCTGGAAGTAACGGCACAGGATGGGGCAGGACTGTTTTGGTGGGAGAGAGTATAAACCTACCTATTTACTGCTCTTCTCACCATCTCCTTGAATATTGGTAATCCGGAGAATGTCACACCGTCGTTGATCACCACGAGCGGTTGATGTGGTATCTGACCATTGTTGATGATCCCGTCCAGCAGCGCCCCGCCGTCGTTTCGAGGAGGACCCATGTCTGGCAGCGTCGTGTTCTCGTTGTAGTGAGCGAGTACAAATAACCGAAGAGAAGAAGAAACAGGATTAGGGGATGAGAGGTTTTGTACGGTTTGCTTTGATATTTTGGGATCTGTTTGTGAGATGAAAGTGGAGGAAAATGGAAATACAACGAATGGCGGACGGCGCCGCTTACTCATTTTGAGTCGCTGTATAACGTTACAGTGGTAGCTGCTAATTCATCGCGTTCGTTCAATGGCCTTTCAAGATCCGAGACCATCGGCTTCTTTCCAACTTTCATTTTGGCTCAGCCTGCCGACCAGTCACCCGTGAGACCACAACCACCTCAAGGACCATCTTCCCCTCACACATACTAGCTGTCCGTCAAGCGACCTCCTTCGCAACTATGGGCGCACCCAAGATCATCCTCGACACCGACCCAGGAGTAGACGATGTCTTGGCCATCCTTCTCTCCCTCTGTTCACCCGAAGTAGACGTAGCTCTGATCTCCATCGTGTTCGGTAACACACATGCTCCCGTCGCGCACTCCAATCTGCTCAAGATCTATCATTCGCTGGCCAAGGAGATTGCACAGATCCCAGAGGCTGAAGCGAGGTATCATCGATTGCGGTCTCAGGAGAAGAAGACGTTGTTGGCGTTGGGTGAAGATGGGCCAATTGGCGGTGAGAAGGCTGTCGCGGCGTATTTCGTGAGTCTCCTATCGTCGTTCGTCATGACGCTTTATGGAGGTTCTCGACGGTCCTCGCCTTCCATTTGGTATGGCCGAAATACGGATATTAGCTGACATGATCGTTGCCATGCCTGCGATTGCCCTCAGCACGGACCCGATGGCTTGTCCAATATCACCGAAACCCACCCCCATTTCACACCTCCTCAGTTCGGACCGGACGAAGTCCACGAACACCTCGATATCTCTCCCAAGCCTGCTCATGAGGTGATTCTCGACATCCTTCGAGACGAACCCGAAGATACCGTGACTATCGTGGCGCTTGGACCGCGTAAGTATACTCTTCTATCTCCATCCAATTCGCTCTGCACTCGTTCCATCTTCACCCATGAGTCGTTCACACTGAGCTGATTGTATGAGCCCCATACACAGTCACCAACCTTGCCCACGCTCTTCGTACGGACCCTACAACCTTCGCACGAGTTTCTCGAATCGTCTGGATGGGAGGTGCCCTCGATCATCCGGGTAACACTTCCCCCTCGGCCGAGTTCAACTGTTTTGCCGACCCTTACGCTGCCGACCAGATTCTTGAAGCTGTCAAATCCGGTCAGATTGAGCTGATCATGGCCCCATTGGACATCACTACTCCTCACATGATCCCCTTCTTCGACTTGATCCATCCATCAGTCATTCCCATCCCGAACGAAAGTGGTGAGGTTACCGCCAAACCCGATCCTACGCCTCTGGAGAGTTTCGTCAGCGCGATGCTTGTGAGAGTCAGAGGACTTCAAGCGAGTTTTGGTCTTCCAGACGCGATGGAGATGCATGATCCTGTGGCTGTATGGTACGCTATCGCCAATCCCCCAGGAGGAAGGACGAGAGGAGAAGCACCGGTGCTGGGACAGGGTTGGGAGTTGAAACAGAGAGAATTCTTGATTGAACGAACAGGTGAATTGACAAGAGGGATGTGTGTGGTGGACAGAAGAGGAACAGGGGAAGTTGGCGTCGATAGATCGAAGAATGAAAAGCTCAAGAAACAAGGCTTGGAATCTTCGCTACCTAAGAAAGACGAAGAGACAGGTAGGATGGGCGAGAAGATTGAAAAGCCAAAACAGCTGCCGTGGGTGATCACCAAAACTCCAGGAGCGGAAGAGTTGCGAAGGGTCCTGTTGGGGAGAGTGTTCGGGGCAGAAATCTGACACGGGTCCTTCTATATTGGATCGTTCCAAGGAATTAGAAGTACAATTAACATTGGTCGGCGATAGATACTAAATGGTGTGATATGCATCTTGCGGCGATTGCTCTCGATCAGTCTACTATAGCAGTTTGAAAGATGGTTCAAGGATGTCCGCTTCGCTTGCTCCCACTCATCGCCCTCTGTAATTGATTCCCACAAAGCGTCCTCTTTCCACACGCCAGCAGAGACAACGACTGTCCCACCCAGAATCTGATTCAATCGAACCGCAGCGCTCTCACGTTTCGGTCTTTGGCGTCCCAGTCTTCTTCTCTCTCGGCGTTCCATTGCCTACCGCACTAGCAATCACCAAATTCTTCACCCTGTTCGCCAAACTACTAACATCGTTCGCACCTCCTTGTCTGACCCTGACTTCTCTTCTCTCCCTGGGTGCAGGAGGCGCCTTAGACTCTGTATCAGGTGGTGCAGTTGCAGATCCCGGAGGGGGTTTCGATTGTCTTGATCGAGTCGACTGTAGTTGTGATTTTGCTTGTGATTGGGGTTGACCTCCTCCGTTTTGAACGGCTCGAGAAGATTTCTGCGATCGGGCTTGAGGTTGAGATTTACGAGCAGGTCTCCAAGAGTCCGAAGAGTCTGCGCGAGTTTGAGGGGGAGGTGGTTTGGGCTTTTCCGCTTCGATAGGAGGAGGATGAGCAAGACCGATGGGACCTTTACGACCGCCTTGGATAGGATGAGGGTTCTGTTGAGGTCTGGCTTTGATCTCTGCTTTTCGATCGGAGATGATCGATGCAGCCGTAGGTGTAGGCGTACCGTTGGTGATTGTTGCGGATGGCGGTTCGGTTGTGGTAGAGGTAGGAGCAGGTGCTTTGATCTCAGGTCCTGGACCAGGAGGAGGAGGTGTGAGAAGTTCTGTTTGAGAGTTGACCTTCTCATCTTCCGCTTTGACTTCATCTACCACACTCTTCCCTGGAACTCCTCCATCACCTTGTTGTAAAGGTGGGAAAGCATTTTCCGATCCAGCACCAGCATCAGCACCAGCATCGACACCGGCCCACTGTCGTTCTTTATCCACTTTCTCAAAAGCCTCCTTCATCTCATCATCATCCGCATCCTCATCATCCTGTTCCTCATCCCAATTGACCGATGCCTTCTCCCTCTTCTTCTCCCTCCTCCGCTCGTTTTTCAATTGAGCTTTTGTCTTCTCCTTCAGCGCCTCTTGCGCGAAAGGGTTATCAGCTTTGGCAGCTAAGGGAGGGGCAGGACGATTCGATCCTGGAACTGCTGTTGAGATTGCGCTTGCTCTGGCGACCGCTTTGGGTCGGAAGAGTCCTACGTCCTCCTGAGGTGTGAATCCAGGTCGGATCTTACGTTCTTTCCGAACTCTACTCGTCGATTCAGAGATCGTCAGCTCCTAATCTCAGTATCTGGTCAATAGGGCAAGACCATTGGAGGGCGATAAGATCGGAATGGACTGATCTGGATTGGAGGTACGCATTGGTGTCGACAACGACCACTCACGTTCCGTCGCTACGACGCGATTGAGGCACGACCCGTTCCAACGTTCTGGGATCAACGATGATTCCCGCCGCTGTTTTATTAGGATTGAGAGGCGGAAGTGACATGATACGAAGATGCAGGGGATGATTCCTTGGGAAGTGATGCACACCTGTAAGATCGGATGAAGCAGGAAACCGATTATATATCTCAGTTTGTCCTGGTAAGATGGATGGAAATACCGAGGAAGAGATGAATGATGTCAGTTTTGTCCAGTTGGATCACGGAGGCAAATCTGTCTGTATTGAGGTTGTGGCATGAGCAGTGAACTTGAAATCATCCCTCTCTACTGCTCTTCAAATGTCTGTGCATCACGAGTATATGATCGTATGGGCTATGCCATTCAGGCTGTCTCATTTCGTGGATGATAGCACCAGCACCAAGCAAACCTCTGCATGCAAACCGTTCTTGGGCTCAAAACTGCACCATAAAACTGTCTCAGTGGACCAAACGTTTGCCACGTGCAATGTGGCTTTCCGTATTTGGTTCCGTATCGACCAAACATCCAAGGTCGTGACTGTTTTCGACTTTCAACTCAACCTTCCTTTCTTTCTCCTCGTCTTTCACTTTCAACTGTTTCTCTTCCTATTCACGCCGCCATGCCACCACCCTCGACACCAAGTACGTCCAGTACCAAGCCCAGGTTGCCTTCCAAAGGCTCTATGGCGCCTCCGAGCGCGACGACCGGAAGAGTGACCAGACTCCGAGCGGCAAAAGAGAGCACGGCCAGTCCTGCCATAGTAGGAGGGAGCGGAGCGAAGACGCCTAGTGGTCTCTTGGCCAAGGGCAAAGAGGGGTTGAGAAAGGTGTCTGATAAGATCGCTCAGAAGGACAGGGAGGTGAGTTGCACTTGATACCCTGAGGATAGACCTCGTATTATGAAAAACTGGACTTGACGCAGGATCCCGCCCGTATAGACATCCGCGGTAAAGCCTAAGACGACCAGTAGCAGTGATAGCTCTAGCTACTCGGAGTGTCTTCAGGTGAGCTGACATTTCCTTAACTGCACATACCGGGAAGCTCACAACCATTTAGGCGTACCTCAGAATTCGACCCTCACCAGGCGATTCTGATCCAAATGCAGTAGCTCGACCATACCTTGAGGTCCAGTCAGAGACTGATGTCCTGATGCGAGCACCGGCTGTGAGCTTCATCCCATATACCTTTATTCTTTACTTTGTGACGGCTGATATCAGATACGCAGCAGGAATCAGCACGCCATCACATGCCCAAACCTCCTCATATCTTCTCTTTCAACCGCGTTTTCGCTCCCAGCACCCCTCAATCGTCGTTTTTCACCACTACCACTCTTCCGCTTGTTGAGAAGCTGCTTCAGGGCGAGAATGCCTTACTTTTCGCCTATGGAGTCAGCAACAGCGGGAAATCGTACACCATTCAAGGGGGAAATACAACTTCGGCCTCCGAGAGAGGCGTTCTTCCCAGAGCCATCGACGTTGTTTTTAACTCGATCAACGGGCTTGAGAGCAATGTCAATGTGAGTTGCGCTGAAAACGGTAACGATAGTGCAACTGACAATCATGTAGCTCAAACCTCAAGGTCTTGCCGACGTGGTGTTTGCAGCACAACCTGATGAGCCTATAAATCTGGTAGGCCCCTTGGCAGAAACCGAGCCCAGAATCAGTGATAGTAAGCTGGATAGATATGGTACTTGCATTCCGCTGACAAAGACCTCCCAGTCATCAAGGTCGATCGCAATTTCTCGTACGCCGTTTTCGTCTCTTATGCTGAGGTCTACAACGAGAAGGTGAGTGACGGCTGTCTGACCGATTGCTGACTCGAACCAGATATTCGATCTCCTCGACTCGGTTCTTCCCACCACTCCCTCAACCCCTTCCCAATCACGCTCTCGTACGACCTACAATGGGCTCCCGCGCGCTTCTCATATGGGCTTCCCCAGTGCCCTGAACTCCTCTTTCAATCTGGCCGCCATGGCGAATGGAGGTGGCGGAATACTGAAGCGACAAGCACTAGCGTTGAAGAACGACCCGGAAGGTAACGGTAAATACATCGCAGGCTTGAAGGATGTTCGAGTCCGTACACGAGAAGTGAGTCACAGCGCTTGTAGAGCGACTGATAACTTACCGTACCACCATACAGGAAGCCCTCGCAGTGTTCCGATCAGGTCAGAGCGCTCGTCAGGTCTTTGGCACTATTGCCAATCGTGAGTCGAGCCGGAGTCACGGAATTTTCACCATCAAGGTCGTCCGGATACACAACGGTGCACCTGAAGATCCCGATTCCGCTCAGGTGTCTAGACTCGCCATTGTCGACCTGGCAGGCTCCGAGAGGACGCGCAACACCCAGACCACTGGAGAGCGACTAAAGGAAGCTGGGAATATCAACAAGTCGCTGATGGTCCTTGGACAATGTCTGGAGGTACTGCGAGCCAACCAGCAGAAAATGGCCGCGCCGGCTGCAGCCGGCGTGAAAAAGAAGCTGGCCGTGGTCCCATTCAGGCATTCGAAGCTCACCGAAGTGTTCCAGAATTTCTTCGTTGGTGATGGTCGAGCGGTAAGTGGCCGCAGTGGCTTTAAGTGGCCTTCGTGCTGACGTGTCTTCTCCAGGTCATCATTGTTAACGTTAATCCATACGATACTGGTTTCGACGAGAATTCGCACGTCATGCGTTTCTCTGCCATAGCACGGGAGATCCAGACGACAGCATCCAACAAGGTTGGCTTCCCTCTGCTGAAACGCCAAATCAGTACCCAGTTTAGCGCATTCAAACACGCTGTAAGCGGACCGATGAAAATCAAAGTAGTGGTGCCCGTCTTGCCGAAGACCGAAGAGGTGGAGATGGACAAAGGAGGAGCCAAGGTGGCAGCAGACCGGGAGAGTCAGGGCTTCGTTATGGTGGAGGAAGAATTGGAAGTGGTGGAGGAAGATGAGGATTCAGACTCCGAGGACGAGCGAGATCCTCTCGTGGACCACCTTTTCGAGCAACTGAAGGAGATGAAGACAAGGGTGAGTTACAGTCGATGGCCATCGTTTATCTCGCTGATATACCCCACAGCTGTATGAATCGGAGATGCGTAATGCTTCCATCGAGGTCGAGATACGAGAAGAAGTCGCCAGGGACATGCAAGAAGCGCTGCAAAAGATGCACGATGACTTTGCCAAGCGTCTTCACGAGCAGGTAAGTCAACCGCCCGTGCCAAGCGATATGCTGATATTCCGTCTTAGGTCACTGCCAATGAGCTGAAGACAGATCGCAAAATTGATATAGTCACGCGAACGATGACTCCTGCTGTCCATCGTATGGCTCAATTCCGGGGCACTCCAGCTTCGTCCTCTAGGACAGGAGACACGTCGCAGAATGATATCAGTATAGACGAGAGCTTCGAGTCCGCTATTGAAGCGTCTTTGGTGAGTCACTGCAGGTACCGAGAGATCACGATTAACTGATCCGAGTCTCGCTAGATGACATCTGGCGACGACTCAATGGTCTCTACCGAATCTGATCCGTTCATTGTCAGGTCTACTCAAACCATCCCTCAAGTCATCATTACACGCGAGTCGCTCGATTTCGTGAAGAAGCAGTCCACTCCGATCAGGCTTGAAGACGCAGACGAAGAAACCTCTCGAGAGGAAATCGCTTTGGCTCCCGAGGTCGATGACGATGATGATGAGGCTCTTGAGCCTGTCGCCGAGGTGTTGAGCTCAGAGGAAGAAGACCTCTCAACGTCAACCGAGGATGAGGAGGAAGATGAAGACGAAGACACCGAGCAGGAAGACGGTGACGAAGATGAGGAGGACATCGAGGAAGACGCGGAAGAAGTGGATATCGATTCAGATGCTTCGGCATTCACGTTGTCGGAGGAGGAAGTCGACGATCCATCAAGTGACGAGTCATCTCCAGTGAAGAAAGCAGCTTCTCGACGACGGACCACTGGTAGTCCCACCAAGTCCAGAGCGTCTGCCAAACCTCGAACACCGGTTGTGGCCAAAGTCAAGCCTGTCGAGAAGACTCCTGCGACATCTGCTAAGAAGAAAGCAGCGACGACACCGGCTAAGAAGAAAGCAGCGACGACACCGGCTAAGAATTCGCTGGAGATCAGTCAGGTCAGGACGCCCGGTCCATTGAGTGAGAGAGTTGGTCAAATGCAGCTTGATGATGAGGACGAGGACGAGTTGCCGGTCAAGACTACCACAAAAAAGAAGAGGTGAGCTGAGACAAGACTCGGAAGATGTGCATTCAGCTGACATCTTTTGTTAATAACAGGACTCTGGGCAAGAAGGTGGTCACGGAGGACGAGATGAATAATGCAGACGCCAAAATCTCGGGCGCGGAGGTAAGGCGACTGGTGCGAGGTGGAGT
Organism: Kwoniella newhampshirensis; assembly: GCF_039105145.1. Lineage (NCBI taxonomy): Eukaryota > Fungi > Basidiomycota > Tremellomycetes > Tremellales > Cryptococcaceae > Kwoniella > Kwoniella newhampshirensis. Next base: position 1,386,405 of record NC_089960.1, read on the forward strand.
GTGAGCAAGCGGGAGAATGGCCAAGGCGGTGAAGGTTTGTTTGATGACTCCTATAGGACAGTGCTCGGATTTTGGTCTTTTGTACATGGAACGAACATATAACTTATGATAATATGATTTGTAAATTTGATTGAGATGAACTAGTCTCGCCTATTGACTGAATGTGCGGACTTCATCCCGAAGTTCAGCATCTGCTCTCGTCGTCGGAGGTGTCTAAACGACTGAAAAAGCACCAGAGGCAACGATCCATATACTGATCGACAAGATCTCGTTCTCCGCACTCCGCATCACCGTTCCCGAACCAGTTCAATCAATCCTTCCTCTTGAGCTCATTCCCCGGTCCTACATACCAATGATTGGTAGTCGTCATCAACACAGGTGGAGGGACCACCTCGATAGGAATATTCGAATTATGTTGAACCCCTGCTCCACCCATTCCGTTATCCGGCTCGTAGATATATGACATACCACCTGTCATCTGGGTAGGTTTGGGATTGGACTCGTTACGCGCCGACATGGATAATTGGTCGATGTATTGATGGACTTGGTCGAGGTCGGTAGGTGGAGTCAACATGTTGTTGATCTCGGACGAGAGGGTGGAGTAGATCAGATATGCGAGGAGAGCGATGGCGAGCTTCTTGCTGACTACAGCACCACGACCGGATTTGGAAGGCATAATCAGCACAGGGTCGATGTCCGCGATTGGCGACGTCGTTTCATGGCGTCGAGACAGACACAGCCACGGTCGATTCGATCGTTTGTCATAAGCAGACTCACTGAACGAGATTATCACGATCACGGATAAGATCTGGATCGAACGAATCCTCTTCTTCCACCTGTAGTCCAGAACGATCTGTCAGTCTGAATCTCTTAGTATGTCCCCTGAATCGTGACCACTTCCGCACCATCTCTCTCTCTCCTCGCTCCTCTTCGCCAGCCAGCGATACCGATACACTGCCAGCTAGCGCCCTCTACGTCCCGGTGCAGAGCGATGCTGAGCACTCACATCTCCTCCTGTGCTTCACGCCTCATACTCGCTATCACACGCGCTAACAATACACTCGGATCGGGTGCCGGGGGCGCAGGCAATTTAGGTCGATTGAAGTGGCCCTGCACCACCACAAGGGTCCAGACGCGCAGATCAGTGCTGGCTGGCAACTCGTGGTACGAATCGCTTCCTGACTCACAACATGAGGAGCGTTCCCACCTTCCCACCAGAGCTCATCCTTGATAGCTGCTTCGGGGCGTGTCTTGCCCAGTGGAAAGGGGAACAGGCGAGGTGCAGCTTGACGCGTTGTGAGAAATGCAGAAGGGTGAGAACGTGTGTTAGCCTGCATTCGACGAGTCAGGTCAGCCAGATCCATCTAGTCAATTCTGAATCTTGGTCGGGTAGTCGCCGACAGAAGATATTCTTTTGCAACGGCATTTTCACGAGGGCCTCAAATTGGTATCGAGGATAGATGGGAACAAGTTGGACAGACTCCAGGTAAAGCGTAAAAATGTCAACTCGACCCACCCATAGATCTTGACGAGGCTTCTTGCTAGCCATCAGCTTTTTGAATCTCGCAGAATTGGGATCGTCAGGTTTAGGCAATTTGGCCAAAGCTTGGGTGTAACCATAGTATATGACGGCAGTTCGAGAACCATAGCATCTACCATGAACGAAAGATCATATCATGTCAGTTAGGCCACGGATCCGAACTCGAATGGATGATTCGCAAGACGGAGCGGACAGTGCATATCGCAAGGTCGAGGTGAGGGACGAGCAATGGTGATGGTAGATACCACATACATGGCTGCTACCATGGTCATCGTGCTGAAGAGCCTGTAGAACGGTATGATGTCATACGGCAATGGCGAAGCCGACATCACTGTCCGAATCCTAACGCATCAGCACCGATCATTGTTCTGAGCGTGCAGGCTGTCAATGTGGTTGAAACATACTTAGACTGATCGCTGCCATGACAGCAATACATTGCGTATACACTCCAAATTGTAAGCTGGGAGTATCATGCTATAGTAAGCTCTTTTCTTTTACACTTTTACACACCAGAAACCCACTGGAACAGCGCGATCGAGCAATGACCATACTTACGCTGGATGAGGTTGCGGGTTTTCCAGTTCTTTCTTCAGCTCTTCCACCTTCTGCTCATACGCTGGAACGCTGGATGATCCTCGCTCTTTAGCAAAAGCAAGATCTTTCTCAGCCTTCTTGAGCTGTTCGACTATACTAGGCATGGTAGTGTTCACTTGATTACCGCTGTCAACTTTGGTCAGGTTACAAACGGGAGCAGTTTAATCACAAATGAGTCAGTACGTCAGGAATGATGGGCAAGTCGAAGTAAATCGATAAAGGAGGTGCAGGAGACAGGGTGAAAGGAAGTTGGTGACATGATGCCATTTTGAGTCGGCCACTATACTCTATCTCCTCAAAGGACTCATACCCGAGCCTTGTCCACCCCAGCCACCTTGTCCGCCCGCAGGACCTCCCCGCCCACCGCCGCCACCACCGTAATCTGCCGGAGCACCATACCCATCTAATTGCGGTCCACCAGGCATCCCATTCGGACCCAGATCAGGCTCCACCAGGGCCGCCTCCTCGTCACCCTCATCCTCATCGACACCCGTTTCCTTCTGTACAGCCAGAATCACCCCAGCCAGACCTTCTACTAATAAGTCCAAACCCTGTTCCACAACCGATCGTACAGGTATAGAGTTCACCGATTCGGCGTTGAAGTAAAATGTCGTGGGAACAGCGTTGAAATCGAAAGGCTGAGTGGGATCTGGAGGGGTTTCGAACCTCGCATTCTCCGACAAGGGCCACTCAGCGTGTTCTGCAAAGCAAGCGAGAAGTAAGTACTGAGTCAATAAAGATTGACATAACAGTCTCACCATCCGTCTCGAACCAGTGCGTGGTATGTCTCAGCTTGTTGTAGGGATCATACTCGAATGCAACGGTGGATAAAGGTGACCACTTGGCGTGATGCTTCGCGATACCCTACACGATACAAATGAGATCAGCTCGATGACAGGAGAAGGCCGCTCTCCATTGGCAGTCACAGATTTCGTCGACGAGGGCTCACCTTATAGGCCTTGCATACAATCTCCAACTCCTGACCCTTCCCCATCTTCGCCAGCAATATAGGTGGAACGCCCGGTTGATCCTTCCCTACTGGTTGTCCCAACTCCGGATCTCTGTTGCTGATGAGTAGTCGGTCATCTTCTGAAAGGTCTGGCGGAGGTCCATAAGGGTTGGGAGGTGGTGGCTATATCGCTTTCATCAGTGATTGCGATTTCCGTGATGAGAGGCGAGTGATGCTCACTCCTCGTGGACTAGGAACGATTTCCAACATATCACTTGTGACTCTCATGAACTTCTCCCCTTCTGCTCCGCTGAAAGCGACCTTCAATTTCAAGGTCACCATACAATAATAACATCCTTCATCACAATCACAATCCTGGAATCCCGCCGCGTGTCAGCTGCTGCTCACTGTCGCATAGCAAGGGTGTCTCAACTCACTCGGGTATACCGTAATCCCTTTGCAACTCCTCTACTTATCAGAGGTACCAACCCCATTCGATGGGCCAACATTTCATCCGGTATCGGTGTTGTGTTTTGGATGAACGACACTTGATCGATAGCTGTTTCCACCGAGACCTCCAGTCAGCATTTCACTGTCTCTTAGCATCCCTCACAGGATGAGCAAGGCTCTCGCACCACATACCGATCGTTGGTACATCCGCCATCATGACTCTTCTCAGACTGTTCGCATAGGCCAACTCGACTCCGCTCAGATGGAATGTCGTGTCCTGATTATTGAGACTTCGGACCAAAACTTTAGGTTGGTTGGTCGGTCCTACAGGGACGTCGATACCTCCCGGAACGGCAGGAGCTGCTGCTACTGATGTCGAAGGTCCATTGAAGGATGAGTAGCCGTTCATTTTCGTCGTGGAACGAATAATATTATACGTTGTGCAAGCATGGATTGATTCAAGACGAGTGAGCAAAGAAGGACTGACTACCTTTGAGCGTAGTCGTCAGAGGCGAATGAGCCTGATAACCGAAGGGGGGATGATTTCAGGCACATTCCGATATGATGGTCATTCGTCATTGCCCACCGGGGAGACATGATTGAATTCGGGGACATGACTGCGATGACGGGGATCACCTCGACAACAATCAACATTGATTCATATTTGCATATACCGCCACCCCCCAACACAACATCCGAGGTCCAAGTCAACGATGGGTGCTTCAACAACCCTCTCAGCGGACGACAAGGCGAAAGTGAAGAAGGCTGTACCCAGTTCAGGTTCGACCAACAAGATTGTCACGGCTACAGTAGCACGAGTATATCAAGCAAAGCAGAATGCTAGGGAGTAAGTTACCTCGCAGGTCATTGTCTTGATCAATAATCGGCGATCACGAGGACTACCTGGCCGCTTGACATACTGATCTTGTTTCCCAATCTGGTCAGATGGTCTTACGCCGGAGCGGAGGGAGCTTTGGTATTCTGTGCGGATAAGGCGAAAGGGGGACTGTGGTTCAGGATCGTTGACCTTTCGGTGAGTTGGCTTCGAGACACCTACGGAAAGCACACGGCTCAGATTCGACATGAAATAGTCATACCGCGGAGTCATCTGGGAGCACGAGCTGCCGAATGAGATCGAGTACAATCAGGAGAAACCATTCTTCCACACTTGGCAAGGAGACGTGAGTTGGATGGCTCGTCCTTTATCACTGCCGTGGTCTCTAGCTTCGTACACAGATAAGACACAACGACTGAGATCGCTTTCGGTAGTCTTCACAAATAGCATTCGTTTTCGCATCCGAGTCTGAAGCGCACGACTTTTATAAGAAAGTAGCAAACAGACACAAGTATGCCAGTAAGTTGCTGCTTGTTGCTCACTTGGCCTGAAATTTCAGCTGATCCCGGCACTCCGCCTTACAGCCAAGGTCAAGGAAGACAAGAAGGAGAAAGAGAAGGCCACACCTACCAAGAAGAGTAAGAAAGGGAGCAAAGTCATCGACAAATCAATGATCTCTGGACCGGTAGGTTTCTTCAAACCTCCAAACAGCATGTCCGAAGCTCACTGGCCCGGTCCCATAGTCTGCTGGATCATTTAAACATGTCGCACACATGGGTTTCGACTCCGAAAAAGGTTTCTCGTCTTCTGGTGTGGACCCAAGCTGGCAAATGCTACTTGAGCAACTCAGCTCAAAAGGTATATCCGCAAAGGAGATCCAGCAAAACGAAAAGTTCATCAAGGACTTTGTCAATCAACAAGGAGGAATACAAAAGGTGGGTAACAGCCCAGCAGTATGTTTGTCCACTCGAGTCCTGACGCAATGTCCCCTATCCTCAGGCGACAGCACCGAAAAAACCTCCACCGCCGCCTGCACCGACATCAAGGCGAAAGCCAGCTCCACCCCCCCCTGCATCACGGGCAGCGCGATCAGGATCTGTCGCTCAACCTCCCCCACCACCCGTTCGACCAGCATCGTCCGTTCCTCCACCACCACCAGCACCACCTCCCCCTATGCCTTCGCGGGGTGGTGCTGCACCTCCTCCCCCTCCACCACCTCCACCTCCACCATCATTCGGCGGTGCTGCTCCACCTCCACCCCCACCACCTGCGCCTCCTGGACGATCAGGCGCGCCGCCTCCACCCCCACCTCCTCCTCCTGGACGAGGCGCACCACCACCACCACCCGCTCCTCCTCTCCCTGCAGCAGGCGGCGGTGGACGATCAGCTCTTCTTGCTTCTATTCAAGGAAGGGGTGTTCAGAGTCTCAAGAAGGTGGACCCAAGCGAACAAAAGGTGTCACCTCTGGCTGGGGGAATGGCAGGTGCAACAGTGGGAGCTGGAGCGGCAGCCGCAGTTGTTGCCGCAACAGAAGACAGTGAGTTTGCCAACAGCCGATGGAAATAGTTGTATAATTAGCAGCTGATGTATTCCTTTCAGCACCCGATCTCGCGTCCAGTCTCGCCGCGGCGCTATCCAAGCGAAAGGCTGATATTGGCAGTGATGAAGAGGACGATGACAGCGATGATGAGTGGGATTAAGTGGGGCCTATCTGGAGGATTGGAGTATGATCAGTTGTAACATGTATGATGTATTGCGGCTCCGAGAGACTCCGAGACACTACTCGTTTGCTGACGGACTGACATGACACTAATTGATGCTGTAAGGACTGACGCTGATTCTGACTGTCATGGGGCTAATGGGATCTCGGGAACAAAGTCTGCATAACGTCGGGATTTTGTAGCATTCATCCCGCTGCTGTCACCGGTCAAACAATCTGTCCTTGGACAAAGGACGGCCGTGAAACCTACTTCACCTTTGTGCAAGTTCTCCTGTGCATACCTTTTTGGGTCTGACTGAAGCCTGAGGAGCTCGGGACCTCACTCACTGATCCACCAACAAATACCAACTCACAAACCCAACCTGACAATGACGGGTTCTTCCGATTGACCGATCTCTGACGCTATCTGACAACTGAGGCTCCGCCAGAAACATTCTGTCGACCGCCATGTTTTCCATCTCGACCACATTACCGTCTTTCTTCTCATTTCCTGTCAATTGGCTGATGGGACCCGACCGTCCAGCCCAAACGATGAGTACGCTCCGCCCAAGCCCAAGCAGATTCGAAACCGTCGTAATATACGATGCGCTCCTGCCTTATCCCGGTGCCGTCACCCAGGTGCGGGAGGACATAAAGGTGACTATGGACGGGACATGCTGGGTCGGTACAGAGGCGTTCAGATGTGATCAGGACTTGTTGGGGGAAGCTACCAGGTAAGCCATCATGACTTACAGTGCCCCTCGCGTCACTCCGTGCCCGGCATCTTGCCACGATGCCAGTCAATGGATCTCATTCCGATTGTACAGCACACTCCCGGACTACAAGGCTGATTTCAGTTACGCGCAAACTCGTCATGGTCAATCAAATTACTGTAGCCGGCTCATACCTTTTCTACGAACCTACCAGATCTTCTTCTCCCTCTTCGCCATCTCGCTCATTCTCGGTGCCGTCTATGGCTTCTTCGCTAAACCAGACCAAGCGATGACAAGCACGACGACGAACACTTCAATGGCACCCAGACGATCGAGGTGGCTTGGAAGATGTATTCTGTCGATCATGGTATTGCAAGACTTGATAGCGGTCTTCGGCGTTGTAAGTTTTTGTTTGTACTTTCCATGTCTCAAGTTTCTTGCCCACATAACTTATCGCTTGTCTGATACCCAACCGAGCAATGCTCGTTGAAACTTTCACCGATTTCTGATTACTCACAACGCTTCCGACTTGACTTTCCTGGAATTCTACTGACTGCTCTGGATCCGCCACCTCCACCACTTGATCAAAAATCACTGTAGGTCCCCACAAGCTGCTTACTCCTCATCGTACCGCTATTCGACACGTCCCCGACGACCGCACCAGACCACATCATCGGATTCTCGCCCGGATGGGGGTTCTTACTCGCTCTTTTGCTCACGGCGATATCATGCGCGATGACATTGGAATTCGATATCTACTCCAAGGAGTTGGAGGCGAAGGCGGAGGCGGAGATGCAGGGATTATTGCTCGTTCACGAGGTCAAGGGGTCTTGATGAACAAGATCATATGAGCCTGATAGCACAGAAAGGGGACGAATGGTATGATGGATATGAATACAGAGGATCGGAGGGGAATGAATTCGGAGTACTGTACGGAATGAGCCGACTTGAAATGTATCAGAGAACGATATATCGAACGGGGAGCGCCACACACCACTCTCATCACGATACACAGAGGTACTGCAGCGATCCATTTCGTGCTGTGGTCTGGCTCTTTTCACAAAATCAAAGCGATGATCATATGAATTATTGATATGGGAAGATATAAGAGAAAGACATAGAGAACCTATAATCCAAGGTGATTGAAAGAGAAAAGAAAAGTCGTCATCATTTTCTCGTCTTCATACGGTACGAGCACGCCAACATTCTGCTTGCATCCCCCTGACTAGATCCACTTCGGCCTCCATGCCATCGATTATTTTGTTTGGATCTCATCCCCACTTCGTTAGGCTTCGCCTACTCCTCGACTCAAAGTAGACCCCCTGAACAACCAACTTCCTTGCAGTCGGGATGTGACCTGGGACGGCCAACACTTAAATCCTGCCCATGCCGACCATCCCCTTGACGGCTGGTCCCAAACCCAAGACGTCTTTCAGAACAGACGATCCCTCCTCTCTGCCCTTACCCTTCCCGTCTTCCTCGCTGCCCTCGTCGCTAGGCGCTCTCTCCTGTTCTCGTCGTAATCGCTCGACTTCCGCTCGATGGAAGCTCTGCGCCATTTCCAGCTCCCCTTGAACCACCACTCCCTCCAGCCAAGGGTGCTTGACCAGTTCTGCTGCCGTGGCTCGATTGTCCGGATAGTAATGAAGCATGGGCATGAGGAAGGAGGAAAGGAGGTCGGCATCTTCTTGCTCCATCAGATATTTTTCTCGAAGCACCGAGGTCATGGGCCAGTATCGCAATCGAGTGATATGGCGCAGTTCACCTACACAGAGGCGCGATCAGCTCAGGTCCAAGGAATGATGACACCGGACCAACGACTCACCTCGACGGTTGAACATCTCGTGACTGTACTTCCCCGACAAAGCCAACGATCGCGGCATCTCTCCTAGTAGTTCCATGATCTGCGCAACATGATCATCATCCTTGTCATATTTGACTCCCGGTTGAGGATCGAACAAATAATCTCCTGTCAAAAGCTCAAAGAACTGGCCATGACTAATCAACGCCCCATCGTCTTAAGAATCTCTTAAACAACACTCACGAGACACGCAGCACTCCAGATATCCACACTCTGGTTCCATCTTGTCCCCAGGATGATCTCCGGACATCTGTATTGTCTCGTCTGGATATCATTCGTGAAATGATGATCGACCCAACAAGCGTTTCCCAAATCGGCGATTTTGACCGTGATTCTCTCCAAGCTGACCGGATCGTACGGGAAGGGAGGAGGGAGGGTGTTCGGATCACCTGCAACGGGGGCGGTTTGACTATCGTCGGGATTGTGATGGGCCTCGTGGTCTTGGAGATTGTTCACGTGAGACGTTGCGGGCGACGTAGTTGGGTTGGTAGTCGCAACTGACTCACCAAGTCCAGATTGTGATTTTGAGGTGGTGGCGGAATGATTTGGAGGAGACAGTGACTCGGTGGACATGACGGATGTTGAGATTCTGAGCTCATCGTTGACACCGCCAGAAGACTCGGGAGTGGTAGCAGGAGTGGAGATGATAGTTTGACTAGGTGTAGGAGCGGTGGAAGCGGTAGCAGAGCCAGGAGGGACAGTAGGATTGAGACCTGGAGACGCTGGCGGGTGATTCATCTGCTGAGACAACAATGATGGACCCTGTGGTGCCGGGACGGGAGCTTTTGTTTTCTCCCATTTCAAACCGCTACTCTCTGCCAACTTGACATTTCCTAATCCGTCACCAAGCGCCTCTGCTGTCGAAGATCTCTTCACGTGGGAGGATGTTACGCTGTTGGTCTTTGGGAACGCGTCCACTCCTGATATTTTGCTCATCCCGAAGCCGTACTTGTCAAGCATCGGACTGCTGGAGTAGCTCGAACTAGGACTGGGCAGTGGTTGAGAGCCGACGATGAACAGGCCATCTTTTCGTGGGGTTTGGTTGCCTAATCGTCCCTGCGATGGTGGAACGCCGACGAGTTTTGTGGGAACAGCAGCGGGACACGAGGCCAATTCGGCTTGGACGACCGACTCGACATCCTCTATGCAGATAAGCACGTTCTCCGGTTTCAAATCGGTGTGGATGATGCGACATTCCGAATGAAGGTAATCCAAACCGAGTAGCACCTGTTTCGCGATCTGCTTAACGATGTGCTGCGGAACACCCCTATGTTGATATCGTTTGATGAGACCGAGCAAGTTCTCACCGAGAACCTCGAACACCATACAGACATGACTACCGTTGGGACCGGTGTGTCTGAAATTGTCGACGAGACCAACGACGTGGTGTCTTCCCGCATGGGTCTCTGAGGAATTGACCACTCGTTGCAGGAGCTGGATCTCGTCCAATGCAGTTTCGGTATAATGACCGTCTGATTTGACCACTTTCAGTGCAACATGCCGTTGTGTGCTGCGGCAGGCAAGTGACCAGTCAGCGGAGCTCGGGTGGCGTGTGTTGAATGGGAGATCATTTCGCTGGTGGGAAGAGTATCCGCTTCTTTTCCCACGCAGTGCAGTGACGGTCACTCACTTGCTATCTCTCGCGAGCCACACCGTGGAGAAATGACCCCATCCCAGTTTTCTCACAATCATATATCGTCCATTGTTGAACTCGTCTCCAATGTTCACAGGGTGGTATCCACCTGGTCTGTAATCCTCGAGATCTTCCTCGTCCTCCGTGAGGACCGAGGTGGTCTGAGAAGCTTGAGAAGCGGAGAGGGAATTTGCGGCGGATGCCGAGGTGGACGGTTGAGGGGGTGTTGGGACGGCGAGAGGAGGCAGCGTCGGTCGCTGCATGAGAGCAAAGCCTATTAGTATAGCTTCTGATATGACGATGAATTGCTGAATGTGTACGGATGAGATGTTGGGTTGTCACACGACTGGGGGGATGAGGGGTCGAGGTTTGAGTCGTGGATCGCGCGCAAGGGGTTTCTACCCTGCTCACCGACCCTTTCCCTTCTCTTGACGACACGACACGACCGATCGATCACCCAGAAAACACTCACCATGTCGGCGGCGGATGAGGAGCCCAAAGCCATTGTCGTAAAGGTCACCCCACACAGACGCGGGCGGAGTCAATGGTTTTGATCGAACGCTGCGCAAAGTTGTGCCAACTTGTATTCGGGTTTACACGGGTATCGCCGAGGTGCTCTACTGTTGGGAAAGAGGGAACTTTGGCCGAGGACTCGCGAGTCGCAAATATTGTTGCGCAGGGGCAGTCAGGCGTGAGTGTGGGGAGGGATGTGATGAAGATGACAAGAGGTGATCCGGTGTAATGGATGATGTGATGTGATATTATTGATGGATGATATCAATGATAATGGTAATGGGTGGTTTGTCAGTGGTCGGTGGTCGGTGGTGGTGGTGGTGGTGGTAGTAATAATGATGATGATGATGAGCAGCAGCAGTGAAAGGGGTTATTTGTTATTACCTGAACGGGTAAACTCGATGGGATTGTGCTCCTTTTCCCTCTCGGGGAAAACCCCTGAAACAATAAAACAGTAAAATAATAAACAAATAATATCACCTCTGGACAGTTGTTGCTCTGGCACCTCGAGCTATGATCCAAGTGAATACATGTGCAGTGCAACGAGGCAGAAGAGGAGGGATTGCGAGACGATCAGAACACTGCACACTGTAGTCCGCTGGGTCTCTCAAGAGATCGCAAGCAAGGGAGTAAGGAATGCCGAGTGGTCTTGCGTACGAGGTATGCGGTTGCGGTTGATCTGCCTTTTACGCGGGGTGTGTTCCTGCTGATAAGACAGAGAGCGTACTCGAGGTCCGGGATCATTCAACAGGGAAGAGAGCGGTACAAATTCGAAAGCACCCTGGTGGCTCATTCAGGATCCAGGGTATTCGACAGAACAGATTTCCAGGCTAAAGAGAAACTATCATACACTCTGCTCCCCGTATGCGAGTGCCCGTCTTTAACCCGACCGCCGGTCTCATTTCTGCTGCTGCTGATACTACCACGAGTACTACTACTGATTGCATCACGGACTCTATTCCCCACATCCCATCCGAACGGGAACGGAGAGCGTCGTTGGATGAAGCTGACGAGCATCAGCTGATTTGAGGACGACGATCAATCTCTCGTGTTTTGTACCGTTTCAGAATGTCTCCTTGACCTGCGTGTCGTGCCGTGCCGATCAATCACCGCCATGACCTTAGCAGGACCGATACTGTCCTTCCTGCTTTCAGGGAGAAAAGGGCAGGATTGAATCCACACGGTGGGAGGGTCAAAACGCTCCTCCCTCTTCGCGTGGTTGTGGCGTTCTACAGCCTACCAGTTTCCGTTGTTTCCGCATTCCTGCGATGAGCCAATAGCCTGATCTCTAAATCGATAGTCAATCTCGTTCGTGGCACCTGCACCACAACTTCTGGTAGAATAAGGATGGGAAAGGATGCTATCAGATGCCAACCCAGGCCATCATAGAGACACTGTTCGCACACGCAACTCACACTGTCCCCCAGGAACGACCCGATGATGCGCTGATATTGCAGCACCTTTTTGTCCCAGCAAGCAATTGGACAGACCCCGAATTCACCAGACTGGAGTTTTGCACGGAGACATGGGTCGCCCAGAATGACGTTACTCGCATAGATCTCAAACGTCGTATCTTGCGTAAAATGCCGGCTTGCTTCATCGGCCAGGCTTCAAAGTTCAAGATCTGGCAAGCATACATAAGCTTTTGGCGACACACGCTGCTCTGCGGTTCTTGAAGCGATCAGCACCTGCACCAAGGGCATTCCTGTTCCTTGACGGCTCTTCCTCGGACCAGTCGTCGTTGTGGTACGTAGCGGATCTCGTAAGTCGGCGACAACTGTGTATGAAACGTCCGCAGGAACGATGACGACCACCAATGTGATGTGTTACGATCTGTTGTCCGGGTCGCAGATCCGACATAGTGAAAGGAAGTTATCCTAATGAGCTAGATTGTGACGATCCTTTGTCTGCTTCGCCCCTTCGTCGACAAAGGAAGGTGAGAGAATGTGGCTCTACGTACCACCGCATGGCCCAAGCAAAGAGAGATGCGGTCGGCCAGTCCTGCCACCATGTCATCGCATTTTGCGGCCGCATAGTTCGTCCATGACAACCAAGTATTGACGGGCGACACAGACTCACTGGATGAGGCTCATATCCACGTAATATACTGTAGCAAACTTCTGACTTTGACTGCCCAAGATGTCAAAAGACGAGAAGAAAGACGACCATCTTCCCACCTATCTGGAAATCGAGAAACTGCCCCCATCACCCTTCAGCATCATCTGGGAACGGACCACACCAGGCGATCAAGCCCTGTGGTGGATCTACATCTGGACTCTCGTCCCCACCCTCATCCTGCTCGCCCTCCTCATCTCGCCCTTCTTCTTATTCTGCAAGAGAACCCGACCGCTCCTTGTCAGAGCTCAGAAGAGAGATCCCAAAGATCCTCAGTCCATCTACGAATGGTATGGACCCATCAAGGATTATCCGCCAGGTCTGGCTTTCGTACCTCTAAGACATGGACCCGGGTTGCAGAGGAGATTGTGGGAGATGTATGGGTATTTCAGGGAAACGTGGCACATGGTCACGAGACAGGGATTGCAAGTGGGAGGAGTGCTTTGTGGTCTGACGATTTTGATCATGCAAGCTTGGATGATGGTTGCTGATTTTCGATCGGATGCTGTGGGTCATCAACTTCCTCTAACTTGATCTGCGTAGCTTTGAGAGGAGTGTAGATCTTGACCAACCACGCTGACTTAATGGCAGGTCAAACAATCCCAACAGTCGATCGATGACGAAAGTTCCACCAACTCTCTCCGTTCAGATCCCAAGTGCGCTTATGCAGTGGGAACGGGTATCGCGAACTGGGGCACTGGCAGAGAGATGTTTGGTGAGTACAACGGTACACGAACGGTCCGTTGCAAAGCACGGCTGACTGTCCAATCGATCATAGCTTGGTACGCATGCTATCATTGTTGTCTGAGTGAGTCTGTTCCACACATCCCTCAGACCGTTCATACCTGCTGACGTTCTGCCTCTGCCACAGTCCTCCTCAGCATCGCGCTCATGGCCGATGAGACACTCAACCTCCGGTTCGGCTGTTTTGCACCTCAGTGGTATCGCGGTGGCGTAGGATACACCATCATGTTGTGAGTGTGTCGGAGACTCGTACAGCATTACACTGACCTGGAGCTTGTCACTGGCCAGTCTGGCGGCTGCAACGCAAGCTACCAGTCCGAATTGGGGAGGGAAGGCGTGAGTGTCTGGCATGTGGCGCTTGGTCGCCATATACAGTCCGTTGTAAGATGCTGACCAAGCGATTATATCCTCTTCTCTGCTCACCATTGTCTGTCCATCTGGCGCCATCTTCGCCCTTTTCTGTCTAATACCGGATCCTCACCCCCGAATCTCAACACACCATTCATTTGCTTTGTGCAGCACCGTCCAGGCGCGATACATCCTCCTAACCATGATCTTCTTCTTCGGGCTATACAACATCCTCCGCACCTTCCTCGTCTCCCTAGGTCTCTCTTCCGACGGGATCCGTCACACAGACTATCGAGTCGGTCGTAAACCGTTACGGTTCTGGACAGAATCAGAATGGACCGATCCGTGGTATCGACAGAACTTCTTGCCCCCGAAATACAGGCGATACTGGTGGACCGAGAGGGTGCAGGCGAGATTCGGGGACTGGAACTTCCCGTTGGAGAGGAGGACGAGGGAGGATATAGAAGGACAGATGAAGGAACTGGAGAGAATTGATCCGAATTGGGATGATGGGAGGATCCAGAAGGTATACCAGAGGGACAAGGAGGATAATAGACGACAACACGGGAGAGTGGGACGGACGTGAGTGGAGTGAGGTCGAGTCCTATTCTGTCAGGCCAGAATTGTTCAGCAGCACATGCTTGGATTGCTGAGAGACGTCCTTCCACTGGTTACAGTATGATGAGCCCATAAGACAGTAAAAGGAAAAACCAAGCTGACTAGACATCCCTGTGACATCCTTCACCAGAGTAATCCACGGCGGACCCATCAAACTCCCTCCCAACATGTTACACGATCTGAAAGAACGAGAGCGATGCCATGTAGGACCGATCGATCCCGGCAAACCACCCACGCCCGAAGAGGAAGAGGAGATGATCAAGATGTTGAACGAGGACAAGGGGTATTTCGGGATCGCTAACTGGAAACCTGTCACCAAGAGTTTCGCTTGGTGGTGGTTCGATATCCGGAGGGTTTATGCGATTGTTTGCGCAACCTGTCTGTTCATACTCAGGATCTGGTTGTGTGTCGTGTGAGTGGGGGCACGATGACTCAGAAGAGTCATAGACAGTCGCTCTGATCCTCTGTGCATGATAGAGAGGGAGAGAGAAGTGCCGCTTTTTCTCTCTCCTGGGACTACAATAGTAGCTGATCGAAAGTTCCTTCGCCTGACTTGCAGTGATCTCGGGAACGACAACATCCCTTCTTACAGAGAACAATATGACCAAGCACACAAGGCTTACAAGGCAGATCATGGACCAGATCATACACTGTGTCAATACTATCAAGGGAGCAGCGTGGCACTGTTCCCCCAAACGGGCGTGAGCACATATTATGGAGGTGAGTGGCGATATGTCCGGCCACCATCCGCTCTCTGCTTGGAGGACGGTTGGAGAGCCGGCAAGTTGTCATTGGCTGATCCGGTGTGTAACCGCCTCTATCGACCATGTTTCGCTCGCAGTGACAAACAAGCGAGTCATCGTCTCATTTGCAGTTTCTGCCCCAATCAGCTCAGGCTCATCGTCTTTTCTCCTCGCAGTATGGCCTGGCTTGGGATCTGGAATACCTTCTTACTAGGGATGTGCGTCGCCGTAATATGCGTGGCAGTCTCCAACAACATGTTAGTGTTACATGATCGCAGCTCACGACCGGTACAGCCTCACTTGTACTGACTGGTGCTCAAGGTGGTGGGGAATGCATTGGCCTTTCCCGCCAATCACATTAATAGGTCCCAGGATGTCATCAATGAGTCTTGGCTGGACACTCGGTTTGTGAGTGTCGTGCTTAGTCTTCTTGATCTTCTTGATAGCGGAGATCATTATCCGTTTCGCGACCGATGACACTTCACCAGCGTCGGGTTCGCTACACTTCAACAAGGTCTTTTCTTTGGCGACAAGTGAGTGGGACTTCCAAGTTGAGCTAGTCGAGCACCAAGCGTCAGTCCCAAACGGTACGTACTGGCTGATAACTTTTCTGCTGTATCTGGTTAGCACAAGGACGGACATAGCCAGATACGTGTGTTATGCTGCTGTCGCAGGATTCGTCATCTTCCTCTACCCCGTGAGTATATCATGGATCGTTTCACTCCAAGTTGCGTTCGTCAAAACGACTCTCATGAAATCCTATCACTTGACTGATTCACACCCCCTCGACTTCAAAAAACACAGAACGAAGCGCTTCGAGTCAACTACACTCGCGATCCATTCTGGCCATGGATGTCACGTGTAGCCTTCCGATTCATGGACAGGAAGAAATGGCACTATCATTATGGCGATGTGACGAGTGACGAGGGCTGAGGGGGTTGGGATGGCTTTGATCTATCCTTTAGTAGATAGCAGAGTTCAGAGATACAGTAGTCATTACAGATAGCGAACAATGTGTTGATCAGCTGATAACGTAGACGTCTCGTGACGTCTCAAGTCGTTACATGCTATTCGAGTTGTACGATGGGTCGTGTTTCTCCGCACCTTTCTGGGCTTATTGTGCTCTTGGTGCGGGATTGACCTTATTTTCTACTCCTAGCATCCCACAAAAGGCTTCCGTCTGAGGATTCGTATACCACGCGCCTGAAGGTCGGTCGTCAACTGATTGCTCCCTGACATCTGGAAGGCGGATGTTGGCGGGACGGATAACTTTCACTCACTTGCTGATCCACCGGGTTGACCTTCTGCAGGTGCGGTCGGCCAAAACTTCTGTACTCTATTTACTTCGATATCGCCTTTCTCCCAATCCAGATCTACGAGTCCATCTTCTCTTACCACCTCAGAGGGGACCAGTAATCCATCTCGTTCTATTCTGTCTTTTTCGTCTTGTATCATTTGCTGGAGAGCATCGGAGGGTGGAAGTGGTGTTTGTTGGTGTTTGACGGAGAGATAGGGGTGTAAAGCACGAGATATTGCTAGCCATTCTGGGTCGTAGGTCAGTCTCGGAGTTTGGCCTTCCGGTGATGGTTTCGGTGCTGGGACTTCAAAGAACTGAGGTAGATCATCATATCGTCAGTGACCTGTTCGAGTATATTTCCCAGCCTGTAGACGGTAGCTTACCTGTATGAAGTCTTTACCGGGCATACACTTGTCCAATGCTAAGAATTTGGTGATCCTCGCCTTGTCCCCCTTCTGGGTACTATCAGACTCTACTGCTTGCTCTACCTCCAGAGCCTTGTCGAATGGTGCACCAATGATCCCCTGGGCGGCATTCTCATCTCCATCTTGTCGAGCCCGCTCGACCACGTCCACACTCTCGTCCGTTATTGGTATCTGCGGCTCATCTGTTGCTTTCATTGTTGAGGAGGTCTCCAGTCGTGTAGCAGCTAAATCGTCCGCTGGGATAGGTTCGTCATCAAACTCGTTATCGTCAATGACGATTTCTTCTGGATTGCCACTGTTGTTCACCTCCCCAAGATTATTCCCGACCTCGTCATCAAAATCTTCATCATCCAAGACGATTTCGTCCGGATTACCAGTCGTCGGCTGGTGAGGATGTCCGACATGATGATCAAGCTCTTCATCCTCTGAATCGATCACAATCTCATCGGGGTTCAAGAAATTCCCTCCATTTTCCTCCTTTGTTGAAACGGGAGGAAGGACGGATGATTCACCTAATTTCCCTATGCTTCCGTTTGACTTTGTTGAATCATCGTTGGTATGTTGATAGATGGCTGCGAATTTGACGTGAAGGTGGGCTGCGAACCAATATGATGGTTGGAGGTAGTGAAGAAGTGTGAGGAGGGGCGGTGATCCAAGCGTATTTGAATTGACCTGTAACGCCCACCGTCAGTCAGCTTCGTCGCCACCAGCATCCCAGTGTTGCCTGTCGCCCACCTCATCGCGGAAAAAAGGCTTTCTACGAAGTAAGGCGCCGGTGTCACCGTGTTTAGCTATTGATATTGGCCAGTCATGGGAGAGGAAGATGGTCTTGTCCGAAGGCGTCAACTGAATGGAGTATCAGCTTTGGAACGATCCGTAAGCTTACAAGCTGCCGCTCTCACCTGCATCAGTTTTGCCACATCGTATTGGCGTATGTGATAGATACTCCGTAAGGTTGATGTGTTATATGGTACAGTCTCAAAATGCCCTGTCTCCTTTACCATCAGCAGCTGACATCGGCTGTGACAAACCCCCCTCACCTTTATTGTAATCATGATCCTTATATATCCCACTCGCACCCACTATTCTCAATCCATCCACATAGACACTGCCCGCCGCTCCCAAGTAGTATATATTGGGTGCTAACCAACCACCATGGTAGAGCTCCCACATGTAATTGCTCGCTTCATGATTACCTCCAATGACAATCGTCAAGACAGGAGCTACTTTCTCTCCGCTGTAGTATTGGTGGAACGTTCCCAGATTGTGGTATTTCGGTGGGACGGCCAGAGAAGCGAAATCGTGGGATGATCGAAGGGCTTGGAAGTCACCGCATAAGAGGAGGAGGTCGACTGACGAGCCTTTCAAGCTGGTATATTGTTCGACGGTGGAGAAGATTGCGGAGAGACTGCCGTGAGAGCAGCCTTGGACTGCGATCTGCGAAAAAGAGACAGATTCAATGGTGATCTCAGGGCTTCACAGGAAGCCAAGCGGCTCACCCTCATGTCCAGCTAGTCCTTCGTCTTGTACGTTGTTGTACACCAGCTGTCACAGTATGTCAAGAAGACACAACAATCACCTTTGAGATGACCCATTTATCGTTCTATTAATCGAATGATGCATGTCACGTGATCTCATTCGGCACTGTGTCCCGGTTTCCGGTCAACGACGCTTTCTTCATTGCATCTTCCGTTGTCCACGCCTTTACATCTCAATATCTACCTAGGGAGAGCAGGACCCATACACGGAAGTCCCTCATCTCCTGCAGCAAGACCTGTCCAGAAAGCTCTGACAGCTTTCACTCCGCGTGGACTTGCTTGGCTCCCTGCCGGCACCATGAACAACCTGTTCCCCTCCATGGACAACTTCTGGAGTTACGATAACCCCGTCTTCGGTCAAGCAATCTACAAACCCGTCAACAACCCTGATGCGATCTCTCCAATCCTCATCATCTCCATATTCCTCCTGATCGTCACACCTTACACGGTCTTCTTCGTCCTGTTGATCAGAAGAGGTGTCTCGAGACCATCACGACATCGGACGGCCACCGTTTTGGTTCTTGGGGATGTCGGTCGAAGTCCTCGGATGATGTATCATGCCGACAGTCTTTCGAAACACGGTTGGCAGACATTCTTAGTAGGATACGGCGATACACCACCGATACCTAGCTTGTTGGAAAACCCTCTGATCCAGTTGATCAAGTTGGCTCAAGGACCGACATTACTGGGAAAATTACCATGGGTGTTGAGAGCGCCTCTAAGGGTGCTCATTCAGATGTATTCGGTGATCAAGATCTGTATCTGGACGATTCCGTTCAACACGGAGGTACTTTTGGTGCAAAACCCGCCTTCCATACCGACATTGGCATTGGCACAACTCGTCTCGGCCGTGTCGGGATCGAGATTGATCATTGATTGGCACAATACCGGTTACTCGATCTTGAGTATGAGAGTGGGAAAGCGTTCGCCGTTGGTCAAGATTGCTGAGTGGTGTGTGGATCTGTGATCACTTCGCCTAGGAAAGGAAGTAGCATCTCTGACTAGGTACGACGTGGACAGGTTTGAGAAGACGTTTGGTCAAAGCGCTTTTGCCCATCTGTTCGTCACGCGAGCATTGGAGGAGTACCTCGTGCGAGATTGGAACTTGTTGTGAGTGATGAGAGTCCCCTGTCTTTCGTTCGTCTCTTACCTACTGGGAGAAGTCGGCTGACTTGGCTTGACTTGTTACGCAGTGGTCGTACGGCCGTCTTGCACGATCGTCCACCACCCAATTTCCGTCGGACCGAAACGATGATCCAACACGAGCTTTTCAATCGTCTGACTCCTAAACTCTCCCCACCTCTCTCCTCTTCTTCATCATTACCGAACATCGAGGATCCAAACAGTACGCTGTTCACGCAGATCTCCCCATCCAATCTTGCTGTAATCAGAAAAGATCGACCGGCATTGATCGTCTCTTCCACATCGTGGACCGCCGACGAAGATTTCTCATTACTCATCACTGCTCTGGATCACTATCAACTCCAACTGAACTCCAAGTCCAGATCTTCCCTTCTCCCAAAACTACTGGTGATCATTACCGGACTAGGTGCATTACGTCCATCGTTCGAGAAGACCGTTGCGGAAAGAGAAAGAAGTGGAAAATGGAAAGACATTTTCGTCCGGTGTGTTTTTCTGCCAGCAAGAGATTATCCCACTCTCTTGGGATGCGCGGATCTGGGAGTCAGCTTACATAGCAGCTCGTCGGGGAGGGATCTGCCCATGAAAGTGGTGGATATGTTCGGGTGCGGTGTTCCTGTTCTGGCGAGGAAATTCGAGTGTATTGCGGAACTGGTGCAGGAAGATAAGAACGGGTTGATCTTTGAAACTGGGGAGGAGATGGGGTACCAACTGGTGGTGAGTCTGCACTCTCCTCATACTATCTTGTTTGAACAAGGTGACCTTTTCATGATGCTGATCCTTTGTTTCTCTACTTGAACACCACCAGGACGTCCTAACCTCATTCCCTGCTTCTCAAAAGCTCGACAAGCTAAGATCATATTTCGACCCTGCTTCTCCCCATATGCCGAGGCGAAGAGCTACCATGATCGGTGGGAACGAAGAGCTGGATGAATGGAATACGTGGGAAGACAATTGGGACAGGGTAGTGTACGAAGGCATCTTGAGTCCAATTAAGCGATAACGACCAAAGATCATGTATTACTTGCATTCATTCCTTATTACTTTTCGTCCAGGCCCTTTTGTCATCTTGTCCAGGGCAATCCGCTAGTAGTTGATCTAGAAAAGATCGACTTGTTCACTGCCATAGCCCTTAACACCTTTGACTCTACCCTCGAAGCCAAACAAGTCACCTTCATAGGCAACCCAAGCCTTCTTACCGTCGTCCACGCTCTTGCCATCATCATTAAGACCCAACAACTCTTCCAAGTTCTTACTGACCAAATCCAAGGCCGAAGACTTGGTGAACACTTCTGGAGAATTGGCATAGACCCAAGCGGCGTCGTATCTTGTGTTACGAGCTTGCCACTCTTCCTTGATCCCGAGTCCGACTTTGACGCCGCGAGAAGCAAGATACGAAGGTAAGGTTTGGTTTGTGACGGGTGGTCCGGCAAGGAATCGTCGAGAATTCCAATCACCGGGGTAAGATCGTGCAGGAGCGACAATCACACCGATGTCGGCTGCAGCCAGTTCGTCGGCGATCTAGAACAACGATAAGATAATTAGCATATGTGTAAGATACGAGAACGGATCGTAGGCCACAAACTGACCAACCAAGATTCGTCTCCATCCAGGATAGTGATCTTGACCTTGCCTCCTACTTCCTCCTTGAGACGAACTACCGCGGCGATGACATCCGCCTTGGTGGCCATGATCACCAGAGTGAGCTCTCCCTTGGCGGCCTTCTTCATCGCAGCGGTCAACTCAGTGTCTGCACCGGCGACTTCGCCCAGAAGAAGCCTGCGGAGGACGGCGAACTTGGAGGAGACTGAAGACTTGCTGTTATCGATGCTGATGTGCAGGGCCGCAGTCGGGTTTTGGATCGCACCGTCTGCAAGAGGGTGGGGTGCGGCTGGAGAGAATGCGAAGGAGAGACCTGCGAACAGGGAGTTAGACTGAGGAGCGGCTACGATGCTTGTGACACCAGCTCGATAGGCGATGCTATTATGAGTGTACGTATGTCAGCTGCGAAGCTAGATTGTTGTCGGCCAATTGTACTCACAGCTCATCGCGGCCGCCAAACTGAGCACCATCTACAGCACGGACAAGGACACCATCCGTCACCGCGCCGTCATCTGTGAGAATGTCGGGAGCGATCTAAGAC
Source organism: Kwoniella newhampshirensis (assembly GCF_039105145.1). NCBI lineage: Eukaryota > Fungi > Basidiomycota > Tremellomycetes > Tremellales > Cryptococcaceae > Kwoniella > Kwoniella newhampshirensis. The sequence goes on from NC_089960.1 coordinate 1,408,303, forward strand.
TCTCCCAGTCAGTAAGGGTCGTGGACCTCGCTCCTTGGATGGATGAACTCACGCCGTCTTGAGTAGACTTTTCACCTCTAATCTCCATCAACCCAAGGTAACTTCCAACGCTGATCAAGCCTGGTGCGATGCTACCGCCCTTAAGATCGATGACCTCGAAGTCGATACCCTCCTCAACGGCACATTTACCGGCACACGTGATCTCTCCGTTCTGAACGACAACATCTCCTCGACCGTTCTCGAAGATTGATACGTCGAACTTGTCGAAATAGTATGCAGCGACATCCTGGAACAAGATGTTCTTGGCTGATTTTTTCGGTCGAAGATCGGTTTCGCCTCGAGTTGCGATGGTCTCTGCGATCTCCTTGTCCCATTCACCCTCTGGGAAGATCTCCTGAGCTTCTGCAGGCTTCTGGATGACTTGTGGGTTGATGATTTGGGGGATACCGTCAATGTAGGTCTGTTTGGGAGTGGCACCAAGAGCAAGGGGGAAAGAGTCCCAGACGACGATATCGGCATCGTAACCAGGTCGGATGTAACCGAGTCGATGGTCAAGACCCATGGCCTTGGCAGGGTGAGTCGTGACTGATCCGAGTGATTGCGAGAAGTTGAGTCCGTAGTGGTGAGCCTGAAGAACATTATAGTCAGCATGGCCTCAAGGAAGTTATAATCGTCAGGGTGGACTTGCCTGAGAAGCTTCATAAATGAGGTATCGACTGTCCAAAACGGGATGGTCCGACTTCATAATAACTGAAAGACCGTTGTCGGCCAAGATCTTTGGCGCAAATTCAGTAGCGTGGAAGTAGGATTCTCGCTTGTATCTAGCGTTGGTCGCGAAGATGGCAACGGCAGGAGGTGTAGGTCCCCAAGCCTGCTTGACCAGGTCCGTGATAGCCCACAGGGAGTGGGCATGGTGGAATGTGGCGATTGGGAATTGGAACTCGTTGGAGATTCGGACGAGCGCATTGATGTCAACAGGCTCATACGAGTGGATGTTGACCTTGACCTTGCCACGGATGACTTCGGCCAGAGCCTCGTACTCAAGGTTGGTGGGGAACGGCTCGGTCTGGGTTTTTGGTGATTCACACCACCGATCTTGTTCATCCTTGATCTTCTTTCCCTGGGTGTAAGCCTTGCGGTACTTGTAGTATGTGTCCATCCTGGTGTCCGAATACACTCGCGACGGGTTCTCTCCTGAGGCGGACTTGAGATGGATCCATGATCCAGTTCGCTCCCACGACCCATTGCCGTGGGTGTTGATGACATAGGGAGGTTCGACTTGCATCGATTGAGGGGTATTTTCGTATGTCCATCTCGGTTTGAAGGTAAAAGCTTGACCTCCGATGGCACCGGCAGACCCTGGCAAGACAAGCATGGTCGTGATCCCTCCCGCGATGGAGTTGTTGAATGCGAGATCGTGAGCGTTGAAGCCATCGAGAGATCGAAGCCAAGGTTGGGTAGACTCGTGAAGACTGTTGGTGTCGGAGGAACCTTTTAATGAAGGTGCGCTGTCCACACCCTACGCATGCTTCGTTAGTCATCTTGTCACACACATCTCCTTCTTTCCTCTTCCCCCAGAACACTTACCATATGAGAATGAGTATCGACGATACCAGGTGTGACCCAAGCACCGTTGAGTTCGACCTCATCATATTCTTTCCCTCTCACCAATTCCGCCACATCCTCCTCCTTTCCGATCTTTCTCACCACACCACCATCGATGTATACATCTGCCCCGTAAAGGATTTCCGTCCCGTCCGATTCACCCGTCCACACTGTACCGTTCTTCAACCAAGTTGGTTTGGTGCCCTTGACGAACCTATCGCTGTGGGTCCGTTTGGAATCGAAGGGTTTGGGATTGGGTGGAGGTCTCGCAATGATCTCGCATTGTTTGATACCTTCCTCGATGAATTTGGGAAGGGGGCCAGATGGCGGTTTAGGTGATGGGAAAGGGAAGTCGAAATCGAGCTGATGGGTGATGAACGATGTGAGGAGGAGTACCAAGACACCGATAGGGAGGGAGAGAGGATGTTTGTAAAATGGTCGAGATAGTTGACGATCTTTGACAGAATCCGCTTCCTCTTCGACGACAAGAGGAGCTTTCTCCACATCGTTCACTGTGGACGGAAGTCGCGAAGCAGTGTTACGAGCCTGAAGACCCATCTTGATGTATCTCACTGCTTGGGCGTTTTGTTTGAACCAAGGGGGGAAGATGGAAACATGGAGGAGAACGCGGAAATGGTGTGGTTATGTATCGGTTGGATGCGCCAATCACGTCGGCCGTCTCCGAAAGATGGTGTCGCGTGGGCGTCAACGGGTTTTTGGCGGGATCACGCAAGTCTAGTCAAGCTCACGACCAGGTAGCCCCTTCTCGATCGTCTGTAAAGACAGCTGGTGATCGTACAAACTCCACCTAGCCACAGCCACGAGTGCCAGGTCCGGGGGTCACGATCGGAATCATACACCGGCCCGTCGAGTCGATGCCATTCGCCAAGAAGATAACGTATCATACTTCCACACCATTGGCTCGTAGCAATCGTTCATCGCATATTTATACTGTCTCGTCTATGATTCTCACATTACCAAACGATCCAGAATGTCTACCAGGTCATGACGCATAACGTAGCGTCCTCTACTATCATAATTAACGCGCGGGTGTCTGTCATACTTCCTTTCCTTACTCACGTCCACCAAACTGTGACACCAATGTTCACGCACTCATATCCGCATCCATCCATCCAGGTGTATTCGCATCCTTGACGCTAAGCACCTTCCTCTCCGTCCCTGTCATCCCAAGAGTAGCCGAAACACCATCCAGCTTGGCCAGTAACATGGCCGCGCTTTTCTGTGGCGTCGATACGTCCATTCGAGGGGCAAAGGCATTGGTCTGTCTTGAAGACGCCGACAACTCTATCAGATCACCGTTGCCATTTGGCTCTTGTATCGCCACATACTCAGCTTGAACGGGTGTTCGAGTCTCTGATGGATGGTTAAAGGTGACTCCGTCCATCTCGCCATCGGTCGTATCGGAAGTCTCGTCACTCGCCTCTGACATCGCGGGCTGGGTGGAAGCTTCCGAGAAGTTCGTCCGTGCCGAGGTTGACGCAAAGGGGTCTGAAGCAGACGAAGGCAGACCCATACCGTTGAGGTACTTGTCTCCGCTCACAAGTTGCGCAGGTGCAAAGTTGGGCGCTGGTGGCAGATGAGAGGTTTCAGTGGTAAGAATTGGTGAGAGTGGCTTAGGCGGAGCCACAGTGATAGGCGATTGAGGGGCAGAAGCTGTAGATGCAGCTCTTGCTCGCGACCGCTCGGTCTTGAGCGGAGATGGTCTCTGCGCGCTGTTCGCAACGGATGACACCATGCTGTGAGGAGTCGGAGGGAGCGGGATATCTCGGGGACTCGCTGGGAGAGGTACTTCAGAAGGCTTGACCTGGGCAGGGCTCTCTGGCAGCTTGATCATCTCAGGTCTGACCCTTGCACGGCCGCCCGGCGCAGATGATGTTGAGGCTTGAAGACTGCGTTGAGCAGCTGTGTCTGCAGCTGCACGAGTTTTATTGCTTTGAGGTCGGAAGGAAGGGAGAGGCGCTTTCAGGCGGATTTTCTCCTTCTTCGCAGGCGGCAGAGGCACTTGAGACGACACAGTGGGCTTCCTCGCTCCGCTCACCACACGTGCTGGACCTGGTCTTGACACAGGTGGGATTGCGGCTTTGACTGCTGGCTTGGATTCAGACTTCGTGGCCTTGGCTGGAGAAGTAGCAGTTTTTGCCGATACAGTAGCCACTGGTTTGACCGAAGTCGAAGCGGATTCTGCGGCCTTACTTTTGGTAGAGGTGACAATGATAGGAACCTTTGCAGTAGTCGACGTGGCGACGGCGGGCTTCGATATGACCGACGGCGCTGGAGCTGGGTTGCTCACTGATACAGCTCGAGCCGCAGAAGCAGCAGTAGCTGTGGTGAGACTGGTTGGCTTGAAAGGTCGGCGGCTGATTGGAGCGCTGACTGTACGAGCAGTCCTGGCGGGTGGGACGGGAGGTTTACGAGCAGCTGGCGGTTGTCTCGTGGTCGACGGCTTTGTCGTGGCCAAGGTGCTCTTCGCAGTGACAACTTTGGGCCGGGATTGGGCCGGTTTGGGGGGTATGTCGGGGGCATTGGGTATGTCAGGCGCAGATGGTACCTCTTCGGACGTCGTGCTTGCTAAATCAACTCCGGTTGTTGTCGTGGATGACTGTGCGCTACTAACCAGATCAGCGGTCTCGGAAGGGATACCAAGTAAGGTGTCGACAACGGGTCGAGGCTTGTCTGTCGGTACGTCTTCCAGCTTCTTCAATGGAGCTGAAAGCGGACCAGCTGTTTCAAGTTCGGTATCCCGTTCTTCGCCCTGGAACTCAGCTGAAGGCTGCTCCAGCTTCTTTGCAGAATTCCCATCCTCTGGCTGATCCGTCAGCGCGACGGCCTCATGCACAGGCGAGCTGGGTAGCTCGACCTTTGCGGCAATTTCCAGCTCTTTCCTAGATTTCTCTGATTCCTCTGATTCGACCTCCCTTGCTGGAGACGCTGGATAGACTTCGTTCTCCATATCGATCATACCGTCCGACTGCTCTTCCTTGTCGTCCGCCTTGACGTCACCCGAAGCCGATCGGATCAGGACCGGCATAAGCGGTGAATCCACATGTACTGACTGAAGCGGTACCGGGTACTGGGACTTGTGTTCGGCTTCGGTTTCCGAGGATATAGGTTGCCTTTCTTTTGCGATCTGATCTTCCACGTCGACACGCGACTCCTTCTCTTGCTCTGCCGGTCTTTGTCTTGGCATTGTTCTCCCTGCAGCCACTGGTGTCTTCATAGTGGTGTCATCTTCTGCTATCGGACCGACAGGAGCCGTGACCACTCTTCGATGCGCTTGACCAAGTGGAGGAGGCCGTCTACTAATCCCTGCGTGGGCTGCTCGCACCGCACCCCGTAACACGGTCGTCCCACTGGGTGTAACAATCGGATATTCACCGTATGGTGGATCATTGGCACCGTCCTCGTCAGATGGTTGGATGAGTCGTACGATTCTGGCTGGAGGTGCAAAGCGACGAGGTGGTTGAGTCATCTCAGACGGATCGGCGGGAAGCGACATGGTCGACAGCACATTGGTAAGCGCTGGTCGAACAGGTTTTGACAGCGGGTTATACTTTCCAGTTTCGAGATCAATCATCCCGCCGGATACGTGTATTGATGTAAGGATGTTGTGTGATACAGATCGACCATTGCGACCAAGAGTACCCAATGCTCCCATGTCGAACGGTCGACTAGGTCCCGAAGACACTGAACGCGAGAGCATAGGTTGTACAGCGTGGGTTCCTTCCTCCTCGTCCACCTCGTGGTCCTCTACCGGCCCTGACTCCTTTCTTGGCGACTGTCGACGCGAAGGGCCAGCCTCTGTGGGTGCAGGGCGAGTTGGTGGTGCTGCCGGTCTGTGTGGGCGAGAGTTGAGTGCTTGCACTCGGCTGTATTGCGGTTTTGTCACTGTTGCACCCAAAGAGGATGTAGTAGCAGTAGACGCAGGTCGTGATGAAGGTGCAGCAGCAGGACGGGTCGCGGCTCTTAATTTCGATGGGCCTGGTCCGTTCGCTGCTGGGATCTCGAGATATCGCCGAATGGTAGGAGTAAGAGGTGCGGAGAAGCTATCATTCAGTGTCAGCGATGTTCAGCGGCAGGGACCAACCCGGCTTACTCATCGATCCTTTCGGCCCAGATCTCTTGGAACTTCGCCCAAACTCTTCTCCCCGTTTGTCTCACTTCCGGATCTTTGTCTGTCGCCATCTTCTTCACACAGTCTTCCAACATTTTTGCTCCTTTTTTGCCAAAGATCTCCTTTCCCCACTCTTTCATCGCTCTCTCGATCCCGATGGCACAACCTCTTCTACAGCTTGCCGCGTTATCGCTCAAACCCCTCTTCATCTCTGGTAAGATGCCGAAAAGATGACAATGGGTGATGATTGTGATGAAACATTTCTCGGCACGTTTCAAGAAGACTTTATTGGGTCGACCGAGGAGATCGATGAGTGGTTCGAGAAACAGGTTGACGAGTGGTTTGAAATTGCTCGATAGTCGAGGCGCAAAGGTTTGTAACAAGTCTGTGGAAACTCCGGACAGTCTACCTCGATCCGAGAGCATCTATGAAAGGCCCCACCATCAGCTTGGACAGCGAATCAGATAGGGTCTTGCGAGCCTCACTTACACATTTTGCCAATTTCGGTCCTACACCTTTTCTCCCAACACCCTCGATGTACATTTCAAGGTGTTTGTACCCTCCTCCTCTTGTCACCGCCGCAAACCTGATGATGGCTTTCTCAAATTTCTCCCATGTATCTTCTTTCTCTTCAGGTTCCAGTGCATAGGTCAACGTCTCGAGTTCTGCCTGTAGGTGCTGCGGCGTCGGGCACTGTTTGCACAGATCCAAGAGATCAGCCTGTGCCCTGATCACACCAATACTTCAAGCATCTGTGTCTACGCACCGGTATTTTGGCATCTGGAGCGATCGCAGGTGCCATATTGACGTGAGTCACGCGCGATGGTGGAGTGGTGCAAGAGAAACAGGGAATTGAAAGCGCGATCGATCGAATGTTGTAGGAAGAGATAGAGAGAGAGAGAGAATGAGAAAGAAAAGAAACTCGCGTTGATCGAAAGAATGTCAACAAACAAAGACGACGGGATCAAATTCGAACTCGTTGTTACCGGGATCCACGTGGCAGGGAACTACGACAAAAACTTGGGAATCAATTCATTTTGACTCTTTCTATCATTCATCATTCCCATCATCTCTGTCTTGCCTTGAAACACATTCAAACCTACAAACACACACCTGATGAATACAAGGAGATAGCATAGCTCGAACAGAAGATGAGTGGAAACGGTAAAGAGGCAGTCCGTCTCTGCGAACATATCGTCAGACAGGCTTTCGGCCAAGTCGTCTGTGTGAGTGTCTGTTTGGGTCGTTCAGTCCCCTTGGAACCCGCCATCTTTAGGGATTGACTGACAGTGGTGTGAATATGACATAGCGCGTCGCATCCACCCTTCTCAATCGCGGTAGACTCCCGGCACCTACTATAGCTCGACTGGCCGGTCTGCCCCGACCTACAACGTACGCCGCCCTGCTCATCCTCATTCAACACGATCTTGTTCAGTCAAATGGTGCATCGTACAAGGACACGGGAGAAGATGAGCAGTACGAGTTCGGGGTGATGGAGTGTATGATGAGATTGAGATGGGGGAGAATACTAGCTATAACCCATGAGAAGTTAGATGACGTGGTGGGTTCTCATCTCGTCCGTCACGGGAAAGTGGGTTGAAGCTAATGAAAATCACAATTGTCCGCAGGCGCTCGAGGTCGTTCGACAGTTGATGATCTACGGAAAGCTCAAAGTACCCGAGATCATTGCGAGCTGTGGAGGAGGACATAATGCTTTGCGTGAGTATCGTCCTCCAAGTGTCGTCAGATCAAAGCTGATGTATCGCAGGTGCGGTTGCTGTGAACGATGCGATCATCACACTCCTGCGGGGACATTTTCTCCAACCTACACACCCCGAGCTCGCCATTCTCGAGTCTGACCAAGTAGCGAGACGTTATGCTGTGAGTCGATCATGCAATAGCTTTGCTGCAAAGACTGACGGGTCAACATCGTTTAGGCCGGCCGTCGAAGATTAGTAGCCGCAAGGGGCAGCGCCTTGCTTTCTCCCCAAGATCAAAGCAATCTCAACGACGAAGCACAATTTGAGGTACGGCAAGAGAGAGAAGGGCATCGGGATATCCATCGGGTCCTGATACAGAAAGCCAAGGTGGAAAAAGAAAAAAAGAGACGGAAGGGAAAAGCTGTGGAAGAATTCGATTACGAGCTGAAATCTGATATACCGCTTCGCGTCAACTACGATCGATATGGGGTCTTGATCCGGAACGAGTTGATTGTGAAAGCGGCAGAGGATCGATGGAACAAAGGTGCTGGAGTGGTCATGCGTGCAATTCTCGACGCCTCGTTACGAGATACCTCTGTACTTCGAGATGATCGAACACACGATGCGGTCGGACCTGTCGAGATCATGGATAGGATACCGAATACGGATTATCCGCTCTTACTTGCCGGTCTCGGGGTCAGTACGAAAACGGCAGTGTCGGATCTCGTTAGACATTATCTCAACTTGTTGGCAGGAGAGGATCAGATGGTCGGAGCGGGCGGAGTCTTTTTACAAAAAGAAGGAACGACTAATCCCGGTTATCAGGTGGAATTGGAGGCAATCTGCCGCAGGTTGAGAGAGACCATGTTGACCGAATTAGTCAGGCAGAAATTGGGAGACAAGGCGGCGAGGGTTTTGACGGTGGTATCCAAGTCGAGCAAGGTGTTTGAGACGACTGTGAGTATGCGAGCTTGACACCGCAGATACACCTCGGTCAATTTGACTGATTTCGCTCTGATTACCAGGTACGAGATTGTGCGATGGTACCACTGAAAGAAGCTCGTCGACTTCTCGCCGAACTCCAACGACTATCTCTTGTCGAGACGCAAGAAGTGCCCAAAACCGGTGCCAAGTCCCGAATGGGTCTTCCCTCCTCTATGGAATATCATCTTTGGGCTGTCGACCTGCCGCGGGTTTACGGCGTGCTTCTCACAGGAGTGTACAAGACATTAGGCAATGTAATGCAGAGAAAAGCGAAAGAAGTGGAGAGGAGGAAGTTGCCCTTGGCACGAGAAGCGAGGGTTCTGGGACAAGAAGGTGGGAGAGGGTTGTTGCAATTGAAAGATCAGGAAGATCTGGCGGATCTGGACGATGCGTTGAACAAGTTGAGCTTGGCAGAGACGAGGAGTGAATTGGTGGTGTTCATATTGAGAGATCTGCCAGGATGGCCTGGGCAGAGGTAGTAGGAGTGGGATATACGACATGCATGAAGTGCTACGCCGATTATTTGCGAGATGGGGTGTCTTGGACTTGAGCGAGTGTTTTCGAACATACGATAGAAGGATCACGTACGACCATACAAGCCATCACATTCAGCTACAGCTACAGACGGCAATCTTATTTCAATCTTTCTTCTATCGCTCTTCCTACTAATCCAGCCACGATCCATCCCGCCAAGACCGTCACTGTCGTTTCCCACGGTTTGGTCGGCAAGAGGACTCTCAATCCGAACCCAGCACTCATACCACCTAACAGTCTGGTCCCTGCCCATATCCTATCTGTCCCTTTCCACATATTGACTGCCACACATCCCACATCCACAAGTTCCGGAGGGACGGAGAAAGGAAGTGAAAGAAGGGTAAGGAGAGGTGTCGAGGTCGAGCCGGTATGAGAAGACAAGGGGAGATGTTGATGTCGATGGAAGGCAGCAGGAGGAGGGGGAGGGGGATGGGGAGGTGTGTACCATATTGAGAGGATCAATCGGAGAAGAAGGGGAAGAAGGGAAGTGTAGAGGAGTGTAAGTGGTATTAGGCGTGGTCTGCAAACAATACGCACACGACAGGTCAGCTTTTTAAATGATATTTTAGTCATCACAGATCGAATCGGTATCAGGAATCAAGAGTCTGAGGAGACGCAACGGACGCACAAGAAGTTCACTTTCCGTCCATCTGGATCGGCTAGCTTGGCATCCATAGGCCGAGACCCAGAAGGGGGATACCATCCCTCCCATCTCAAAACGAGCAAGACCATTCCCATCGTAGTAAGATGTTGTGCCAATCCTTCTATCACCACGGCTCCTATCGTTCTCATCACTTTCAACACATCTAGACCAAGATCCAGAGTTGAGTCCGAGTTGGAATTCGACGGTAAGATTCGGGCAGCCGTTTCCGCCAAGACACTTATCGTTGCTAACACCCATAAATCCTCTATCAATCTCCTCTTCCTCGCGACATCTCCCTCTCGTCGCAACATATCTCTCTTGGTACGACTTGTGCTGGTCGCATCGGTCCTGATGTCGGTCTCGGTCTCGGTCTCGGTCACGCCAGCGTTGGCGTTGGCGTTGGCGTAGGCGCTGGGACTCGCATCTAAAGGTGGTGATCCTCTGTTGAAAAGTAGATGGAGGAATACTCTAGGTTTCAACAAGATCAGGTCGAGGAGTATTACAAGGTCCGGATGTTCGATCAACGGATCGCTGAATCGATCGCATCGAGGCTGTAGTAGTCGAGATCACAAAACAAAATCAGACATCATTCATTCATTCATTCTTTCCTTTTTTCCAATTTCCTACAAAAGGATCACCACTCCGAACGAAAGCGACGACAAAACTCACACAGACACCCAGTCGGATATTCGATTTCGTCTTGTACGTCGTATATACGTGATCGACAGGAAAAGCACAATTCGTGCATACTGGCATGGTGCGTGGTCGACTCGATAATCGTTATCGTCCCATTATCACACTGCTCCTCATCTCGTGGTCAGAGTGTACGATGTCCAAGACAATCCCGAAGTCAAGCGTAGGTCATTTCACCCAAAACAACAACAATAACCATCCAGTCATGTCGTCACGACTTTTCTGCTTGCAACCACTCCGGCAACTCTTCGACCCATGCAAATGATGAAACCTGCCACCGCAATTCGGGCCTACCTCGCACCAGGCCACATGATACGATGCATCATCGTCATCATCCTCATCATCAACTATGAATGTCCATGTGTGTATGTGATGAGAAGCCGTGTTCTTCAACCTTTTCCTATCGACTCGAATGTCCACATTCCCTTCGTCCAACGCTTGATATATAGGCAACACAAACATGCGAGAATTAAGTATATAGAGAAAAGTCCATTTTCACGCCACATGAAGCATATGAGAGAAAAGTCCGTAACGAGACTATTGTATGGTCATGACAAATTGAAAAAGGGTCGAAACGAAAAAGCGACTGAGTGATAGTCAACCATATATGCAATAAGAGGTTCAATGCTAGAGATATGAGGAAAGGGGGACAATGCAATGGGAACTGTTGGATGTTGAGCTACGAATCACGAGCGGGATATTGTCCTCGTTCATCATGATAAAAGAGCGAAACATGAGACAACACCGATCAGAACAGAACTGACGCCGGCGACCGCAGCTTGCAATCCGGCTGATGAGGAGCCTGAACCACCAGACGAGCTGGCACTGGAGCCGCGGCCGGTCTCCGAAGGCGAAGCAGTAGCGGATACTGCCAAAACAGTATTGGAGGGTAGTGCAGCGTTCGTTGTGGTAGGCTGAGTACCGAGTTGACCAGTACCAATCATGACGAACTGCGGGACGCATATCAGTCAAATCGTCACAAACAAAAAAAAAGTATGTGTCACTCACCTCTCCCTCGGCTGGGACGCCATTCACCACGACGAACAGCATCGCCGGTCCAGGCTGAAAGAGAGTAGGACCGGGGTTACCGGGAAGCTGAGACACGTGCAAGGTTGCGTTGCCGGTGTTCATGTCGATAGTGTATGAAGTCTCCAGCTCGAGCAGTTTCTGTCCGAACCCAATGGCGTGGGTGTTGAAACCACCTCGGATAAGGACGACTTTGGTGTTCTGAACGGTCGCCTCGTCGGTCCCAGTCATGGTCAGATCGAAAGAAGCACCACCGTACGAGAGATTGGCGGGCGCGCCAGAGTAAGTGGGTCGCACCTCATTGTAGTACCAGGGATACCACCTCTCGGCGTCGGTACGAGTTCGCCATTGATCGTTGGTGAAATCCGCGTTGGGATTGGAACCGGCGATGAAAATACTACCATCAGGAAGAAGCACAGCGGTGGAGTGGTACATTCGCTCATTGTCGCTGGCCACAAGACCAGTTCTGTTCCATCGTCCACCGGCGGGAGCATTGGGATTGTAGATAGCGGGCATATAGACGGGAGCTTGACCGTATGATTCTGATCGGCAAAGAGGTCAGCTGATGATTCACAAGTCGAAACATTGTCACTCACGGCCAACACTGTAACGGTCATTACCGTAGCCGGCAGTTCCCATACCAACACCGTTACCCATCCAGAAGGTCTGATCAGGAAGCATGACGAATTGTCCCATACTTCTGCCCTCAAACATGAAGTCATCGTCGACGTACTGCGGGTTGGGATCGTCTGGGTTGATTCGCACACAAGTGTTGTCCGCGGGCACCGCAGTCACGTTGTAACCAGCAGTTCCGTCGTTACCCCATTGAGGTGGGTTAGACCCGCCGCAGAACAAGAGAGTGACAGTATAGTTGTTGGCAGGAGTGAGAGGAAGCATGGCGGTCGCAGCTGAGCCTGGGTATACACGGGTAGCGTGGGGCATGTCGGGAAGATTTGTGACCTCTTGAGTGTGGTAATCGTAAAGGATGGTTTTCCGGTTCGCTTGCATGAAAAGCAGACCGGAAGGCAGCAACCATGTCAAGGCGTAGAGGTTGACTGGAAGAGTATCAGACAGGAATTGAAGGTTGACGGGGTCATTGTCACGAGGAGGGAAGAACTCGTAGGTAGGGTTATCTTGAGCGACAGTGTTGACGTAACCACCATTCTTGTCACCACCAATGATGATCAATGATCCGTCTTCGAGCTCTTCAACCATGGGATACCACCGTCGTCCGGTCATTTGTAGCCATCCTCCAGTGTCCTGTGCTGTGGAATAACTGGTTGATCCTTGGATGTATTCGCATGACTCGTCGGTACAAGGGTTGAGCATTCGGATAGCTGTTCCACCGTCGGTGTCTGCGTATGCACCTTCGCCGGTGGTCGCTATTCCATCGGTTGTCACGGCTGCGTATGGTCGTCAGCTTTGAACCTGATCATCACAAAAATGTGCACTTACGCTGATTTCCACCGAACACTACCCACGTTCCGTTACCCATCACAGCACCTCCAGCACAGAAGGTATTTGAGAACACGTCCATCGTACGGTCTGGATGATGTCCCACATCAGCTTGGTCGTCTGCAGCAGTCGCTCCATCACTCACATTGGTTTGTGTGATAATCGTACTCAACAGCCCAGGCGGGATGTGTACCAAACTCTCCGTTGATAATGACCGGGTTGTTCTCAGATTTGTCAAGAATGTAGATCTTCTTGTTGTTGCCCACGAACATCTACGAAATGCTCCGCGATCAGCGTCCAAGCCTTCGAACCGTATACAACGGTGAACAACGGAGGCTAGGAGGACTTACCATTTGAGCACTGATACCGGTATCTCCCACCGCCTCGAAATTGAGCGGTGTTACGGTCCCGTTAGGATCCCGCTTGCTTATTGACCATTCTGATGTGGGGTTTCCGATGGGTGGTGAAGGGAAAGCGGATGCAAGGGCGAGCAGAGGAAGAAGGGATAACAGTGATGTAAAGTTGATGGATGTCATAGTGCAGGTCCCGTCGAAAAAGATTACAGTCACTGGTTACAATCCAGACTCTGTTGTGTGAAAGAGAAAGATAGCAATTCGAGGATAGAACAAACTGCGGACTGTTTGGTGCAAGGCGGAACTGAAAGGAAGGTTGGAGGGTTGAAGAAGACGAAAGGAAAGTGCCTAAGGGTGTTGAATTGGTCTGTTGTCGAGCGAGGAGTGGCGAAAAGGGTCAAAAGATGTGAGAGTGGCCGTTGGGATAAGGATATAGTTCAGGAATGGGTGGCAAGGTGGAATGAGGTCGTTCGTTGTGATGATCGCGCAAGTAAGGTTAGACGAAGGGACAAAGCGTAAAAAGTCAGTGATGTTACTCTTGTTGAAAGGCAGATTGGGAAACGGTTAGAAAGATGATGGACTGAAATATGAGGGGGCGGAAATGACAAGTGTGCGGAGACCACCTTGCGTCGAGTGCGTGAATCACACTGATGCTTCTTCGCGGAGAGGAGATGATGATGAGAGATCGGAAGACGTATGATGGCAAAAACGAAATTGCGATGGAGAGAGGAATGTGACCGGTCAAACCGAAACCCAAAAAAGACCTACGACTACTTATGATGTCGATCGGTCGAGAACGAACGAAAACTGTGACTCACGAAATCGAACTACCTCTCTCTCTCTCGACCGCAACGAGATTGGAATCTTGACCGATCTGATCTCACAAGGTCGCGAAAGGTTGAAGGTTGCAAGGATGAAAAGTGAAAGACGACGAAGAGATGGATAGATGCAAAGTCGACTTTGACTTGTGGTTGTGTTTTTGGCTTTGTGTAGGAATCACGTTTGTCGATTCCCGTTATTCAGAAGAGGAAGAAAAAAGACGTCCAAGGGAGCACGAGACGAAGATACAGGGGAGGAGAGTGCGTGCTGTGCTGCTTGGAATTCCAAGGGAGACGATTATGTTATGTTATGTTATAAATATTGATGGGTGCTATGTATGCTGTGCAGAAAGTGCGATTGATCCCGTCCCGATTCCAACGTTGCTTGGGGGTGTGTTGTTGTCGTTGTTGGTCCGCGGGAATGGAGAATGGAGGATGGAGAATGTGGGAAGGAGTCAAAGATACTGTTCGGACGAAGCAACGGGGATGGGAAAGCGTCAATCACAAGACAAGCAGAGTTTGAGATGGACGGATAGGAAAGGAAGGGAAAAGAAAGGAAGGGACTGCTGCTACGGACTGAGGAATGATGAATGACAAGCAATCGTAACGAAAACGAGGCGATGCTGGTGTTTCGTTATTTATTTTTCTGTCTGTTGCGGTAGAACCCATTCCTTTCCCCCGGCGTCTACTAGATTAGGGTCAGCTCTAATAAGGGTCATCTCCCTCTCTTTTCGTCCCTGATTCTGGCTATCGGGTGTCGCTGTAGTGTCAGGTCTGCGGTATTTGATTCTTCTGATGACGCATTACAAGGGGGAATTACAGACTACTACTAATAGGATATATCCGTACACAACAGAAACACGTTGTTAGCTTTAGATGACTCCTTTTGATGAGACCATTGGTACCGTTGGCCACCGACGCATTCAGATGTCAACATCGTAAAGATCCTTCAAACAGTCAAGACGATTCAGATCTGATCATTCTTATAATAGACATGTATTGTTTGTTTGTTCGGCTGTGTTCAGATCTGTTCCGCCGGGAAGCCATCTCGTCGCGTCGCGCCGCACATGTATGGATACGATTGAAAGCGAACACTGCCGCTCGGCCATCCAAGGGGTGATGGATTGCGAATGGGTCAGTTCCGGATCTGCCCACCGCAGATCATGCATCCCACAGCTTCAAGCAGGCCGGAAAATTCTCGTCCACCGTGTGTGTACAATCATACGCCGAGCTGATCATACTTCTTTGCGTGTCCAATTCCCCTTCTACGACGCATTCGAAGATTTCCATCGAGGTGCCCCTCCGAAATCGAAGCGGAACACGGGAACACAGTGTAGGGTCGTCACTGGCCAGGGACAGAACGAACGGAATTTCCGAGCAGCCGGGTACATGTAGGCACCCTTTTCGTTTCTGCAAGCTGCATGAGCGAGCAGAGGGTGCATGAGTTCCGTTTCATGCAATGAGTAGTGGTAGCAGTAGCATCAAAGATGCCTGAGGGATTCAGAGCTGCCGTTCTGCATCATACATACAATGAAGATTCACCGACACTATGATCTGAGCTGGGCCTATCCATACATCCAACCACATCCCATTTGTTGGCCCGCTGTGATCAATCAAGCAAAGAATCTGATCCGTCCATCTACAGCTGTAGATCGCCATCGATGTCACCTACGTACTCTCCTCCTGCGGGACCGAGACCTTATCCCAGCCTAAATATAACTGTTTCTGCTGATCGTACGAATGAATGCCTTAGACCCGTTGGTGCACTCCTATCGCAAGCCTTCTACCTCGCCATCTCTCATGCACCGCCACAGCAAGCATCCTCATCTGGCTCCAACGGTCTGCGCAAATCGTAATATGCTATGCGTTACATCACATGTCCTCAAGGACACGCTGCGAAATGACTCATCCTAATCATCCTCAATATCCATAGTTGACCCTTCGCCGACTTCCTCCCCATCATACACGACCTCTGTCTGATCCCTCTTTGCGCCAGCCAGGGACGTCGTGAACGAAGTTGACGTAGAGGCAATATCGACCACAGCTCCTGGTGGATGGATGATGCTTTCCCCACCCGCATCTTCCAGGGTCGCCGGGTCCAGCTCGACAGGTAACGGACCGAATATCGCGTTTCCCTACGCGCGACAAACGAGTCAAAACATCAGCTTCCATACGCCTTTGTTGCCAAGAAGATAACAGGTCACCTTCGGTACAGCAAATGGATCCAAGCCTCTATCTCCTAACTGTCCAGGTAGACCGGGCAATGTGGTCGGATCAAGACTCTCCATCTGTTCCCTCAAACCCATCTCCAATAACACGGTCCCCATGGGATCTTGGGAACCCAGACTCAACGCTTGGTGATACACTTTGATGGCCTCACGTATATCTCCGCGTAGTTGCCATATCATCCCCAGACTGGCATACGCTGTCGCGTTTGTAGGGTCCAGACGCATACATTGACGGTAGTTGTGCTCGGCTCTATCGTAGTTCCTAGTCGAAGCACAGGTTCGTCAGCCAAAGTGTATCCTGTCTGCAATCTGCGCATGGACCCACTTTATATTGCGATAGGCATGGCCCAGATTACAGTAAGTCACAGCCCAGATCGACTTGACGCCCTGCATGTCCCATGAGGCTCTTAATGCTTTTCTGAAATAGCTTGCGGCTTGTTCGTAGCTAAGTCTTGATTCAGCCTTGGTTGCACGGTACATGTTCACAGACCTTACAGCGCTGCTTCGTCGATAAACTACTCACTCTTCCTTGTTGTAAGCAACAACACCTAGCTCGTTCAGCAGTAAGGGATCAGACGCATTGATGACCTCTGCGGCTCTGAAATACTCTTCGGCAAGGTGCGACGCGCTGAGCTGAAGGTGTTCCATTCCGATGAACAACAGTGGAAGATGAGATCTGAGGCGAAAGACGAGATTGGTCAGCTGTTCGTCAGGCGAAGGAACTATCCTTCTGCTGGGTTTGACTCACCCTTGGAACAATCTTGCCGAAGTGGAGTACGCCGTGATGGCATGGTCGTGCTCACCCTCGTACGCAAAGGAGTGGGCGAAGGCAATCCAAGCAGGAGCAAACCTCGAATCAATGAGATTGGCCTTGCTAACAACGTCGAATGATCGATCAGCGATCGTGCTCATGATCCGTGGCTGCACGCTTACCTGAAATATCGTCTCGCCTCCGCCCAGCGCTTTCCCGAGAAATACCACAATCCCACAGCATACCAAGTCGTGGCCGCTTGCGGGTCTTGCTCCACAAGATCATGGGCCAGCATGAAGAGGCTAGACCGTAACCGATGAATGTGATGCATACAGGCGAGGTGGAGAGGGAGCGCCGTGGGATGACCTGGTATTCGTGCGAGAATCCTGAAGAGAGGTGATTTATTTGTCAGCCTCAAGTCGCAGCAAAACGAATGCGGCTCACTTTGAAGTCACAACGAAACATTCTTCCCACTTGTACTTCCCGTACAGTTCATCCGCGAGGCCCACAAGGACGTCACAGTTCTCCCCAAGACCGTATCGCTGCGTCAATGCTTCTCGAGCTTCGGTGACTTCTCGCACGTGCGTCTCCTGCAGTGTCGTCTCGTCAGTGCCGCAGCGTTGATCAAAAGTCCACACTTACTTTCTTCAGCTTGGTCATATACATCATTTTGACGAAGTTCGCGTCACCTTCTGATAATTGCTTGCGATATGACAATCCTTGGACAAACTCCCATTCTAGAAGACATTAGCGGAATTGGGCCCTTTCGGTATCACTCACCCTCCTTCTCGGACATCATACCACCTTCAACCAGTTCCCGAAACGCTTCGTAATTCTTCACGTCCAACATGAGCGCTTCCATGAACGATTCTTTGGCAAGCGCGAATGAGGACAATCGAAGATGAAGAAGTGCTCGGAGATGACATATTGAGGAGTGAAGCTGATACGGTTCAGATAATCGATCAGCTTTCATGGCGAAGCGAAGCCTATCGAGAGACTCACTTTGATGCCCTCGTCTTGACTCGGCTGATCGGGCCCTGGGTCTATACCTTGATGTGTCATTTCAGCGATTCAGTGCTACGACGATCTTCTCCCGTACATACCTGTCTCCCTGAACGGATTTGACTCTCCCAGAAGCTCGAGGGCTTCGTGATATTTCTCCTGATGCACCTTCACCCAAGCTGTCAGCGTCCCCCATGTAGCGGTCTGATGATGGAGCTTACCAGACATTGTGCTGCCAAATATCGACATGCCAAACTTTCATCCACCAGTCTTCGTCCCATGGCATTTTCGCTCACACCGTTTGATCCTTCTCCGAATCCTGCAGCACCGCTGTTATGATCGCTGTGGCCATGTCCGTTCATTACCTCGTCCTCATCCTCTGATCTGCCTTTGCCCTCGTCTATGTCTCGTGGCGGTAGCGGCTTTCTCGGTGGTGGAGGTAGAGCATCGGTAAGGAGTCTTTCTGCACGAAGATAATGACCGGTGAGAAAGTGTGTCTGGGCAAGCCAGAAGGCGTCGTTGGGATCCGCTGCAGATCCAAGTCAGCTCGGTCTCTTCAAGCTCGTGACTACTCCAGCTCA
The DNA here is from genome assembly GCF_039105145.1 of Kwoniella newhampshirensis. Classification (NCBI taxonomy): domain Eukaryota; kingdom Fungi; phylum Basidiomycota; class Tremellomycetes; order Tremellales; family Cryptococcaceae; genus Kwoniella; species Kwoniella newhampshirensis. Next base: position 1,426,808 of record NC_089960.1, read on the forward strand.
CCTGTCCAGCTAAGGATCTTGTCTCCCCAAAAAGCCGCTGTCTCATAGAGGTGCTGCATGATAGCGTCGTGCCTCCATAAGCGCATGGAATCAACCATGCTCCACGTTCTACCCTCCTCCTCAGTGTCTTCTTCGCTTTCTTCTTCATTCCTTACAGTACCTTGAACACGCTTCCTGGGCGATGTCCGTCTCGATCTTACTCTCTCTCGTGCGGGAGACTCCTCGCCCAACCTAGATCTCACTCGTGTAGTTGCCAAGCCATCAATGCCATGACCATTCGTCCTCCTCCCTGCCTCTCCCATATCAGGGATGAACGTCCTCGAGCCACTGCTCGTCCTTCCTGATCCGCTCGGACTGGGTCTCACCCGAGGCGAGACCTGTCCCATCCCTCTGTTTCCTTGTTCTGCCGCATGACTCAGTGCTGCCGAAGAGAGGAAGGTGAGGTTTGACGGCTTTGCTCTTCGTGCAGGATGGGAGAATGAGAAGCTCGCTTCGGAATTCTCTAGCGAGACATCGCCCGGCGGTGCGTCGACGAGTGCGGTAGGGGCGAATGAGAACGAATTGGACAGGGATGAACGGGCAGGCAGGCGACGATGATGACGAGAGGTGGATGGAACGGGCGTGAACTGTATAGGAGGTGGGTTGGGGGATGCAGGATTGGGAGGTGTGAACATTGGCGGGATATCGAGGCGAGACCCTGGCCCCTCTGGATGAAACGAGTGAGGAAATGACAGAGGTGGTGATAGCATTGAATATCCTACACCGTTGTCATGAAATCAGACCTCGACGCGATCTGAATCCCACACGGAGAGAAAGCAAATGGCCGGGATCAAATAAGCTGTTTGAACATCAACCCTCTCTTACGTAACCGGTACCTGATCGGAGCAAATGCTACGCTGTGTGTGGGTTGAGGTTGACGACGCTCAATAATAATATCCTATTACTGGATGCAGCAAACACAAGAGGCAATGATGATAATACCATCCCCTCATTTTATCATATCAAACACATCCCATTCCAATCCCATCTATCCACCCATCCATTTCACCCTTCATTCCATCAACATCCCATCCATCCATCATTCCAACACCGCTCATTCATTCATACCACCCTCACACACATACTCCTGTCACCCCCTTCAACCTTTGTGCCATTCGACCGAAACTCCAGTCCCTGCTCAAATCAACCGGGAAGGACGCGACGCAACATCTGAAACGTCAAAACCATTGTCAACATGCAACCGCCCGGCATCTACAATGTACGCTTGGATATACTCCTTCTCCTTGCTCTCTCATTTCAGAAGTTGACCTACATTCCACCAACCCTTCTGTCTCATCTGTCTCTATGACGATACATCGATTATACTGACCTGTCGAAATGATGCAGCACCACCGTCTCCCTCCGACCAGCGGACCCGCTCAACCCAGCGTCCTGTCCGCTTCTTCCTCGGCGCGACTGGGTGAATTCTTCGATCTGATCAAGAACGAGTTTGAGCAAGTCGGCGCGGATGGTAACATATGGAAACAACAACGGGACGAATATGAAGCCAAGATACAACAGCAGATCAATGAGTTGGGCATGATCAGGCAGTCTCTCTACGAACTGGAGGCTAATCACGTCAAGATTCGGAATGAGTGGGTGGTCATTCAATATTTTTTTGTCTCTCCCTCTGCGTCCCGGCTTGCCAAACGTGAGCTGATGAGTATTGGATTCAGGTACGAAGCAGAAATCGCGCGATTGCGGAAGGAGTTGGATGCTAGAGGACCAGGAGGAGGACCTTCAGGGGGCGCACCGACCTCTCCACCCGAGCTACCCAGACCAGGCGCCGAGGACAGGCCTCCATACGGTGTCACACTTCCCGGACCACCTCTCAACGGAGAACCTGGCGGATGTAAGTGATACTCTCTTCTCGGCTCGATGAATGAATTATAGAACGCTGACGGCACACTGCAGCTCGCTCACCGTACCCTCCTCCCGGTGTCGCCGGTCCTCGAGCCGGCTCCACTGACCGAGAGCGCGAGCGAAGAGGACGAGACCGTGCCGTAGTCCCATCCAACGTTCCCCCTTCCCCTCCCGTCCATCTGTCCGATCTCGATCCGGACAACGTTTCCCGTGAACTGAAGAAGGAGGGAGGTGATTGGCAAGCTATGTGGAGCAGTCAAATGAGGAAGCAGTTGGACGTGGCTTTAGTGCACACTCTTGAACACGAGACGTGAGTGACGAAGGCAGCTGGTGCGACTCGAACAAATCCAAAGCTGATTTGACACTGTGATAGCGTTGTGTGTTGTGTAAAGTTCTCAAATGACGGAAAATACCTCGCGACGGGATGCAACCGGACAGCGCAAATCTACGACGTCAAGTCTGGTGGAAGGGTGACGTGAGTCCGATCCCTACTATGCGATCAAACCCTCACTGACGCCTTTCGTAGCACCTTGCAAGATGAAGCAGCCAACCGTACTGGTGACCTCTACATCCGAAGCATATGTTTCAGTCCCGATGGGAAGTTCCTCGCAACTGGCGCTGAGGATCGACAAATCAGAGTGAGTACTGGTTGCTTTGCAAGACGATGGGGAGTAGCCAAGCTGATGTCTCGTACAGATCTGGGACATCAAACAGAAACGCATCCGACATCTCCTCCAAGGTCATATGCAGGAGATCTATTCCCTTGACTTCTCTCGAGATGGGCGATTCCTCGTCTCCGGCTCTGGTGACAAGTCTGCGCGAATTTGGGACATTGAGAAGGGAATTTGCGTCTTCGACCTCAGGATTGAGGACTTCATTCACAATGAGCATGGACCGATTGATGCTGGTATCACATCTGTTGCGCGTGAGTCGCTTTGCTCGTCCGCTAAGGGTCGTTTCTGATCGATCTCGCAGTCTCACCGGACGGGAAACTCGTTGCTGCCGGTTCTCTGGATACGATGGTTCGAGTGTGGAACGTGACGACCGGTCAGCAAGTGGAGAGGCTCAAGGGACATAAAGACTCTGTGTACAGGTGAGCAGCATGCCGTCAGCGGTCAGACCTTCAGCTGACGATATTACAGCGTTGCGTTCTCGCCTGATGGCAAGTGCCTCGTGTCTGGATCGCTCGACCGAACATTGCGAATTTGGGATCTCAGTGCGACAAAGCGGGAGGTGGAGTCGCTGCCTCCAGGATCCAAGGACGTGCAGAAGAACCTTGGCACCTGTCAGTCAACGTTGAACGGGCACAAGGTGGGTTCTTCGGCTGCGGAAACACATGCATATGGTCATGCTGAACCCCGCATTCAAACAGGACTATGTGCTTTCCGTCGCTATCTCACCGGATGGACAATGGGTTGTTTCTGGTTCGAAGGATCGTTCGATCCAATTTTGGCATATCGCATCGGGTCAAGCGCAACTCATGCTGCAAGGGCACAAGAACTCTGTCATCTCGATCGATTTGGCTAGGAGTGGTGGCTACCTCGCGAGCGGAAGTGGTGACTGCATGGCTAGGATCTGGAAGTATGAGCCAATCGGCGGAAGGGATTAGAGACAGCAGTAAGACTATGAGCTGGTTTGAGGGGGATCGAGGAGGGTTCGTCGAGAGGACTATGCAAAAGTTTCACTATCGAGAAATAAAGGATATCTGGGACGGGTGCAGGGGAGGAAGGAGCATGCTGTAATCGGAGGTGGTCTTGGCGTATGATTCGATATAGGGCATTCTTGAATCGTCAGACATGAATACATGATACCTGATTTTCCTCTATGCAATGTACTTTGTATGGAGTTCTAATGAAGTCAGCTTTATGTGTTCGAAGACGATCGAGGCCTCTGTGATTCCCTCCACAGATGCGGATGAATACAGATGTGCATCAGAACAGGTCGACAGTCTACTCGGCTCCCTCGTGAGGTTGATTGAGGCGGGGAGGGCATTATATCATTGTAAGATTTGTGATTTGGTGCATGTCCAATATCATACCCAATTACCTTTCCATCCCGTCTCGATTAAATTACCTCAACCAGGCTTCATTATCAGATCTTCACTCCTGCTCGTACGCTATCGAGACCGTGTGCATCATCATTCTACACGATCTTCATCTTGCTAGGTCTATTTCCGACGATAAAAGGTCAGCGACACTATTTCCTAGACCTTCCAAATACGCAGACGGATCCACTCACCTCGCGCGTATGGTCAAGCCTACCCAGATCATTGGCAGTCCAACCCAGAATGCAACAATACGCAGAGCATGAAGACCGCGACCTTGAGCCCAAGTCGAGTAGATTCCCGCGAGGTTGACCGTGATCAGAGAAAGTGTCACGAGGAGATAGCCCGAGAGACTGCGAATGATTGTTGAGATAAGCACGAGTCGGTCGGTCCTCACAGATGCTCCCGCCGGATACAAGATTGAACTTCGATCAAGATTGAAGTGAAAGGAATGACAGTTCGTCTTGATGTAATCTCTATCGCTCCACTTACCGATGATACTTGTAGACCCTTTTCGCATTCTCCCCACCCCCGAACACCTTGCCACCAAACCAAACGCTCGAAGCCCCTATGATCGCCTGCAAGACGACCCACCCGACGACCCCCAATCCAAACCAGCTATGCCACGTGGTGAAATGTTGAGCGCCATGCAAGTACTTGTTGTAGATCATGGCGGCGGAGCCGATGGCCAGTGCGGGTAGGGCGAGAAGGAGCATGAGGTTCTGGTGGGATTTGAAGCGGCTAGAGCGGGTAGCAGAGTTCGAGGGAGGTGGTTGGAGGGGAGTGACTCCTGCGTAGTTGGGGCGCATTGGTATCAGTAATCATAATGCAAGAGAGAATGAACCATGGCTTGTGGTGATGGCTACATTACGGAGAAGTGACGAGGAGACTAGGCCGACTTACCCAGGAGGAACGCGGTAATGGCAAGACTCTGCATTGGCGGATGGACTGCAAACCATCCCATCTCCTGTGACGGCAAAAGTTAAGTTAGTCAGCGAGATCATTTCACAGAAGCGGCGGGTCTCACCTTGACATTCCCCGAGAAGACGAGATACCAAGTCAGAGGCAGGAAGAGCGCAATACCACCCTGTACGTCCGAGAGCCTGTTCAGCATATCTTCCCATCTAGATCATAGCCCTTATACCTCGCCCGCTCACGTAGACCAGACCCAAAGCCAGCTTATCCCTAGGGGTGGGTATCATATCCAATTGTTTCACAAACCCCACAGGTCCGCTTGGTGCTCCTCCGGCAGTTGCGGTGCTTGCTCTGTCGGGAGAGGGTTCGACTTCGCGGGTCGAAGAAGGGAGGAGGGGGGAAGATTCTTCTCTGGACATTGGATTGGAAGTTTTGGTTCCTTATGCGGGATAGACTTATCAAGTCGTCGAGTCCTATGGGCCGACTTAATCAAGTAAACTGGAGGAAGGAAGAGAGAAGGTAAAGGAATGAGAGTACTAGCTGGAATGATAAATACCAGCAGCTGGATCGAGTGACAGCCACAGGTCTCTGCTCGCAGATCACTCAGATCCTCCATGCTCTCAATAGAAGTCGCACGCGGGGCACATGAGAGTGTCGTCGGATGTGACCGATGATCGATCGGACCAATCTGATAACTCTGTGTTGCAATTGTAACTTTTACGTCGTTCGGTCGGTGTACCTGTGTCGCGCGGCTTTCCATGATTCACTTTCTGCAGAATTGCAATTAGTTCAGAGTCCTTCACACGTCCCGCCTTTCCACCTCGACCCGAACGATCCCTCGCAGCTCTCTACTCCTCAACTGTCAACGATAACATTCATATATTGTGCAAAAGCGGATCCTTCGGAAATCCCGAAGGGTTTGTAGTGTAGTGGTATCGCGCTTCATTTGGGATCCGCTTTAGGTTCTTCATTGAAGAGGTCCCGCGTTCGATCCGCGGCTGACCCCCATTTTTAATTTTTTGTTGGGCTTTACTTCACGCCGGACGCCTATCTTCCCGGAGATGTTCTTGACACGTCGACTTGCAGGGCGTATAGCAGTCTGGTGATCGTGCATGTGGCGAGCGGAACTACTTCGAGCACATAACGAACTCGGCAGAGGTCGACTCGTTCGCGATGCAATCCCAGGGGGGGATCGTGGCTGGGCATCTCCTTGACGGAGGAAGCGTTTGCTTTTGCTGCGTGTTTCATGTTTCAGATTTCTACGTTTCATCATTGGGAGCATAGCAGACCAACACGCAAAAACGCAAACACGCAAATACTCAACAATAAGCACCCTGACACACAATCTGACTATGACCGTACACAGCTCCTGGACGATCCCTTCGGCGCTGCGGTCTGTGACTCGTGTCAAGGGATTGAGCCGTCAGTCGCTCTTCCTGATGTATGGCCAGCGTCATTGTATACACGTCCTTTCGCAATCAATCAAGATTCATAAACAACCCTTTTTCAAACCAGTCCGATACACCGGGGTACATACAATGTACGGTGTGTATGTGTATGTGTATGTGTGTATGAGTGTGGTCCACTCAACTTTTGATCGTAAACACGTTTAGGTTCTGACAGACTTGTATATATAGCTTGATTCTCTGAGTTTACTTGATCATGTAAACACCACTTCACATTGACTCGCATATCTCACCTAAATCAACCATCCATCTCGTCTGCAAGATGGGTCAGACTCAAGGTAAACTCGAGAGCGAATTTTCTCCACAGCACCGACACCGTACGCCTTCCTCGTCGAGTCCCGGAACCAAAGATCCATTCCACCGACCCACCTTGTCGAAACACTACCGTGCTCCCCACTCTGCTCCTGTTCTTCCCACCAAGAAGTCGTCCACCGCGGTGGGTATATTTCGCTCTTTATCACAGAAGCGAGCCGAGGATGATCCTCCTCCACGAGTGAAGTCCTCTCGTCCGAATGACAAAGTGTCGAAGCAGTCTGCAGGAATGGACCTCGCCGACGCTTTCAAGACTTTCGAAGCGCTGGTCGTGAAAGCCGAGACGGAAGCTGGTGTCTTTTCTGACGAGATAAAGACGACGTATCGTCCCACTGATCACTCAATCCCTCGTCCTCTTCCTCCTTATCCACCACCAAATCTTGTTTCTTCATTTCAGCAACGCACTTCCACATCTTCCATCCAGTCACCCTCTCGAGGAAGTGTGAAATCCGCTCGAAGGGCAGAGAGAGAATGGCTAGCAAAAGTCGCTGCTTTGTCCAGCGGCATGAATCCTCGTCATTCCGATACCAATAGCGATAAAGTTACCACCCCTCACCCTTACAGAGGTCCTGTCCCACCCAGACGACAACGACCAGCTACTTCAGCTCGACAGAGCAACTCCTCACCTTCTACGGAAGACGAAACATCCTTAGTTCTCATCACTCCTCCTCCCTCTTCGACCGAGAACGGAAGAACACTCATGTCCAGCATATCATTCGAAACGCTGGGTCATCACGTTCGACTCGTCTCCAACACATCGTCCACCCGTCTCGTGCAAGGAAATGGGCGCGGTATCAAGCCCTCGGTACCCAGGTCGGCGATATCGTCCTTCTATGCGGATGGCGGGAATGGGACGGGGTCGAGACCAAACTCTTTCGCAGCGAGTATGGTATTGCTTTCCACCATCCCTCTAGACGAGGACACGGATCGATCGCCTAGTGTGATACTGTCTTCCTCGTCAGATGTCGGGCCGGTGAATTGCCCCTCGTCTCTGATTGAGTCTGAAGGTAGACCAGATGAAAAGGGTGAAAGAGACGACGACCACGTAGACCTTGGCAAGGAGCAGGAAATTGGTCGAAAAGCAGGTGGAGAAGTGAAGATCCGAATGAATCAGATTGCTACAGCTCTCAACGAGCCCAATCTCGAGCCCTCAGTCACTGCAAACGCGCCTCAACGATCCTCCGAGTCGTCTTCCGTCGAGCCAATACCTCATACGCCCACTCGATCAAGTGCCAAGCCGACCATCAAACCTCTCATGTCCTACTCCCCAACCACAGAGTACATCCTATCTGCGCCATCTATCGAGCATCTCGCCTGGTCCGGCGACTCACTCTTGTTCGACCCATCTACGCCGACGATAGAAGCGGGAAAGCATCCTTTTGCGAGTATCGGAGTACAATGTTCTCCCGAACTTCCTAGCCCACCTAGCAAATCTCACGATCAAGTCGACCTGATCTCTCCCTCCACTTCTCTCGCGAACGACGTCACTCCGACCATCGCTTGTCCTCGAGACATCATCCTACCATCAAACATGAGAACCCACGACGAGATCAAGAAGAAGACGAAACCGTTTCCTCGCGCCCAAGACTCCTACCCTTCCAACAACAATCTTCTGTCCTTCACCGCCCTGAAGTCGAGATCAATCAATATCTCCACTTCGTCTCTGTCGCACACCCAACGAAGCGCGAGCGCGAGTGCAAGGTCTAAGCAGCACGATTCTTCCAAAGTCGATATTGTGGGTAGGAAAGGGGACAAGTCGAGACCGACACCGATATCGAAAAGAATGAGAGGGATCGATCTGACCCCGGGACAGGAAGAGGGGGGCTCGAGACCGCCCAAAAGTGGAATACCAAGATCTGTAAGTGCCAAGTGTGCTACTGCATCGCAGAATACTTGGGGACTGATCTGGATCGATTATCTTTTTCCTCAGGAACTCGAGAGATGGTTGGCAGGAACGGCTACAGCGATGGAATGAGATTGAGCTTCGTCCAGGCTATAGATGGTATCGAGATGTACATAAAGGCGCTCATGATGAGGGAAACATTTCGTGATGCTGTTCATCTGCATCTGTTCATCACAATCCGACCTGAAGTGTATCAGCAGCTGTGGGAAGAGACCGGTCGAATGGTGTTCCCAACCGTCCGCAAGGACACACACGAGATCAAACGCCAGAGACGATTGTCTTCTTCTTCCTCTGCACCTGCCTCCCCACGCAGAACGACCGCTTGATTGGTGATCCATTCGCGGACTGTCCCCATCGTGCCTGCTCACTGTCATTCATAGCGATGTTGTTTCCCTCATAGTCTGTTTATTTCCTTCCTGTGCTACCCATCACATACTATACCATAACATATTTACGCCATACATTTCTACAATCTGATTATGTCGTGAATTCACACACGTCCAATTACTGGTAACTTACTTTTCGTTTCAGGGTCGACGTTACGGACTGTGTTGCTCCACGTGGGTCGTATAGATCATAGATTATACTGACTACGTTCCCAAAGACAGCATGAGGCCAGCGAGGCGTAAATCTCACCACCATCAATCTCCATACTCTGACCGATACAACTCCAGCGTTGGGCTTGTCTCCACTGAGATTGATATCCATTACTTCTAGATTGAACCAACATCCACGCTAAACTTGCCTCCCATGTCGTTCTCACCCCTATTCACCCAAGTTCGGGACCGAGATCTCGCGACTTTGTCCAATTACCTCTCTATCGTCACTAGACATATTGACCTCGACTGGACGATCGATTGGTCCAAGAAGATCATTTGGGGAAGTTCGACGCTGAAGCTGGAGGTCAGCGATGAGGAGGGGGTGGAGGAGGTAGTTTTGGATAGTAGCTATCTGGATATCAAGGAGGTGGAGGTTGAGGGGGACAAGGTTGTAAGTTGATCTGGTGTGAAGGCTGGACAATGTCGCAGCTGATGTCCTATGATCGAATTATCATTGCTCTGGGAACGGCAGTCATGGAAACTCGATGAGAGAATCGGCGCGATGGGTGAAGCTCTGCGCATCTTTCTTCCCAACCCGGTGAAAAAAGGCGAGGTTCGTCAGCTCACCCGAAGTCATGGTACTGGCCTGGTCGTCAAAGATGCTAATTACATCTGAATTATGTGATTAGACTGTTATCATCAGGGTCATCTACTCAACCACACCCCAATGCACCGCTGTAGGGTGGTTAGAACCCAACCAGACCAAATCCGGCAAATTCCCTTACCTCTTCTCCCAATGTCAAGCGATTCATGCTCGGTCCCTCCTCCCTTGTCAGGATACTTCGTCCGTCAAGGTGACTTATGGAGCGAAGGTTAAGAGTGGCATGGGTCTGGAGGTCCTCTTGTCCGGCTTGAGGAAGGATGTAGTGGATCTTGGGGATGGTCTCAGGCAATTCACCTACGAGCAGGTGAGTAGGCTGAGGTATTGATGGGGAGTGCGGACAATGTATCAAGTATCCCATTTGGATTACATCATGAGCTAGCAGTGACAATATTGATCTTGGGCCACAAGAAAGAGCTCACGGAGTGAATGGCGGCACTGCGAAAGGAGCGTTCCGCGCTGACCACCTTTTCGCTGAATAGACTGTCCGAATTCCGAGTTATCTTATTGCTGTAGCCGCTGGCGAACTCGTCTACAGACCTTTCGAAAAGCTCGAGGATAGACATTGGACCACCGGTGTGTGGACTGAGGTACGTACAGCATGGACTGCAATGGGGAGATGGCTGACTGATACTCTCTGTGCGCAGCCTGGTATCATCGACGCCGCAGAATGGGAGTTCAAGGAGGACACTGCCCGGTAATTCCCCTGGTCCGGATCAACATTTGAAGCATGGCATGCCGTACTGATACTTCCGTGCTCAGGTTTGTTGCCACTGCGGAAGATTTGACTTCGTCGTACAAGTTCGGCCAGTACAACGTGCTTCTCCTTCCCGAGTCTTTTCCTTACGGAGGTGAGTCGATGTTATACGACAGAGGTCAGAAGGCTCTGATCTGCCTTGTATTGTGTCAGGCATGGAGAATCCAGTGACTACTTACGTCACTCCCACTCTTATCGCTGGAGATAGAAGTCAAGTCGATGTCGTCGCTCATGAAATCAGTCATGTAAGTCGGCCACGAACGGACTATACCTTCCACAGCATCGCTGACCATCGCATACGAGATAGTCCTGGTTCGGCAATGGGATCAGTGTTAAGTCGGCACGAGAATTCTGGCTGAATGAAGCGAGTGCCCGAAACATCAGTGTGAATCGCTCAGCTGCTGACCTTCATCCAGGGATGGACCACATACACGGAGCGACTGATCATCGGGAAAATATACGGTGAACCTGCGCGACAGCTGTAAGTTCCGTTCATATAACGCCTTCACAGTGTCTTCCTGATGCTTGTACTGCAGGTCTTATATCGTAGGTAAGCTTGCAAACGGATCGCTTCTCTCGCGCGGCTGTTCTGACCGCTTTTGTCTGGTAGGACGTCAAGCATTGGTCGGTGATCTCAAGCGATTCGAACCGCGCTTTCAGCGATTGGTGGCGGAATATAAGGAGCACGAAGATCGTAAGTCGTACGATCTCTTTATTACTTTGACGTCAACCTCTCTGACTTCGTACGCAGCCGACGAAGGCTACGGGCAATGCGCATATGAAAGCGAGTCTTCACCGTACACATACACCCGATCATGCGACATTTCGTTGAGCTTTTAAAACGCTAATATGAACCGCTGACCTTCGCAGAGGGTGCCAATCTTCTCCTGTATCTTGAGCGCATTCTTGGCGGTCTAGACGTCTTCCTCCCATATATGAGGGACTACGTCAAGACCTTCGAAGGATACTCGATTGATACGGATCAATGGAGAGACCATCTGTTCGACTACTTTGGGAAGTTAGAAGGAGGATCCGCATTCGTGAGAAAGCTCGGCAAGGTGGACTGGGATGCAGTGAGTTGCAAGACGTCATGTTCAGGCTTCGGATCAACCTGACTTATTCCTCAGTGGCTGCATGGAGCCGGTGAAGACCTGTGTGTCGACATGCAATATGACGATACCCTTTCTAAAGCTGTGGGTTACCTATGGCGATGTTTCCCCAGTCCCACCGAGTGATACTGACGACGAGTCTTTCTGCAGTGTTATGAGCTCGCAGTCAGGTGGGACGAGGCGCGAGACTCCGACGACTTGTCGTCTTTCTCGGCGACAGATGTGGAAAGGTTTTCAGCCACGCAGAAAGGTAAGTGTTCCGGCCCTGATTCCTGTGACTAACGATACTGCACAGTCGTCTTCCTCGACAAACTTCAGACCTACGAGACTTTCCCCGTCAAGACTGTAGCGGTTCTCGGAGATGTGTACGGCTTCGCGAAGACTGGTAGCGCTGAGATCCGCTTGCGTTTTTACGAGCTTGCTCTCAAGTCTGGTCCAGAGTATGCCGAAGATGCCGCCGGTACGTGAGCTTGACGTATGGCAATGCAAACAAGCACTCACAGATATATCTACAATTATACAGGCTGGGTCATCAGTCGAGGGAGGATGAAGTTTTGTCGCCCCATCTTCCGACTTCTGAACCAGCAGACCCCCGAATTGGCCAGGAAAACATTTCGCGAACATGCAGCCTTTTACGTGAGTGTGGTCTCATTAGACAAGAAGACCGCTGATATGAATGACATCACGTTAGCACCCGATCGCAAGGAAGATGATCGCAAAGGATCTAGACATGGAATTGTAGATAGTCCGATGCGCAGATGTGAAACGCGATGGTTACTGTCAATGCAGGTTGGACATCAGCTGCAAGATCACGCCATATTATTTTCATCTCTCCTTGTGCCACATGCCATCTGGCAGTCGAGGTAGTGGGCACCCGCATGATTTTTCAGGGTCAAAAACACAAAAAAAGCAACCGTTCTAACACAGGATGACGTGGGTTGGGTGAGAGAGCAGAGCGGAGACAAGGTGACACTAAAATACCAAAACTTGCGCTCGATTCACGGTCACTAGGTCACTAGGAAGAGCTGTGGGAACGGAGACGCATGATACGGCCAGTCTGCTTGAATTGGCTCGAGCGAGCTATGTGAGCGTCACTCGTGAGTGGGGTGGGGTGGGTGGGTAAGACATGCGGTGAGACGAGCGTATGCATGATGTTCTGTCGATGTTGATAGATGAATCTCTTCCTATGGACACGAACCCAAAAAGCTGTGTGTGTCTCCGTCAGTATAGTACGAGTAGTGTGAGGTGCATCTTGATCATAACGGCATCTCGGAGCATTCTTCCCGTAAGAAACGCTTCAGAAAACCGGGGTCACTGGGTCAGGAAAAGACGTCAATAACTTGCACGAAAACAGTCTGAACAGAGTGTGATCAGTCTACATTGTCAACGCACCGTGGTCACATCTCTCAATAGGTTTCTAATCACCATCACCTGTTATCAACACCGCGACCGAGTAGAGCATCAAGTACACTGTAACGGAACGAACGAAAGAGAACGGGACACACCGGGCATTTCGCAAAACGGAGAAGAGCGAGAACAGACAGTGCGGTGTTTTGGAAGATTGATCTTGGTGAACAACGGTTGTAACGTTGTTGGAGGATATTATAGTGTCGATACAGAAGGTGAGCCTAAACATCCTTGTCATGCCCCAGTCACCATTGCCTCAGCGTCGGAGACTCTTGTTGGGTTTCGTCTCGCAAAAGCCATCCTTTTCCTTCACTCTGGTTCTGTTTGCGCTTTGGCCGGATTATGCCCGAGACCGAAGCCGTAGCAAGGGATGTTGATTGACAATCCTTCGTTCGTTCCTCTCTTCACTTCCCCCATCGTTCTTCCCTTTGCTTACAGCTCTGCCGTCTCCGTTGAGGAGCGTGTGTGCGGTCCGTGCGTGATTACCATCGCGATCGCTTCTCACTCGACGCGTAGCATCGAAATCCCTCATCTCACCATCACTACCAGTTCCCCTGGGTCAGTGCGAGATCATCACCTTTCATCTCTTCTGTTCGCCCTTCTTGTCTTGTTCATTCAGTCCATCCTGCTCTGAGCTTTTCTCGCTGTCCCTATCTTTTCGTTTCATTCCCGTATTCTTGTTCCCCTATTATTCAGCATCTCCCTACCCCTCCAAACAAGATATTTGCCGAGGTCGATTTAACCACACAACCTGTCATCCTCAACACACATAACTACGCCTTTCGTGTCACGTCGCCTCCTCACGACGTCCTCTCCTCGTTCTCCTCCTTTAGAAACGATACCCTGACACTTGTTCACGTTACTACACCAATAGACCGCAGCAGGCCAATCACCCCAAGAGAAATAGAAGGATTACTTTCGAGCAGAATAACAACACGTTTGGAACATCATCCATCAATCACAAGGCGGACCTGGTGCGATAAAGCGTTAACGAAGCAGGATCCGTGAGTGAGAACAGTTATTGCTCGACATGACTTTCTACCCCATCCTTCTGATCCCACCCTTTCAAAGCGAGAGGAAGACAAACGGAAGCGATCACCTCGAATATTTGTCTCGGGTGGTGGCCCGTGTGCACGCTCCGTTGTTCCACTGCTCCAAACACTTCATTCCCCTGTCTGGATCAATTCTGTCTATTTTCAATGCTATCCTCTTCTCGCTCGTCAATCTACTCATACCTTTCATAACCCACTAGCTTTGCTTGTTTGCCTCTGCGTCACCATTGAATATACCGCTGAACTTGACTACACAAACAGATACCAACATTCACAGGACTGCAAATCTTCAATTGCTGGATGAAACGTTGATTTGTTTTCTGCTCGACGGTGAGTTCGGACCCTTTTCCGTCAACAGCTGCGTTGGTCTGTTTTGATCTCATCGTTACGACGCAACCCATACCTGACGCTTCCAAGCTAGCACCATGGCCGCGGCGCTTCATATGCAACCTCCAGCCCATCGTCCATCGATGGACAGAACACCCTCGTTCGATCAACCCAATCGAGCACGCTCCACACCTCCCTTTGCTTCTCCTTACGACGCTCCTAGTACTCACACTCGAACCAACTCCAACCCCTCCAATGTCTCCCCATACAATCAACCCTTCTCAGGATCTTACTTCCCGTCCCACAGTCAGATGTACTCGGTTCAACCTCAGGCTTGGTCCACAACCCCTGTCCCTGCAACGGCGTTCTACACACCTCCTTTCCATTCCTACCCCAATCAACCAGTCTTTCAACAAGGATTCCAGCAGTCGCAGGCGGACTATGCTGCATGGGCGAACGCTTATCAACACATGGTGATGGCGTCGGTAGCCGGTGGAGCTCCCCCCAGTGGTATGACTCCGCCCGCTTCGACAGACCACCAGGCTAATGAGAGGAGGCGGACAGATTCGGGACCAGGAGGACAAGGAAGTACTGGAGGCTACTTTGATCAGGCTTATCAGCAACAGCAGCAACAGGCAGCACAGAAGGGTCAGCAAAAGGTGCAAAACCAACCGCAATCTTTCCATCCTTACAAACGTGGACCATCTTCACGACCATCCCGAGAAGATATTCCTCGGTCCTCGTCGATGCCCTCGGGTTTAGAGCAAGCAAAGTCTACCATGACTAGGTCTACCTCCGTCCCTATAGCACTGGACTCGAGAGCTACTCCAGCGTCCACTCCTACCACACTGTTCCCTCCCGTCATCCCTGAGATCCAGCACAAGCGCGATTCGAGCGTGGACTCGAGGGCGAGCTCGACCGTGGCGCCACCAAAGATCAACACCCATGCTCGTGTTGATTCGTCTTCCAGTGAGACCTCCGGGAGGGACAGCAGTCCATCGTCTCGAACAGCTTCTCCGATACCCCGAGCACCGGCCGTCCGAGCGGCTACTCCCCTCCACCCCGGTCCCATCACCAATGCCACCAACACTCCTTCCGCGTCACGACCCTCGCCTCTCTCTCAGAGCTCCTCAGCACCTGAACCCACCGACAAAATGGTCAAATCGGGCGGCTTGAAGGGAAGACTTCGCAAGGCACTCGATAAAGATGCAAAGAAAGAGCCGAGATTCGCTTCGCCAGCGAAACCGTCTCTCCCTCCACCTACATTTGCTTCACCTTCCGAAACCTCTACGAGATCTGCCACACCGCCTGTCACGCCGCCGCAAAATCTACCACCTCCTTCAGCACCATTCACTCTCAATCCCGCCGCCATGGGCAGCGAAATCAGTCTCGCAGAAACCGAGAGGACAGCGACAACGACCGCGGAGAATCAAGGCAAGGGAAAGAGGAGTATGTTCCGGATGAAGGACATGTCCACAGACAATATATCGCTCAGCTCGACCGTGTCCTCCGCGAGTATGATGATCAGGAAGATGGGCAGTCTTGGCAAATTGGCAAGGCGTAACAGGTGAGTACTGGCTACCTGACCATCGCTACCTAAGCTGACAGCGACCCTTCACAGTCTCATGGGCATCTCAAGGATGTTCAAGGATAAGCCAAAGGATGAAGACGCGGCGTTACCCGAGAAGGAAGGGAAGAAGAAGAAGGACAAGAAAAAGAAGGGCAAGGGTGAAGCGGCACCAGCAGCTGTGTCTCATGCTGTCGCCGAGCCCACCAAGCCTAATAGCGACAACGATGACGATCGCGGTCTGGCGGGCCTGACACCCGCCGCGAAGCTCGCCCGACAACATACTCTTCGATCTCGAGCTGAGGCAGCGAAAACCCCCGAGGTCTCTGGTGAGCCGACATGGGATAACAATACCACAACAAGACAGCCAAGTCAACTGCCCAGTATCTCAAGTGTACCCACACCTCACCACAACGGTCCCGAAGTCGTCCGCGTGCAACCTAGACAGACGCCAACTGTTGTCCACGCTGTCGCAGTGACAGAGCAAGAGTACGATAGTGAGGACGACTCGTCGGATGGTGAGACGGTGGAGGATGTCACCATGACCTTGGCTCGTACGAGATTGTCAGATGAGGCGGATGCAGAGTTCCAAGCGACTTGGGGCAATGCCTATATCGACAGGAACGCGGTGCCAAAGAGGGGCATTTTAAAAGGTCAGTTACCGATCACTCACGTCCGATCAGCAGTGCTGACATTGATACAGCCAAATCATCATACTCGCAAGAGGTATTGCTCAACAGACAACGATCAAACTCTACTCGTGATGCGGTCCCGAGTTCAGGCCCCCTTACCCTGCTTCCGCCTTCCAACCCGATCCAATTGGACGGGCTCGCTCATCCCTCACCCCGTATCGACGAGTCGTATGATCCATTCTCACCCAACTTCTCGCCGTTTGATCAACCCTCCTCTTCGAACCCAGCTGAAGGGCTATACTCGAATCCGGGAGGAAACACATCCGCTCCGACGCTGTCCTTGGGGTCCAAGCCTGCCGTGCAAGCGAGGAGCATGACAGTGCCAGCCAGAAAGAAGATTGTCTGGGCACCGGAATGCGCGGTATATGTCACCTACAGTGCAGATCTATACGATCGAAGGTCGGAGCCTGCGACTTGCTCCTTCCTCAATGCAACCCTTGCAGCGCAAATCAAGCAGGAGTGAGTGATGACATATGCGAACTCCGAAGGCAACGCTGACCCCTGCCTTGTTCCTAGACTGAACGCTTTCAAGCTGGAGATGCCGATCCACGAGGACAGCAGGCAGTACACGCAGTACTTCTCGTAGACAACGATACAGGGTTTGCGACCAGATCCACGATCGTTCATCTCCCCATGCGTCGTCCGATCACATCGCCACCCACCACAAAAACGATTACTCTCATTCAATTCACATCCACCATCGGTCTGTGCTTCCGCACGCATCACATCACTTTACATCATATGCTTTCGTTCAACCCGCTTTTCCGCTTCCATGCCCTGTTCGTATCCCGGAGACCCCATGTTTTGTTGCCCCAAGCCTAGAGCTGCGCCAAGGCCAAAGGGTCTATTCATTTAGATATACCTAGCATACACTCTCATGTTATGATCAAGTCGATCCGTTTTCAGTCTTTCCTAGTCGAAGTGTCACCTTGAGGGGGGGGATGGAGTTGTAGATAGTTTCGTAAGAGTAGAGATAGTCATGTATACTTTAACGGACCGACGATACTGACTCTAATGTTTCCTCGGTTTCTTGTTATTGAACGCGCCGCAGCCCAAAAACCCATTCAACTGAACGCGCAATTGCAGACATATGCATGAGTGCTCGCCTACGATCAGTAGTATCCCTTAAGTCACACCATATGCCCGTGAATGATGCTCGAAGCCCTCGCCAAATATGCGGATCTAGTGCCAGGTTCATCAGCACGGGACCAAGTCTGCGGGAAGCGCCCACTCACCACCTGTATCTGATCTCCGTCAGCTCCCACAGAGTTCGCACGCGTCCAGGTAGCAACTCGTCCAGGTTTGTCTTGCTTATCTCCTTCTCTCTTCTGCCCCGGTCCGTACAATCCTGGGCATTCGTGATTTTCGGCAAGCTCGATCTCTCCTCCAAACAGGTCCCCGGCCATCATATGCTCATCCATCTCGAAAGCGCTAAAAAGCAAAGCTCAGGTACTTTTGTGTATCATCACTCATACAGGCGATGATCTCTTCCAGAGTCAGAGTCTTGGGGCCTTGGAAGCTCTACTTTCTGACCCACTCAAGGACTCCACTCACACAATCAGTCGAAGCAACGATATAATCGACACTTGGCATGGAAAAGTTCTGCTGGTCAGTTGAGACTCATTCTGGCCAGAGGCATACAACCGATGCAGGCCGACTAGGCACTCGAGCACTTGGAGGAATGAGAGCAGCATTTTATGAGTTTGTAAGATACGACTCATGCCCGAGGAGGTCAGACCTGTAAATCAGGACAATAGGGATAGCGTCATGATAGGCACCGGCTCATGTACCCTGTATCAAATCCAGGCCAGAAATGAGTGACTCAGTGGGACGCATGCCGAAAAGCAGCACCGAACGTGGTCATGCTTGATATCTTAAGCTCCTGCAAAGGGTCTTGACGCCCTGTATGTCCACGATAGCGATGAGGACCAGCCAGCCGCGAAGGAGTCGAGCATAGTGGAAAGCTCTAAAGGTCGTGTCGACCGAGTGTAACAGGCGGAAGATAGTTCCGACGGGACCCTTTCAACTTTGGACCTCCATCAATCAATCAATCAATCATTCATCTCTCGGACGTCCCTTTTTGATATCTCATCTCTCATTCAGACATCTTCCCCTCACGATTATACCTATACCCACAAACTCGCCGCTATTCCCCACTTGACGTCAAATGATCTCTATCGGCGTATGACCAATGCACGTGAGAAGAGCGCATACGAAGACATTGCACGCACGCACAACACGACACGACACGCGAACAAAGGTGGGTAGGTTTGCCTTCGTCTAGGTGTCGTGTAAATACGATGAAATACTCACTGGAATTTCAGCTCATCGTAGCCCACATTGTCACGAGAGCGACAATCGCTTCTCGTCCACGCTTCCGCCAGCCCAGACGGTTCGGTTCCTATAATCCCTTAGTTCGGTCTGGATGACTGAGCTTGCATCATGGCCGAGACCGCACAACGTCCTTTCTCCACATCTTCATCCGTCATTTCACCTTACGCAGCTCTCGAAGCTCTAGCGTCGGACACCAATGCCGACCGAGAACATGATCACCGGAACGGTATATCTCGCCAAGAAGTATCGACATCTCTAGAAGCAGAAGACGATGAAGGAGAAGAGGACGATGATATGCCTTTTCTGGTTCGAGCTCGATTCGACTTCCAAGCTACCGATGCTAGCGCTTTGAGCTTCAATGCGGGGGATCTGATCTACGTCTATGCTAGACTAGAGAGTGGCTGGTGGGATGGCATGCTGGATGGGAGAAGAGGTTGGTTCCCAAGTAACTATGTGGAAGACATTGCAGAGGAGGATCTGGCACAGTTAGAGCAGGACGAGTCTCAAAGTATCGCATATGAGGAGCTAGAAAGGGGACATGCGAGGAGACAAGGAGGGTCGGAGGAAGATGTGCTGAAGATAGACGATGTATTAAGAGGGGATTGGGGGAGTTGGGGAGGGGGTGCCGGTTTGGAGGAGCTAGCCCGAGAGATGATGGAAGGAGATGATGAAGATGATGGACGAGGATTTGAACTGGAAGCGAGACGGAGAAGAGCACAGGCAGAAGGCGCAAACCTTGGTATGGACGAATTTGGGGTCACAGGACGACATAGGGTGGAGACGGATGCGACAATCAGAGCATCCGGGCCTTCGTCGATACGGCGTGACCCGCAGCCGCCAGCACACGACTCAACATCGATTCAAGGTGAACCTCAAGACGCATGGTTCCCATCTATTACTCCGGACGGCCAGGTGAGTTCATATCAATACTATCTCCTTGGCTTTTCTGACTCTTCATAGGTTTATTATCATAATACACATACCGGCGAAGATTCATGGGAACTGCCGATGGAGAGTACTGGTCTGGAGGACGAGGATCTGTATGGCGGTTTGCCAACCGACGAGCAATACTTCAACAGTCTCGCATCGTCCGCTGGTCCCGCCTCATCCGCGTTCAACCCACCCAACCCCACAGATAACGACTTCAGGGCCCCGCCCAAAGCTCAAAACGACATTCCTTATCCGTGGGTAGCAAAGCTGAGTGATGATGGGAGAGAATGGTTCTACCACAATCGCCTCACTGGTCAATCTCGACGAGATCCTCCGATCACCAAAGGAGATGGATCCAGTATGGTGGATATTGGAGTCGGGTTGAGAAGATTGAGCGTGAGCTCTGGACCGAGACCCCTGCGAGCATCGGTGGAACTGCAACGGCAAGCTGTGGAAGAATGGGAGCGGAAAATCTCAGATGCGCTTCAGGCAGCGACGAGAGCGAGAGACAAGCCGACAATGGGGACACTGATGGACACCGTGAATGACTCGATGCGCGAGATATTCGAGGCTGCTGTCGCGGGATCTGCAGCGGAGGAAGAGATGTCACGAGCAGTGGATCTAGGCAGCGAGACGGGGATAGCAGCAGCCGTGATGAGGGAGGAATCTGCGGTGGAGATGTTGGCTTCGGCGCATGCGACGACGCTGTCCATCATACGAGACCTTCTCAGGTCGTTCGGATACGTTGGACCCCTCGACAAGATGGAGGAAATGCCTCGACCTCACTGGGTGGGCGATATGACCCTGATTGGCAGCATTGGTCTGCTTTCCGCCAACGTGCACGCTGCAGTCGTGTCCAAACGGACACCGGACAGCGGATTGTCCGTCTGGGCGGAAGTCATGCGAAGTGCCAGCAAGCTCAAAGACGTCCTGGCCAACTTCCCTGGCGCGGTGCTGGCCAAGAGCCATCCTCCAGCAGAGTACGACAGCGCGGAAGGTCGACGGCTCCAGGCTTGGCTCGGCTTTGAAGCGCTTGGTGAGCCACTCGGCGGGAAGTGGGGTTATGGCAAGACGGACTTGGGTCTGAGAGTGCTGGATCAAGCTGCTGTTATCGCCTGTCAAAAAGTCCGAGAGGAGTTTGAAGCGACTCTTCGAGATGTTTCGGATCCCAGCCGAGCCCTAAGCCTCATTCGCATCGCAGCAAGATTCAGTCGCGTGCTCAGCGAGATTGACATAGCAAGTGTCATCGATGTTGATGGAGATATTGGTGATCTCGGACGAGGTGTTCGTGCAAGAGAAGACGATTTGAGAGAGTATGATCGTCTAGTCGATCAAGCTCGTCAGGCTCTACACGATCTGGACAACTCTGTCCGAGCTATCGATTCGACATCGATCAAGGTGGTATATCAGCTTGAATCGACAGATATCGAACCTGTCATCGACACTCTTGTATCAGCCGTCACAGCTGCGTTCCGCGCTATAAATACTCTCCTCATCATCTCTGGCGAACAAGCAGCAGCCGTCGAGCAAGGTCTCATCCGCGGTCAGATCGGCGTAAGGTCTGCTAGGTTTATCTCTCAAAATGCTACCACCCGGCCAACGTCAATGATCTCCTCCACCTCTCGTACGTCCACTTCTCGCCGAAGTGACGTCCGGCGTAGTCGAGTCCGAGGACTTGAAGAAGAGTTCCTGGATCAAGATGAGTATGGGGAGATGAGAGATCAAGCGGGTGATATGCAGCCGCCGAGTGCCTCTGCTAGCGCTAGTACGACCAGTCTGGCTCAACAGCAGAGCAGGGTATCCGCGACGAGCAGTACAACTAGCTTGGGTTATCAACCTAGCGAAGCCGACAGTGGAAGTCAGAAGGGTAATCGAACGAGTATCCTCAAGGCGTTCAGGAGGAATAGATCCGGAAGTGACGCCGATGATGGTGCGTCATACAGACTATCATGGACGATAGATCAAGCGGATCTGCTGACATTGGGGTTGTATAGGTCGTGGAAGCAGCCGAGGCAAACCGAGCAAGAAGCTGGCCAAGATCTTTGGAGAAGACCTGGCTCATATACCCGTCCACCCGAGCGTCCCTCCACCAGCTTTGTCCACTTCAACCCATACCGAAGCACCGTGGTATCTTTCGGATGACTTTGAGCAGGGCGAGATCATTTTTGACGACAAGGGCGGAGTGAAGGGAGGGACTTTGAAGGCGTTGGTGATTCGCTTGACTCAGCACAGTTCGACGGGTGAGTGCATGTCAGATGCGATTGGTGTCATCGCTGATCCAGAATGGCAGATACACCCTTCTTTCAGGCATTCCTACTCACCTTTAGGTCATTCACTAACGGCGCGGAACTGTTTGATCGGCTAGTGGAGCGCTACAGCATCAGCGCGCCAGATGGTCTCACGTATATCCAAGCGCAAGAATGGAAGGTGAAGAAGCAAGCACCAATTCGATTACGTGTAGCAAACGCTCTCAGGACATGGCTGGAAAGACACTACATCGAGGAGACTGACGCGGTTGTGTTGGACAAGATTGAGGACTTCGCGTCTACGACATTATTGGCTAATGGGAGTGAATTGATGTCGAAGCAGCTCCTCACATTGGTGGCTAAGAGGGTGAGCAGGAGGTGGATCACAGTCGATAGTCGCAATAAGCATACGCTGATGGTCGTCGCTTATTCGTAGCGCAAAGGGGAACCTGAACAGACGCGAGGCATTACCTCTGGCTCCTTGCTCTCTCCACCTGCACCATTGGTACCCAGAGTGACAGGTCGTCAATTGCGCTTGACCGATATATCTCCGTTGGAGATCGCGCGTCAACTGACCATCATCGAATTCGTCCACTTTCAACGTATCAAACCGTCTGAATGTCTCAATCGGGCATGGGCCGAAGAAGGTGGTTCAAGCCTCGCTCCGAATGTCCGAAATGTCATCCTCACGGCGAATAGGATGGCAGGTTGGGTCGCGTTGCACATCCTGAGCAGCAAAGATGTGAGACAGAGAGCGACTGCTATGAAGATCTTGATACAGGTCGCTGTGGTGAGTGGATGCTTCCAGCTCCTCTCCGATCTTTCATAAGTGCCGAGCATATTGCTGACTGAGCACGCTCATAGGAATGTCGAAACCTCAACAACTTCTCTTCGATGGCTGGAATAATAGCAGGTCTGAATTCTGCGCCGATCACACGACTGAAGAGGACTCGGGAATTATTATCGGTGAAAACGCAGAATATGAAGGCGGACCTGGACAGGACGTTGGACTCGTCGAAGAACTTTGCGAATTACAAGGATCTGCTGAAGACGATCAATCCGCCTTGTGTGCCGTTCTTTGGTGAGTGCGGTTGACGCGGATCCGAAGGGCACACTTCATTGTGCTTGCGGGACGGTCCAGAGCACCAAGCTGACACCATTGCATGCTTGTCCAGGCTTCTACCTGTCCGCATTGACATTCATCGAAGATGGAAACAAGAACTTCATCCAGCCTGGAGCTCCCACGAAAGGCATGACCACATCCACATCGTCCTCTTCCCTCGTTTCGGTCGCTCGACCATCTCCTCTCAATCCTCAACATCAATCGTCTGTCACATCCGCCGGCCCACCCGCTCCCCCCGGTACTGTCATCCCCACTCAGCCTCTGATCAACTTTTTCAAGCGATCGCTCAACGCCGAGATCCTCAGAGATATAGCGCAATATCAATCCCAGCCTTACAACCTGGCAAGATGCAGGAGCGTGCTGCAGTGGATCAATAGGGGTTTGGACGAGGTGGACAAGGGGGGTGATCTATATGAGTTGAGCCAGGCCTTGGAGCCGAGAGAAAAGGAAGAAGAAAGGATAACGAGGATGTTACATGATTCCGTGAGCGCGAAGTGTGACTTCCGCTCAAGCAGTACATAGTACTGACCGAACTCAACCTTCGTATCTAGGGATTCATATGACGTCGATGATAGGTCGCGGACAAAGCTCTGATGAGGTCTTGATCCGATGGCCAAGGGGATGTTAGGCTTAGGAAAGTCGGGATGTGGACAAGATGATGGACAGCTGCTTTGTCCGAGGCAAGAGAGCTTTCGAGAGGGGAGAAGGAGAGGGAGCGAGAGTGGAAGAAGTCGACGAGAGGTGATACCGTCGATCTTATAAGCTCATCACATATGATGTAAGCAAGTATAGTCTTTCAGGTACAAATGTAAGGGTACACATCTGCTCGAGGCGAGGCAGGAAATGCAAAGATCCCGAAATGATTTCGCACTTGGGCATATATGTAATGGATGGAGTTCTGCTCTCGGATGACCTTTTGATGTGGATTCGTCGAGTGTTCTCGACTTGCCGCAACGGCTGCTGCCAACTCTTACGGTGCTTTGCTAGCCACCCGAATCATCTTGGGTTGCGTCGAAGCCGTCTTCTTCCCGGGAGCCATCTACCTCTTGGGTGCGTGGTACACAAAGAACGAGCTCGGCAAACGTATCGGAGGACTCTACATCGGTCAGCAGATCGGCAACGCATTTGGCGGTCTTTTCGCTGCTGGATGTCTCAAGTTGACGGGGTGCATGGCATCCGAGGATGGCGATGGCTCTTCATCATGTAGGTTGATTCACGGAAGCATATATCTTTGCTCACCTCCAACAGTGAAGGTGTTGCGACCGTTGGGATTGCCGCTCTGAGTGCTTTCGTCCTGGTGAGTGTATCGAAGCGATATCAAGCGGACCGGAGCATTAAAAGGCCAATACTACGATACGATCTCAGCCCGAATATCCGTACAACCCCCGGATCCTCAAACCTGTCGAGCGTGAACTGGCTGTCTGGCGACTCGAGAAAGAGGCCGGCGCTGCGGAAGGTAATGAGAAGACCGGAACTTGGGAGGGATTCAGGATCGGCTTGCGTGACCCAAAGGTATGTGAGCCCCGACACCACGGTCGAGGTCAAGGTCTGAGACGAATCAATGAAACCTAGACATACACGTTCATCTTCTGCAACATGATGTCTCAAGGACAAGGCTCGATCGCCAATTTCTTCCCGACTATCGTCAAGACCATGGGATATGACTCGACGATCACACTTCTCCTGACCGCTCCTCCTTATATCTTTGCTGCTGCTTTCTACATGAGGATGACCACGTTGAATGATGTGAGTGGAAATTCCTGTCCAGTCGTCCCAAGAGACGATCAACACCAGGATCTCGCTCAATCGATTGATAGAGAAGAAACACGATCTACCCAATCATCATGGGGTGTATCGCTCTATCCATCGTCACCTACGTCCTATCGATGGCCCCCCAAAATCTCAAAGCAAGATACACCGCCATGATGCTTATGCCATGTAGCAGTGTCGGTCCTCAGTTGCTCCTCTACAAAGCGATCAATCATCACATGCCTCGGCCCTTGGCCAAACGAGCAGCCACGTTCGCGTTGACGAATGCCATCGGTGGGACTTCCAACATCTGGGCAAGTTATCTCTGGACCGACGGACCTTTCTACTACAAAGCCTTTGGGACCTGTGAGTGTCAATGGCAATTCCCATGGCTTGGGACAAGAGGCCGAGCCCACACTAGTGATCGCTTGTGCTGTCGTGTTCGCAATGACGATCACCGCATACCGTTTCTACCTGATTCTTCAGAACAAGCTTCTCGAGGGAACCCCCGATCAAGTCAAGAGAGCCATGAAGCTGGGTGTCACCCAGGAACAAGTCGATATGGGATGGAGAAATGATGGATTTTAGTTTGCACTGTTTGTTTTCTATTTGTTTTTTTTGGGCCTTGCAGGAGTGCTACGGAACTGAGTAAAGCCTTCGCCTGGTAGACTGGTGTAGTAGATCCTCCCGGTGAGTCCTAGGCAGAGTATGGTTCTGTACGAGTTTGAATGTATTTCTGAATGGTCTGGAGCAAGGGCAACGATCCCTGATGAGGAATGCAGATGCTGATCGTTCAGAAGCTTGATGTGAAAATCTCAGCATGTCCGCCGCTCAGTCAAGCCTCATCCACAATTGCTCTTGTGCATTACTATTATATGAAGAAGCCAAGTCAAGTCCTTCTCTCACCGTGTTCAGTTTCCGACTGACATTGCATCTATCCATGTGACCCTCGTCTCCACCACACGAACAGCTTCATGATACGTCCCTATCGTCTTCTCGTCTGTTCCCACTTCAGGTATGTAGCCCAGTAACCCACCCCTCTACCCTTTGCGTCCTTTCTCCTCCCGGTCATCACCAACGGTTGACCCCCTTCTCGCCCGGCAACCACTGTCTGTCCCAGAAGAAACTCAAGGCCTCTCTAGTCGCTCTCAGAGATCAAAGCGAGGATCATTCTACAGTCCGACATCAGTTTCGCTAACAGGTGCGGAGAGACTGAACTCACCGGTAGAGGTAGTAGAAGAACGAGACGAGGTAGAAACCAAGTTTAATGAATGACTCTTTCTTGTGACCGGACAGGGTACGGAAGATCTCAGTGGCGTCATACATGTGGTTCTTGGCCATGATCCTGTGTGAGAAGAGTCCGAGGACGAACATGGATGTTGTTTGTTGTGATTATAGAGGTATTTTGGGGAGTGGTGCGAAGGGGAAGAAGGTCATAAAGGGCACCCGTGAGCATTCATCACATATAAGAACGTCACAAGGGCAAGGCCAACGCAGTACCCACTTGTTGACATTGTACCCAACTAAAGGCGCATTGAGGAGGAATGCGAGCCATTGTCCGGAAAGCAAGAAACAGAGGGTGAGGAAGGCGTGGGCAATCATCTCGGGCAGGACGAACTGAGGCGCAATGCGAGAAAGAAATTCAGTCAGATACGTAGATGGAGACATCAAAAAGTAGTGGACTCACTTGGTTGAGCTTGTTGCAAAGGTCGATAGGGTTGATGTAATCTACGGAACAGTTGGTGGTGAGTTGAATTGTTAGCTCGACAAAGGGAACGTTGGAAGGGCGAACATACCACACTCGAGGTCCGAGAACATGATGATCTGGGATTGAGTACGGTCATCAGGTCATATTCACGATCGAGATCAACATGAGCCATACTGACAAAGAACACCATGGTGAATAACAGTACCGCGGCCATGAGGACCGCGAAGAGGAACAGCCAGCCTGGGGGTGGTAGAGTATACAAGAACGATCAGAGAGCGAGGATGCGAGATGAGCCATCGGTCCATTGATGGATGGTCGACAAGTGATACGGTATGATGCACGGAAAGCGGCAGTTGGTGAAGAGGCAGGAAGGGTAAATGTTTGTTAGCACACGACCGGACTGCTCCTGCTCCACTCGCCACTGCTCGAGACAGACGACGCACCTTCTCCGCCCATTTTTGATGGTCTGAGATTGATGTGATGGGTAGCAGATCGATTGAGGGAAGTAAAGCGAGGGTAGATTGACAGATATCGGCTGTAAATCTGGAAGTCTGTGAGAGAGAGAGAGAAAGACAAGAGAAGATGGACATGGTTGATGACGACGAAACGAGTTTGGTTTGTTCCGTGTTGGAATGTTGGTTCGGCAGATAGGGTTACGTAACGATTTGTGAGATACAGGATTTCATGTTGTGGAGGGAAAGCTTTTTGCAATGTACGTATTGATGAAACTTTTGACACTGACAACACACCACTCATCACAACGTATCACGACCCACAATGGCCAACCCTAGACAGAGAGCAAAGGCAAAGTCACACAAGAACCGCAAACCTGGACCGAACGCTCTTAAGCGATTGCGTCAGAAAGAGAAGAAGGCGCCAGTGCTACAAGGACCCGAGGTGTTGCAAGCAGGATGGGATAAGAAGAAGACGGTGTTCCAGAAGTGAGTCCTTGCGTTCCATTCGTATGGTCGTGGTTCAGTCCGGATCACTCTTGGCATGACGCTCGCTCGAGGACGATGCAGAATATATGCTGATGTTTCGCTCTCCGGATGCCAGCTACGCCGCTCTCGGTCTTCTCCCTTCTATACCTGTCCCGAAAGGCGCATCATCGTCCCGGTCACAACGTGTCAAACTCCCCCAAGTACCGGCAGCGAACGAGCTGGAAGGTGTCAAAGTTGGCTTTGGTCGCATCATCAGGGATGAGGAGGGGAACGTGGTTGATATCGTCATAGACGAAGAGGAGCAAGAGGAGAAGGAGGACGAGGAGATGTTCAATGATGAAGAGTATGAGCCTGCGGTCGTCGAGGGAAAGACTGAAGTCGTGCGAAGTGAGTGTCATTCGACAGCATACTGCTCGTTGGACAACAGCCGAAGTCGAAGCAAGAGCCCCACTCACCGAGCTGATCATTTCCGCCTTGACAGAACTCGAAGCCATTGCAGCAACCGCCGCACCGGTCGAGCGACACACGTCAACGTCAGAGAGAACATGGTTACAGCATCTCATTGACAGATACGGAGATGATACCGAATCGATGGCAAAAGACCACAAACTGAATGTATGGCAGAAGACCGAAGGTGAGATCAAGAGGATGATCAAGAAGGCCGGTGGCGTGGCAAAGTTGAGCAAGTAGCGGGGTGTGGTTCGCAGGGAGGGACGGGCGCAACGAGTCATTTGTACACTACTTTCATATGGATCTGGATCGGATCATGCATACTTCCTGCGTACATGCCAGACAGCAGATCAGGTGCGCTGCCGGTCTACGTGGTGACTGGTTTGCATGTAACTTACATGACCGAGGATGCGTAAGTTAACGCATTAAGCGCCACAATTTGATGTTTTCCTCAATCGAGCCATGCGGTCGCTTACCATCAATCCACATTCACATAAATTCGTATCCCGGCACTCCTGATTTCTCCTTTCTTCTTCTCTCGGATCAGCACACGACACTCCCTTCCCTCCCAAAGAGGCCCACAAGGCCAAAAGCCTGACATATTGTGGATCATTCCGTGCACTGATCTTCGCTGAACGAGCGGTCAGGCAAGAGTGTCCAGCCGAGAAGCGCAGACAGATTCGCCAACGACGATCCCTTCCTCCGTCATCCTCGGCCATATTCTTTTGGTCCAGACATCCTCCTCCCCGTTCTCTTCGGCTCGGCTCACCATCGCCATACCGGACACCATTAGCCATACCTTCGCATGTCCGACGTCGACCATCGTGTTTCCTTTGCTTATAGACCCTCGACGTAACAAAATTTACATCTCTCCGCTCGTGTGACCATCCTTTGCTCCCCTCCACATCCATAGGAGCTGTCTTTCGCTCTGTTCTTTACCGACTGTCACATCTCCAGTCTTCCCTAATCGACCCCATCTCACCAAGCATCACCCATTCGACCAATCCCAGTGAGCGAGAAGGAGGCGACATCTCATCACCCCCATCTATCGCTCTTCCTCGTCAAGATGAATCACAAGTAGACCAGCGGACCGTTGGTCTACTGGTTCCTTCACCGCCCCAGTCACAAATACACCGCTGCCGCGTAACGGTGCCCGTCTTCAGCTTGTGTATATCAAAAAAGAGAAGTGTATATCATGTCAAACCTCGTGCACAGTATCGAAGGGATGGTGGAGGCTAGCATGAAGGGCTTAGTGAGCTTGGCGGAGGGGTATCTCAGTCCTGAATCGACTGTTACGCAAGGGGAGTTGCCCGTGGTGGACGATGAGGGCGAACGGACTAACGTCGAGGATGCGAGCAAAGACCAGCTCGCGACAAGCACTATACCACCACCGGCTCGACCACTCGCTATCAACACTCCGTCTTCTGCCAGTCTGATCGCCAACAGCTTCACCGTCGGCGCAGGCCAACAACACCTCGCCAAGCTCTCGTTGCCGAAGCAAAATCAGCTCATTCAGACTCTAGACGTTCCTTCAGGATGGATACATCTCCAATCGACCTATTTGGATGGGAGCGGTGAGGGCGGCCCAAGAAAAGTGAGATCGTTCGGATTGAAGAACTTGGTGGCCAGAGAAGTCGAAGTGGAGGTGGAGAGTGATCTGGGCGGTCAATTGGTCTTCTGGATTGGAGATGATGAGCGGAGTGAGTCCCCATCCGCCGCTGCTGTGGTCAAGGATACGTCACTGATGCCAGCACAGGCGCAAGCTCGTCCGCCTCCTCCTCGTCCACCTCATCTAACGCTGGCTGCTCGTCCTTGAGCCTTACCCTCGCCGCGTCTTCCGCATCCACTGTCTTCCTCGCATTTCAACCAACTCACAGTCGACCATCCTCGCCTGCCAATCCTCTCCCCGCCAATACCGATGACGAAGGCTTCACTCCTCGAGTCAAGCCTGCGCTCTCTCGCACTCACTCGTCTGAGATAGAACCCATGGGGCTGCCCCCTGGTGATGGGCGAATGTCTGAAGCTGGATCTGTATCAGGAGGATCGAGCCAATCGGTCGCGGGAAGCAATCGGAGCGGTGCTCTCATCCTCTCGCGTCGACCAGAGACTGTGCATCGAGCGTTCTCCGTTCATGGCTCGATTACCATACGGGCTATATCCTCCGGCGACAATCTCGTTGACGATGTTCCGCCATCTCAGTCCTCCATGTCCCATCAGATCGTTGCATTGCCGTTCTATGCCACTGTCTGCAGGTCTCTCTTCACCGCTGCGCCGATTGACCCTATTTCAGGATTGGTGATGGGAACCCAGCAGTCCTCCGGCGACCTGGTCGTGGACTTTGGAGGGGAATCAGTGGTCGGTCGGCGCTACCACCGGGACATCCTACTCGTGAATCGATCGGAAATTGAGCTGGTCTGGAACACAACCGTGGTCAACTCTCCGTACAAAGAAGCTGTATGGTTCGAACTCCGTGACCTCGATTCCGAGAACGTCTTTGGTATCGATCATTCGGCGCAACCTCTCCCTCTTCCATCGCTATCCAGTCGACATCTCAGATTGGATCTTCGAGTAAAAGCTGCCATCAATGACTTTGAATTCGACTTCATTATCTCCAACGTCCACCAAGCGGGAAATATTGTCACCTGCAAAGCGATCGGTTCGGCTCTTGCTGAGACCATGGATGAGAGTCTGAAGGTCTCAAGTGGGACGAATCTTGACTTCGGACAGATCACCGATGGAGTCTGGGCAAGACAGATGATCACCTGTAAGAATAACGGTGATAAACCGTTGGATGTCAAGTTCTCCGCTTCGACGGGATATGACGTTGTATTCAGATTAGCGGGGGTGGCCGGAGAAGATATAGATGAGGATCTGCCGATGGAGAAGCAGCCCAGATTATTGGCATCAGCTAAAATGGAATTCAAGCGTAGCGCAGACGGATCATCACGGCCACCGACGAGAGATGGAAGCGGGAATGGTAGAGGAAGACCCGAATCACCAGCTACGAGTCGCCCTTCGACATCGCATGGTTCAGAAAGTTCGAACGCTCCTGCTCTTGTTTCGACATCGCCTGAGTCAGGAAAACAACTCGATGGCGCCGAGTCGATCGGCTCAGGGTTCAGCGAGAGAGCATCGAGTGTCGGAGGGCACGACCGGGACCCATCGCTTCCCCCTTCACGACCGCTATCGAGAGTGACGTCACGTGCATCAAGCTACTTAGCGCAGGAAGGAGGTGGGACGGAGTCAGACGATGACGAGATTGAGCTACCCTTCTTCTCTGGTGGGGTTACGCTCCCCAGACAGAGTCAGCCGCCTGTACCTGCCTCGAACGTTGGTCACGCTGTACAGCCATCGAGCAACCCCGCCACACAAGTCATCTCCAATCAAATCGAAGAAGTCACTATGCGACCAGGGACAGAGTACCGTATTTTTGTCCTACATCGACCAGCTTTGGATCGTGCCCATCCACCAGAAGTTGCAGGGGAATTGAGGAAGACCAACTTCAAGGTCTATCTTGACGCTTCTCCCTCCAACCAGCGATCTTCCTCTTCCACTACTGCGGTGGCGACATCTTCCATATCTTCCTTACCTCCGACCAACAAAACTCGTCGAACAATCAATTGTTCCGCTGAGAGCTGTACTTCCCTTATCCGACTATCTTCCGGAAACAAGATCGATTTCGGCGAGACAACGGTGGGAGCGAGCAAATCTACTGTATTGATGATCGAGAATCTCTCCTCGCTGAGTGCAAAAGTTCAGATTGCGGCGATCAGCAAAGTGTTGAGCAGTAATAGGAACGTGATCATCATTCCGCCGAAGGAAACGGTAGAGGAGAAGTTGGAATTCTTTCCTAGGCGAATCAACGAGAAGTATGAGAAAGAGGTCTTCGTGAGGAACCTGTTGAACAGAGCGAATGGTGAGTGAAGGCGCTGAGAAATGTTGTTGGGCAAAGACTAATGCCAATTTGCCAAATAGACCAGGTCATCGAGATCAGATCGCGTAATGTCGATGGTGAGATCTGCCCTTTCTCAGAAGCGCAAGTAGCGCATCACTAACCCTCCTCGCAGTCTACAACCTCACTCTTCACTCTCACCTCTACCGCATTCTGACCCCGTCCGGCAGCAACTTCCTTGACTTTGGCTCCGTTGTCATCAACTATCCTTCTGTCCGAACCGTCCACATCGAAAACCTCTCACATGCTCCACTGGTCCTTGACCTGTCCGCCTCCCAACCTGAAGACATCGAGTTGTACGTCAAAGCGGAAGACGAACCTTCTTCCTCCGCCATGAACGGAAACGCCAAACTCTTACCTCTTAACGGGGGGAGGTATGCAGAGGACGGAGCGCCGAACGAACGTATCACCTCGCCTCCCAACGGAGAGTTGAAGGAGAGGTTCATGGAAACCCTCCAGGAGCTCAGCACGAAAGGCGCTGGGAGTAGCTTTGCAACAGTACAGAAAGGGAGAGCCAGGGATAAATCGGTCGCGGGTAGAGTGAAGAAGGACGAGGCCACCAAGGAAACTGGACCCAAGCAAAGTATAGGAGCGGCAGTGGCTTTGGCGTTAAGGAAAGGCGGCAGGGGAAGACCAGTCCAGGTGAATACACTTCCGTGTTTGGCGGTCAAGCGAAGATAAAGCTAACAAGACATGAAACGTGACAGCTCTATGGCAATTCGGTCGTGTTCAAAGACCGCCATTTGCTAGAACCATACGAATACCTAGATCTCTCTGCCGGACCACCAGTCGCCGCGCATCGCATATCGCCTCGATCGAAAAGAATACAGTTACTTGATACTATAGAGCTGGAAGATAAGAGCAAATTGTCAGGTCAACATCCCAAGGTGCCCAAGTTGGATTTCGCCGCGGGCGCGAAGGCGACGGGACTGGTGGGTAAGGTGCGGAAGGCGAAAGCGGCCGCAGTGAACAATGGTGCTGCACCGGGATCTGTTCCACAACCTCAAGTGAAACAGCAAAATACACCCCTTGCGCTCTCGAATGATCACAGTCAGGATGAAGCGTCACAGCCTCACCACTCGCACCACTCACATCACCACCTCCACCACCATCACTCCTCACAGAACCAAGAACAGAACCAACACGCTCTATCCACCCCTAGACCCGCCGCGACCACCGAGGCCTCGCCCGATACGCCAAAAGCTCAAACTCATCCGTCGCCCCAATTGCAAGCAAAAGGTCAAGGCCGCCCAGGCTTGAGCCTTGGAAAATTCCCCAGTGATCTACTCAACCGTATCCTCCCCGCCCCAGATGGCCAGAAATCACCTGCCCTCACTGCAAAGCTCACCGAGGCAAAGCTTCTCCCGGCGCCCGTTGATCTCACGGATCTGTCGAAGCTCACAGTCGATCAGCTCTTACTGGCGATTGAACGCCATGACGCAAAGAAGGCTTCCATCACACACTCCTCTTTGGAGGAAGAAGAAGCTTTCGTGAGACGTACGATCGCCCTGCGGAAAGAACTGCAGAATCTGGTCAGCACAGGAAGATTGATCCCTGCAAGGATGGTGAATGTTGAACCTGGGAAAATGAGAGGGTTGATCGTGGTCATGACTCCCAATGGGAGTACCAGGCCACACATTGAAACGAGAGCAAAGCGAGCAGATTCAAGAGTCTTCATAAAACTCGTGGAATTTGACAGGAATTTGCTGAACGCCGCAGGCAGAGGTGGGGAGGGTGGAAGCGGAGGGTCGTTCACAGAACTACCAATTCGAGACCTCATCATCCGGAGTTCATGCGTGAGGAGCGTTCTTGAAGTCCAACAGAGCTCAATCAACTTTGGAGCTTGTGATAAGGGAGAGGTGAAGAGTAAGGTGGTTGTCATCCATGTGAGTGCATCGGTTGCAACTAGCTTCTCAGAATCTAAACCAGCTGACCCGAACACGCTCGCCAGAACAAATCCGACTGCATAGGACTCTTCCGGCTTCGCACTTCCGGCTCGATTGCATCGGGCGACCTCAAGCTTGGTCTAGGTCGATACGGCGTGATATCAGCGTTCGGGCGCAAAGAGGTGGAGAACTTCTCCTTTACGCCAAGCCTGGTTGGGGATTACAAAGAAACAATAATGGTTGAAAATGTCCTGGATAGCTGGAATGATCAGGCTTTAGCTGTGAAAGCTATGGTCCGGAAAGTTCCTGCCTTCAAGGTGGAACCAAAGGCACTTGATTTTGGCCTGGTATCGGCGACGGATGTCACAACGAGCACGACTCCAGCTTCCAGTGGCCATAGTGACGGCGGCGTCGCCCACAACGCAGCCGCTATGGGATCCATCAGCGGTAAATGGCCGTCTCCTCAAGGCTTTGTTGTCACCAACATCTCGAAGCACGAAAGGACGTTCGTCATCACCGTGCACGATCTTTCCTTGACGAGTTTCGCCGAGATCGACCTGATGAGAGACGAGAAAGATGCTGGGACCGCCTTGTCCAAGGGGGAAGAGGAAGAACTCGAAGCTCTTCTACAGAAATTGAAGATCGCCAGGAGGAAGGGCAAGAAGGATAAGGTCGAGAAATACGAGAAGAGGCTGGAGGAGCTGGGTGTCCCTAGGGACGAAGGCGCGGATGGTGCAATGACTCCGCAGTTCGAGGGTGGATCGCAACTTGGTGACCAGCAGACAGGAGAAGAGAAGGAGCGAGAGAAGGAGCAAGAGAAGGAGCAAGAGAAGGAGCAAGAGAATGAAGCTGAGAAACAGCTCTCGCCGACTGCTAGTAGCCCCACAGACCAAACGTCGCCACCAACTGACCAAAGCAATGATCAAGCCACCACGTCACTTCCAGCCAACGCCCTCATGGCTCCCAGGGCCACCCGGGCCACCCAATGCACCTCGAAGCTCACACTGACTCTCGCCCCGAATCAGAAATCCAAGATACTGGTCACTCTGCTGCCACGAAGCTCAAACTCCGTCGGCGATACCCCCGGTGGAGGTGAACCGGGCGACGAGGTGAGAGCGAGTGTCATGGTGCATGATAGGAAGAACACGGATGAGACCCTCGGTGTTGATGTCATCGCGACGAGGGGTAGAGTGAATGACATTGCAAACATGGCGGGTGACAATGCGCAGAGAAATGCGGAAGGGAGAGTGACGGGATCGACCGAAGGTGAGTCCTGACGATGAATCATCAGTCGTCAAGTCAGAAGGGTGGGTGGATCGATGTTCAACTAATCGAATCGCTCCTACTTAGACCCTACACATCTCGCTTTGATGAAACACTGTCTTCAGCTTACGCTCAATTGCGAGGTGTCTCCCACCGCTTTCTGCGTTGGATCCACCCTCTTCCTCTCTCGCAACACCGAGCACTTTGAAACCCTTCGACAACACTTCTATGTCTTCCCGCAGTCATCGTCCGGGGGCGAAAGCGACCCAGCCGAGGTCAAAGGGTTGATACTAGGCGATGGATGGTCGAGGCAGATTCCAGGAAACACTCATGCTGAAGCCAACGCTCTGAACAATTTCAGAGCGAGGTATGCCGAGTTGACGCGTATCGGACCGGCCACGGCTGGTACCACGACTGCTTCGTCAGTTCTGCCAACCATCGAAGCGGTGTTGAAAGATGCGGAGTGCTTCGCAACGATGGAGCCCTGCAGTGTGAGGACTTCAGGAGGACCAAGTTGTGCATTGGAGCTTGTCAGAGCGGGTGTGAGGCGGGTGTACCTCGTAAGTGTGGTCTCTTGACTTGTATGACTTGCGAAGAGGACGGTGCTGCGTATGTGTACACATAGGCAGTTGGGCTGATTCGACTATAAATCGTAGGGTGTCGAAGAACCACCTGATTTCGTCCAATGCGAAGGGGTGAGAATACTGCAGGATGGAGGAATCGAGGTGGTCAGGACAATAGGGCTTGAGGAAGAGTGTCTCAAAGCTGCAAGAAGAGGCAGGAGCTGAGCCGGTCGCGATCCGCAAGACGGTCATTGTGAGGCAGACTGTCCAGGCTGATGCAGGGCGATGGCACGACCATCAGAATGACGCAGCGAAATATGTTGTAGATTAGAGGTGACGGTCAAGGAGATTCGCATTATAGGATCTATGTCTTTGCATGCAGCACACCCATCATTCAGCATTTGTACAAGAGTCGTCCCGTAGTCATGTCAGTGCTGCATTCTGAATTCTCGAGAGGAATGGTGCATGCAAGTCAGCGCTTTCTTGGGTCGGCCGTGAGAGATATGAAGCGAGATAGATGATGTACTTTTGATGGCGCCTGAGAGGATGAAGTGAATGTCGAATTACCATCCTGTCATTGACTTTACTTTGCCGGACTGTTGATCATCATCACACCTCGACACACAACGTCCACGACGAACAAGACTGCACCGACGCTGATGCACGAGGCGACACATCAAGCTATCAGCCATTCCGTGCTGTGCCTCTGATTTACCTCACCTAGAAGAGCTCGAGCTCATTGGAGAAGCCTTCGACGACATCTCCTCCTTCTCCTGCATCACATCACTCTTCGTGATCTTTCGCTATACATCCGATTGCCACTCGGCCAACACTATATTGATACAGACTGTGCCAAACACGACCGAGCATTACATCAGATCCGCAACTTCTATCATCTCGCTCCCTTGATCATCTCAAGCACTCAAAATGACGACTGTTTCACCCACTCACGACCGTCCCGAACCTTCCCAGCTCCCATACCCAACTCCTCCTCTATTCCTCCACGACTGTTCGACCACAAGCACCACCAATCTCACTTCTAGTCCTGGTACAGGTCGAAACGGTCAAGGGATGAACGGTGAAAGGGTCATCGATAATAGAGATAGACCTTTGAATGAAAGGAAAGATAGTGGGGTGAGAAAAGGTGGGTGTTTCTCTCTTGGCGTTTGGCGATTGAGTATCGCTCGCAAGCGTTCGTCGTTACGATGTCTTTGGATGGGAGTCCGAGAAGAAAGGATGGGGATGATATGATGAGGTGATGTCTCGTCATTGAGTTGAGGACCAAGATGGTGTTGGTCTACCCCCATGGTTATAGAGGCAACAACAACCTCTACTCCAACCTTTTCGTCACAGTCACAGTCACTTTCACACACACGCACCACTTGCCTGTCTTAGCGCTCACTAGCACCACTACTCAAGTCTATCTGTCTTCGCATACTACTAGACCTTCTGTAGGAGGGAAAGAACACCACCAACGACCCCTTTTCCTGGTGGCAATCAAGTCACGATCTACGTACACCGATCATATCTCTTCTGGTTTGACTGTCGCTTGAGCATCCTGGTTTCCGTCGCTTGATACTCTGCCCTTTTCCGCTGATTTGCTCACCTGCTCATCATCCCCGAGACAACGTCAGACTACGTGCTCACGCATTAACCTTTGTTTTATCGCTGCTCCGTCAAACAAATTCAACAACGATCACCTGCTGATCGAATACAACAACAAAACTCGACTCGAATCCACACACATCTCTCTGTCGAACATCTGACCTGCCCATCATGTCACTCGACGACGATCGTATCCTGCCCCACCTGTACGACTCTCTCGCCACCCCTCCTCTCTCCCCAACGTTATCTCCACCTGGACGTCATCTCAAACGCTCACCAAACCATCTTACTTTCCCCCTCCTGACACCTCGACCATCTGCTCCGTCCACCCCAATCCTTCTGTCCCCCTCGCAACACACCCTTGGGCTTGACCTCGATCTCCGCCCAATATACGACCTTCCAATCGCAAAATCGATCAATCCGCCGCCTGTGCCACCTCCCACTTTACTCCCCATCCCACCCGGTTCACTCCACCCCTCTCAATTCCTTAACCCGCCCATATCACTGGGGCTGCATCGTAAACTCACCGACCTGCAAATTCACGTCAACGGTGGTCCCGACCTCGACAACAAAATAGACTCGTTGACGAGGGAGAGAAAGGGGAAGATGCCAGCTCTGTCGCACCTGCTAAGCGTGGGGAATGGGAGGATTCTGAGTCTTGCCGCGGATGACAGATATGTCTATGCAGGGTGTCAAAGTCTTGACAATGAAATTACGGTGAGTGTGACGTCTTGTAGAGGAGTTGATCTGACGACATGTGTAGGTGTTTTCGAGAGCTTCTTTGCAGCCCATGTACCGGCTTCTAGGGCACGAAGGGAGTGTCCTAGCTCTTCTCGTCATTGAGGACAGGGATTGGCTCGTCAGCTCGAGCAGTGAGTGATTCAACTCTTTGCCCGGATAAATAGCTTATATCCGTCACCACGGATCATAGGCTCTGGTGATGTCAGAGTGAGTTGGGCTGCGGTCAGGTTCGATCCGACCGCCTTGCGATGCTGACGAAAAACCTTTCGCAGATCTGGTCTACCAAGTCTCTTGAGCTCATCTACATCATTCATCCTTGTGACGACACGTCTGGTGATATCTACTCCCTTGCTTGGGACGAGAGGGAAGGTGGCACCTTATATTTTGGTAAATCTCTCACCCGAACTCACCAAACATCGCTGACACACTCTCTCAGGCTCACAAAGCGCTTCCATCGAATGGGTCAACTTTGCCGGTCCAGGTCCAGTCCGTCGACGCAAGATCTCCGCCTCCGCAGCAAGTGTTGTCCAAGTCGTCCCTCTCAAGACGAACGGGATCGACCCCCTCAGCAAGCCCGGTCCGTCCCAACGGAGCGGTCGATACAAGCCTCATACCTTCTTTGACAACCCTCCCAACGGATCGAGGAGTGGCGCCAGCACACCAAAATCCCCTATCGTCTCGGCCATACCCACTCCGGTTCCAGCGTCTCGAAAAGACTATATATCCTCTGCCGATCTCGACACACTCAGCTTGAACGATCGCGCGGAACATCCAGCAACCGAGCTCGAGGTTTCACCGGATTCGCGTCGCCCTTTTGCTCACTATGGGTACATCTATGCCATGATCATGATTGATCGGCCGAATGGACGGAAATGGTTGGTGAGCGGAAGCGGTGACTCCGACGTCAAGATATGGGAAGCAGAAATGGGAGGGGGTCTTACACTGGTCCGACATTTTGATGCCTTACCCGGCGGAGTCCTTTCTTTCGCCGTCAGAGACTCGCTCCTCTATGCGGGCTTGCAAGCGGGTGAGATCGTGGTGTGGGACTTGGAGACAAGTGCGTGTGTGAGGACCATCGAAGCTCACGACGCGGATGTCATGGCTATGACGGTGTTGGGAAGCGACGTGTACACCACGAGTGCGGATGGGCGAGTCCTGAGGATGAATGAGGAATTCGACTGTACAGCGGCTTTCAAAGCGCATAACGGGACCGTGATGAGCAGTACGGTTGTCCCGACGCTGAGAGGGGATGGTTGGGAGTTGATCACGACAGGTAGTGACTCTTTTGTCAAGGTGAGCTGGCTGAGGTGCATAACCTGACAAGCCGTGCTGATGATAATGACTATTGAAGATTTGGTCTGTCGAGCTGCCGAAAGGACTTGACCACGATAACGAGATCGATGTGGAAGGCGAAGGAGATGTGATGCTTTATGCGCTATCGAAACTCGTGGCTGTACCCACTGTCAGCGACGATGCGCATCGCGAGAGGTAAGTAATGGCCGTGACATGTAAAAGACTGCGCTCATACGACGGATTTTCATAGCTGCCGACAAGGTGCACATCTGCTCAAGAAGATTCTGTCCCAGCTTGGCGCGATCTCCGAAGTGGTGAGTCTCGTTGCTTCAATCAGCTTTCGATACGTCTGACACTCCGATTGCAGCTCTCGGGTGAACAAGGAAAGAACCCTCTGGTCCTTGCCACCTTTGAAGGCAGGGACACAGGCAAACCTCGGAAGCGATTGCTGTTCTATGGTAAGCTGACGTGTTAGTCCATGCGGACGCAGTAGGCTGACCATCACTCTCAGGTCACTACGATGTCCAGCCCGCCGCGGCAGAGTACTGGGAGACCGACCCTTGGGTGCTGTCAGGAAGAAACGGGTACGTCTGATAGCACCCGTGTGGGACATACGCTAATGAGGTTATAGGTATCTGTATGGCCGAGGGGTCACCGACAACAAGGGCCCGATTCTCGCAGTGGCATGCGCTGCGGCATCTCTTCGTCAGCGTCGTGAACTTGAGGTAGATCTTGTGATGATAATCGAAGGCGAAGAAGAAGCTGGAAGCCGTGGTTTTGCTTCGACGGTACGAGCACACAAAGCGGACATCGGGCACATTGACGCGGTGCTCCTCTCCAACTCAACCTGGATCGACGAAGCGGATCCTTGTGTCGTGTTTGGAATGCGAGGTGTAGTCTATGCAAACCTTACGGTGTCGAACTCGGTCGAGGATCTACATAATGGTGTGGATGGAGGTGCAACAGTCGAGCCTATGTTTGATATCGTGAGGGTTTTAGGGGCAATTTCTGATTCTACGGGAGTTAAGTTGCCTGGATTCTGTGAGTGTCCGACCAATTGAAGTCTACAGCGTCTTCCACACACTATAAATCTCTCTCTTCGTCTATGCTCGACAAGCGCCAATATGGAAGCTAACCATACTCTTCCAGACGACTCTGTCCGCCCTGAAACACCCGGAGAGATGTCTCTCCTTCGTGACGTCGCTTCGGCCTCTGGCCGTCAGCTGGAAGAACTCGTCCGAGTATGGCGTCAACCTTCCTTCTCAATAGCTAGCATCACCGCTTCAGGGTCTGGGAACAAGACCGTCATCCCGAACAAGGTCACGGCGGACATCTCGATGAGAATTGTTCCTGATCAAGAGCTGGACGATATCGTGAAGGGATTAAAGGAGTTCTGTGAGAATACGTTCAAGGAGTTGAAGTCGCCGAATCAGTTTGAGGTGGGTCAGCGTTTACTATGTCCTCGTCTTGTTGCCATCTGCAACATTCTTCAGGACTCTTACTCGCATCTTTCCATATTCACTGGTTTGAGCGACTCCTAGTGCATTTGCTGACTTCAATCCCGCCCACAGATCAAAGTCACGCACTCTGCCTCATGGTGGCTCACGTCGCTCGACTCTCCATACTTCAAGGCCCTCGAAGCTTCCATCCAAGACGTGTGGGGGGTTCAACCTCTCAAAATCAGAGAAGGCGGGACTGTCCCTACCGTCTTTTGGCTCGAGAAGGAATTCGGAGCGCCTTGCGTTCATCTCCCTCTGGGTCAGAGTTCCGATGCGGGTCATTTGGCCAATGAAAGGATGAGATTGTTGAACCTGAGGTGAGTAGACTCTTTCGCCGTCATGCTGAGCATCTTAGCTGATCGTCATGACCATGCAGGAATGGCAAACGAGTGATCGAGGCGTATCTCACTCGGCTGGCAAGTATCTAAAGGGTTACCCGAAGCGAATGGCGAGGATCGAATCTTTCCAAATTGAGCAAGGACACATGGCTCGTCGATCAACGGGGAGAGAGAGAAAAGAGGAGAGAGGGATCACCATTGCATAGACTGTTCGCATACACATTGCATTTTGAGCCAATCCGTTTCCTTGCACCTGCAAGGTGAACATGTGGGAATTGTTCGACTACACGCGACCTGCCGATTACTCAACAACAGGATAACTAACTGCATGATGCTGTGCGATGCTATAAATTTGAAACCATTTACTACAGTAATCCACCCCTTGGTTCCCTCGCGAAGACGACCTGCTCGTCTCGCCCGCTAAGCTGTATAGTAAGCCAATATCGACATGATACTCAGGACGAGCAAACCGAATGGAAGTCCGACCCAGTCCTGATGCGCTCGAACGAATAAAAGGACCTGATCCCGTATCTTCCCAACGGCATTCGGTCCCATCGCCGAAAGCATGATGCTGTGAAGCTTGGATGTCGTACTTGTAGACTTCATGATGCTGGGGTTCGTGGCCGTTCGAAAAGGCCCAGTTTTGCCGCCAAAGCCTCCGGGAAGATACAAGACCAGTCCCAAGGCAAAGATCGCTCCGATGAGATAAGGGAAGAGGGCACCGAACCAGTCTTCCATCACATAAAGCAAGTCTCTGGATCGAGGTCTATCCAACGATGTCGTTCTAGGGGAGCGACGTCTGTACGATCCGGGGAGAGACATGGATTGATCTTCAAGGACGGCAAGAGTGCATAATCTCGAACCGGCAATGGCGATAGGGACCTAATCCACAAGAGGAGTATGTCAGTCCTGGCGAGACGATAAATCCACCGAATGATGAACGTGAGTGTGATGGACGACTCTACTCACTCCTGTACCTGGATGAGCGCTGGCCCCTACGAAATAAGCATTCTTCAAGGATGGATGTCTGGCTTGTTGTCTGAACGAAAGGACATTGAAGAAATCGTGGGTGATACCCAGGATGGATCCGTGAGTGAGGTTGAACTTGTCTTTCCCTGCGTCGTCGCGTCCCATCAGTGTCAGACAGTTCGAGAACGTTACTTCTAGTAGGGCCTGTACGTGGACGGTCCAGCTCACAGGTCTGCGGCGTATTCACACCCTCCCATACAATCTTCTCTCTCAGGCCTACGATACCCAATCTCTTCTCCATACTTTCGATCACCTGACTGCGTGCTCTTTCCACTAAAGCTGGCCAATCCTGACTGTCTGTCTCAGGCTTCTTCTCGCCCTTCGAGAAAGTCTTGATCGTCTCGCCGTCTTTCGAAGAAGGGAGCAGGAGACCGACCGGCACGAGAACGACGATCGAGTCTTTACCTTCAGGAGCGGCTGAAGGGTCTCTGCGGCGGAACGATAGAGCAAAAACTCCGATTCAGCATTGAGGAATGATGACAAAGACCTCGGAAACGCAACGCACTCACACTCTTGACGGGACGTTGACGTAGAAGCTTGGCTCTCGAGGCATCCCCTTTCGCTTGAATATATCGTCGAACGAGCCCTTGTAGTCCTCTGCGAGGAAGATGTTATGCGTGTTGAGAGATGGGATCGTGGAGTCCATTGCCCAGTAGAATGAGATCGAAGAGCAGCTGCTCGGTGTGATCAGCAGATTCGTCGCGGTGCGATCCGAGTGATATAATGTACTCACGAATGAGGTTTGTTGTTCAGTCGGTCTGCTAATCGAGGATCTAATCGTTCAGACTTTGGTAGTTCTTTCCGTTGTTCCGTTTGCGTATTCTCTGTCCGCCGACCCTCCTTGTGGAACAGGTTGTTATGGGCCCAGACCAGATCAGCATTGACGACCACCACGTCCGCCTCCTTCTTCTCTCCGTTCTCGAGCGTGACACCCGTCGCTCGACCTGACGAGTTGTATGTGACCGAAGAGATTGGTGTGCAGAAATGGAATTTGGCTGAATGGGAGGTGGCGATGTTGACGAGGGATTGCACGACTTGATGAAAGCCTCCACGAGGGTACCACTGGGTGTACAGAGTTATCGAGGGTCAGGATCCGAATCGAGAAGCACAGAGCGGAAGCAAGGGAAAGAGGTCTGTGATAGGAACTCACAATACCTTCACACGTCTCCGTCCACT
Source organism: Kwoniella newhampshirensis (assembly GCF_039105145.1). NCBI lineage: Eukaryota > Fungi > Basidiomycota > Tremellomycetes > Tremellales > Cryptococcaceae > Kwoniella > Kwoniella newhampshirensis. Next base: position 1,470,287 of record NC_089960.1, read on the forward strand.
GTAGCAGAGTATACGTCCCGGGAGCATCAAATGGCGAGCTTCCCAGATACCTGTGGATATCCGAAGTATCAGCTTCTGCTCTTTTCCCTTGAACCTTCAGTGGAGACCCACTCACATACTACCAAAGCTGAAAGCCCTTCTCATTCTCTCCGTCTTGAAGTATCTAGCGCATCTGCCCCATAGACTCCCGAACGGATGTAGCTTGATCAGATTGAGAACTACTTCTAGACGAGCCATCGCCAAGAGAGTGTTGAACGGTTTGGCGAGGACGAGATCGTATGATAGTTTACCGTGTATCCCTGCTTCCCTTCAAAGATAAGTAAACGTCAATCAAGTGATCTAACCCATCTCAGGTCGTGGACAAGCAAGAACCAGAAAAGCCGGTGTAGCTCCCACTCACCTGAGGAATCCTTCCAGTCTCGCTGCTCCTCCCGGTCCATCCCACTTCTCCACCTCTGCGCCCAGCTGAGCTCTATCGGAGCTGAGGACCACCTTCTCCCCATCATGATAGTGGATCACATAATTGGGTGTACACTGGATAAGATCGATATGGTCTTCGAGCCTCGCTCCGAGATCGTTGTATAGTTGATGGAAGAGGGGTGGGAGAAGTAACAGCGATGGGCCCTGCGTGTGAAGTCAAGTGTCAGCGAGAAATCAATCAACTTTACCTGAGAAGGTATGATACTTTAGGAGAAAGGATTTGATCTCACTTGATCAAATCGATACCCGTCGTGATGGATCAGACTGCATCTTCCACCTGAATACTCGTTCTTCTCATATACCTCAACGTCGAAGCCGGCATGGGCGAGTCGAGCAGCAGTCGCTGTACCACCGACACCGGCGCCTTTAGGTCAGGAGTGATCAGTGAGGAAAGCGAAAAGTGCTGATGCGTATGACTCACCGACGATGATAGCCTTCTTCCGTCCTTCGGACATCGTGTACAGCGTATGGGTCGAGTCGCTATTGGTAACCGTGCAACGAGCCGCTGCTGAGCCTTATAAGACGATACTTCCGACGGCCAAAGATGGAACAGGCTTTCGAGATGGACAGAGTAATAGTCATCAAAACTTGGACGATCGCGATAAGATTGCATTTGATCGCAACGTCATCGATTCCCGGTGGAAAAAGTCAGTCGCCTTGGTCCTCCGCTACTTCTTCTGGAAGCATGCGTGCAGCATGACTTCCTACGCAGCTGACAAGAACCGAAGAACCGCACATGCATAGCAAGGTAGACATCGTGTCGCGGATCACATCGCTACACTCTGCTCATCTCTCGGTTTCTGCAATGACAACCTTCTGAACACAGTGGTCGATTTCCCTCCTCCTCCTTCTTGTCTACTCGTCGATCCTTGTCTATTTCGAACTCTATCGTCCCAACTGATACTCGTCTTCCACTTATCTATCCCGTGGTCGTCTCCACGAGCGAGTATCACAAAGGCTACTGCTAATAATTTGCAACCTATCACAACTACCGTCATGACCCACACCGATGACCATTTCGCGATTCCTGCGCCGGTGAAACACCCCACCCAAAAGAGGACAACGTAGACGAACCGTCGATTACGAGCAGAGACGTCTTTGCCTGATCCAGATGAGAAGAGGGTAGGATCGGATATCAACGCCGCGTAAGGGGTTGTCATCATCGCCGTAGGCAGTTCACGACATCCGGAGTTGGCGGCCTAATGGATTCGAATCAGTCAGTCAGTCAAGTTGGCAGATTGAGCAGGTATCAAGGGGGTGTAGGCTCACCAGGGTCACTTGGATCCCTCCTTGTAGACCAAACAGGAGCAAATACACCCAATCATGTCTCCCTTTTACGCCGATTGGCGTCTTAGCAAACACCGACGATAAAAGTGTCGCAATCACCAGGATCGCCAGTTGGATAGAGAGATTGATCAGTAACCATGAGCGTCTGCGATGGCCTTCAGTCCATAGTTAGTGTGCGTAGTCGAGTCGAGTGACTGGGGGTCAACGCACCGCAAAGGTTCCCTATCTGGCCAAAGACTAGTCCTGCACCGACAAACCCGAAGAGCGATACACCGGCATAAACGGGTGATCTTGTAGCTGTTCCCACCACCGCCATTGCGAGGAGCACAGTGTTGCTGCGAGCTCGTAAGCACCGAGGGCCAGTGTGAGAGCCTGAGGAATAACTGACCCCGTCATGCTTGTTGCAAAGGTGTTATAGGATCTCAGCGTGACAGAATCTGCCAACCTATCGTGCAAATATCATCTGTCAACTCCCCCGTCCGTGACCTAACATCTAGAGACGACTCACGCAGACGAGAACGTCAGGAAGAACAAAGGAACGACCAATGCATTGCCTGACAGAGTCTGCTTGTTCCATCTGCCGAATCGATGCTCATCCTCATGCACTATTCCGTCTTCATCTGGTCGCGTTGGTCTTCTCGATACAGGTTCACGCCATAATCTCCAATTGAGATTCAGATCCACGCCTGTGTCGCCTATCCATTCTGATACCGATGACAGCACGGCATGGATCGTCTTCATTCCCACGCGTCTAGTACTAGTGTACGATTGGGGTTCGTCATATGTGGAGTCGATCGCACTGTATGATACGTGATGTTGAACGAGGGGATCTAGAGCGAGGGTGAGAGAGAGGATCAGCAGATGCTCGTCTGCGTTGGATGGAAGTACCTCACCCCGCTCGCCATTTTGCCCCTCCATGATGAAGCAATGGCTTCTGCTCTGAACCTCCCACAGATGTGGCTCACAAAGAGACAAGAGTAATGCATGATATGGCTATGACTGGATGACATGATCTCATCGACTGGAGGAAAAAGCAAAAGAAACGGTCCATTGATTTAGTGATGGTGGCGTGATCGGATGCAAGCTGGTTGTCGCACATCGTCAAATCGCCAATCACAGAGATTAGGCGTAGTACGCTTTTTATCTTGATCACTACTGTTGTCCGTACATTCCGGACTGACACGGACAGACACTGAAGCTTAAGGATTGCCTGATATCAGTATGCACGAGACAATGAACGGGCTATCGCTGAGAGCGTTGGAATGCCTGCAAGCTGCAAGTACAGGATGGAATCAGAGAGCCAAACAAGTGTATGGAAGCAGCCCAGGAGTCCTGCTACGGTTCCCAAGTGTCGAAAAGGTAATGCAGATACATAGACAGCTATACGGGCACCATCAGCACTGGCATACTCTCGCTTGCGAGCTCGGGAAACACCCACTCACCTAGAAGATCACATCATCATCCTTGCCTTGATCCAACATATCAGCCCCGCCAGCATCTCCACCCCGGATACCTTCATCCCGGTGTACCTCTCCACCTTGCGCGCGGTATTCTTCGTTCTGACCTTGGCGTGACTCGTCCGCCTTCTCTGCATCTCGCTTCTTCTTGCCTTGGACCTTTTTGAGTCGGAAGAACTCCTCTCTGCGGGAGTTGTGCATCAGCGATGACAGGGGTTGAAAGGGGTCATGATGAAGCGATTCCATACAGACGTATGATTGGGACAGGAGGAGATAGGGAGTTCATCATAGTGTATGGTAGAAAGAAGATTACCCACCGGTCCATCTCGTCCAGCTCCGAGTTGATGTATTTGATCGTGTTGTCCAGGCGAGGAATGACAACGTGTTCGATAGCGTTCACACGTCGGTTGGTAGCTCGAATGACTTCGTCAAGAATAGTAAATGCGGTCTAGTCAGAAATACCCATCGTGTCAGGCTGTTACACCTTGAACGACAGGTGATCAGAGGAAGACCGCTGGACCCACCTGTAACGAAGCAAGCTCGACCAACGTGCCGACCGCTTTCACATATGTATCTCTACATTTCTGGATTTGTTGACCACCTCGACTCAATCCAGTGAGGTTGAAGTCTGCAACGTCACTCAGCGATGTCACGGTCGCTGTAGGCGAGGCAGGATCCCACTCACCACTGGCATCTTTGCTCCTGACTCCATCAAAGGCGGGAAGGACCACACCACTGACATTCTCCTGTCTGGCCTGAACAGTGTAGCTCGCCTTTCGAACCGATTCCTGTACTTGATATCCGATATCACCAGCGGTGTAGGTCACTTCTGCCAGGGAGAAGGAGGCGAGCTGGAGAACTCGACCCATAAGTCGTTTAGCCTGTCCACAAGTCAATCATCCTTCAGTCAACGGTTCGCGTCGGTTGGTTCCCCGAAACCCACCTCATCAACCTTCCTCAGGATGGTTCTGAATCTCGTGGTGAGAGCATCACGTTTCTTGGCGAGCAGAGAATGACCCGTCTGAGCACCCTTGAGACGAGTCTTGGTCAAGGTGAGGTTCATACGTGTCGGGCTGGAGAGGGCGGGGTGTCAGCGTGACAAGTGGGGCTAGTCGCTCCCGTCAATGCATGAGTCAACGATGAACACTCACAAGACAGCTTCACGAGGGCCTGTTCCAGACATGATGTGCTGCTATATCTGGATCGCAACACAGGGATGTTGATGAAGAGCTTTGGAGATGAGAAAGGGGAGCTGGTTCGAGAGATAGCGACGAAAGACAGCAGCATCTCACCGGTCTCTTCCCAGTTCACTTCCTCCACTTCTGTCCTCTCCCCTTTCAACTTATTTTCATTCCTCCTACCTACTATCCAAGAGATCAATGTACATTTCCTCACATCATGCGGAGCGACGAAGAAGATGACGAGGACGAGTACTACGATGACAATGAAGAGGACGAAGTGAGTGCATGACATGGATGACGCTCTTAGGCGATCTGATACGAGAATGATCACTGACTATTCTCGTGTATAGGATGAGGGAATGGATGTGGGTCAGAACGGGATGAATGGCGATGGGGATGAGGAGGATGGGGATGGGGATGGTGAGGGAGAAGAGGGCATGGAGTGAGTGCTCCATACTTGAGAAAGCTATCCCAGCTGATGCTCAGTGTTCTATATCAGGGACGGGTACGACGACGATGGTTCAGACGAGGAAAATGCAAATGAAGATGAGGATGGTGATGGGGAGGGAGACGACGATGAAGACGAAGACGAAGATGACGATGGCGAAGAGGAAGATGAGGATGACAACGAGGAAGAAGATGAGGATGAGCAGGAAGGGGAAGGTACCGAAGAGGATGATCAGGAGGGGGAAGATGTGGATATGACGGTGAATGGTGACGAAGAAGCGGGTATGTTGTAGGGATGCTTCGCTGTAATTCCAACTGACTCCCTCTATAGCATCCGAACATCCCTCTCAAAGCTCGAAATTACGAGTCGCTACTGATCTACCTGCCCCACCACATCTCATACGTCGATCACTATTGACGCCCGCTTTCAACACCATCCCAAGCTCACTCGCTATCGAGGCCATCGTCGGCATTCCTCTCCCTTCTGCCGTCCACTCTCTCGCCACTAGCACATGCTCCTCCTACCTCCTCGCGGGGAGTCAAGACGGCTACGTGCGAGCATACGATCTGTGGGGCAGCGTCAACGGCGCCCAGATGATGACGGCACAACAGAGGAGCGTTGTGGGTCTGGGAGAAACGGTCAGCAAAGCAGGTGTTGGGAGAGGTTGGTGGGCCAACGAGGTTGAGGGAATCAACGGTGGGCAGGTGGGAAAGAGAGCGGAGCCAGTGTACAGTATGGCTTGCGAGGGAGATGCGCTGTGGGCTCTAACAGGGACGCAGGTGAGCGATACCATCTGTCATGTCGTAGACCTGGCTGACCTCCCGATGATAGTCTGGACCAATCAACCTGTACACTCTACGGCATTCACCTGGACATCAAGTCCATTCCCTCAAGGGTCATTCGAGCGTCGTGTCCTGCATGACCCTGCTTCCGAACGAGAAGGGGGTCATCAGTGGTTCCTGGGACGGAACATTGCGGGTAAGCGCTGGATTTGTTGTCTCAACGAACAAGTATTGATACACTCGCAGGAATGGGATCTGAACACTGGTCAAACGGTGCGAACTTACCCCACACATGGAGCTCAGCTGTCCTCTTTATCTCTACGACCATTCTCTCATCCTCCTTCTCCCACACCGTCGCCGCGCAACGAGGACGAGCGAGACGAGCAGGAAGAGCAGGCGGTCGAGGATGACAAGGAGAAGATCTCAATCTCCATGGGTCCGGACTTCTTCGAGAAGAGATCGAGAAGTCCCGACGCTGACCAATCTACCGAGACGGTCATCGAAGAGGAGAACAAGCCAACCAGCGATGGCGAGCGAGTCAAGTCATCACCACGAGCGAACGGCGATGTCGAGATGGCCGAGGCGAACACGCCGGTATCAGGTGATTCGCTCTTCGGCGACGACGATGCCGATGCAGATGGCGAGACAGTTCCTCCTTCCCTTCACCCTACCAATCCTACCACTCCAGTCAACGACGTTCCGCCCTCTTCTCCAACGAAACCAAGACCACTGCCAATTGCCATACCTGGTCAAGCCAGACCGCAACCCGTCACCACCGCTTCGACTATTGCGCCAGAACAACCTACCCCTTCATCAGCATCTGCTCCGCTGTTCGTGACGCCTCAGGCTGGACCCTCAACGTCGAGACAAGGAGCGGCAGATTCCATCCCATTACTCAGCCCGACAACATACAAGTCGTTTTCGGACGATGTACTGCTCACCAGTTCCATGGACGGTCAGGTGGTCTTGATAGACAGGCGAATCCCATCGAGCGAGGGAACGGGTGTTGGAGTGGGTAGACTGATGCCAGGCGATAGAGCACCCCCATGGTGTATGTCTGTGAGTGCAGTAACGTCTCCGCTCGACAGATCATCGCTGACTAAGGGCCTCAAGGCTTGCTGGCTGGCAAATGGGAATCAGGTGTTGGCGGGAAGAAGAAACGGCACCATCGATATATGGGATGTTCGAAGGGGATCTTCTTCAACTGCTCCGAATCTGCTGCGTACGCTACGGACGCCAATAGAATCAGGTCCTGTGAGCTGTGTCGTGGCCTTCCCGGACGGACGCCATATTGCTACGTGAGTGGATCCGTGAACACTGCGCAAATGGACATGACTAACGCTCCTAGGTCTGACAGCGCCTCACAAGATAACATCAGACTATGGAACTCGGCAGAGTATTTCGAACCGGACGACAGTATGAAACGGAGTAGATCCAAGCCGCCGTTCAAGATCATAGCAGGACATCATGGAGGGACTATCTCATCGATGAGTGAGTGCGGTGTTCTTGTGATTGCGAGCAAGGTGCTGAGAAGATGGCACGTCATAGTCGTCGATCCAACGAGTCGGTTCATGATCACGGCCAGCGGAGATAGGGGCTGGCAAGGGGAGAGTACAAAAGTGGTCCTCATCCATGAGGTCAAGTGGTAACGAGCTGTCGAGAGGTTGTAGCATGGTATCGGCAATCCCAACATCTCGTCTGACAAGGCAGATCCGACGTATGATCAGAGTATAGTAAAAGGCGGGTGATCTAGAACCAATGACCGTTGCATCATGGTTGTTTCATGCATAATGATTGTCTCATCCGTTACTCAATGGTCCTGTCGTACTTACAGAGCGCACGCTGCCCTGGGCGATGTCTTCAATGCTTGCCTGAACGTATTTATCGGATAGTGTAGGGTTCTGGTTGCATTGGAGACATCACTCGATGCGAACTGCTCGACCGTCGCTATCATTTGTCGTCACTGTGAGGCCGATGCTGTCATGCCGGGAGACTACCGTTGAGCTGGGGTACGGCATTAATGGCGGAGTTACGACGGTTGCTTGAGATCAGAAGTAGGGTCAGAGATGGCGTACTTGCTGAAGAGATGCAGCTTGGTAGTGGATGCCAAGCGGAGGAGGAGTAGCAGTAGTATCTCCTATTCTGTCCATCTTTTTTCAGGGGTGAGTCACTCGGTCGGACCGATATTTACCGGGATCTCATGCAAAGATCAAGTGGGAGACAGCGTATCTCTTTCATCCATTCAGTCAACGAGTCAACGAGTCAACGAAATCCTTGCATCTACTCTTTGTAATCATAGGTCATATACACTCGTCACCCTACAATACACCCAGACACGATGTCAGCAAACGGAGCTTGCGAAGGATGTACCTGTGGACGGGCAGACGGGTCAGTCGTCGCACCACCTGCCGAAGGGTTCGAGCGATCTCGACAGGAAGCGAGGACGTTCACTGCCGCCGAGAACAAGTATGAAGGGGTGGAACCTGCTGTGCCACTTCGATCGAAAAAGTGGTTCAACAATGTAGAAGACCCAGGTGAGTGCATGTTCCATTCCTCAGTACGATCTACCAACAACTCTTCCACTACGACGCAGAGATGACATCGCTTTACACTGAGCGATACCTCAACTCCGGTTTGACCCTCTCCGAACTTCGACCGCTCAATAAACCGATGATCGGTATTGCCCAGACAGGATCCGATCTCTCACCATGCAACAGACATCATCTCGAGCTGGCCAAGAGGGTCCGAGACGGCATCATCGCGAACGGTGGGACGCCTTTCGAGTTCCCATGCCATCCGATCCAGGAGACGGGGAAGAGACCTACCGCGAGTCTGGACAGGAATCTGAGTTATCTCAGCTTGGTCGAGGTGCTTTATGGATACCCCTTGGATGGTGTTGTCCTGTTGACCGGGTGCGATAAGACGTGAGCTTGTCTCTGGTACCAGGAAGAGCCTCGCTGATGTGACGCTTCATCTCGTAGAACTCCTGCACTGCTCATGGCCGCGGCTACGGTCAACATCCCCGCTATCGTCATGGTGAGCGGAACCATTGAGTCTGTCTTGCATCTACGCTGATATCAGGACAGAACGTCGGACCCATGTTGAACGGTTTGTTGCAACCTTTTGCTGATGCATCTGGCGCATGCTGACCACCGATGCAGGCTACAACGGTCCCGCGCTCGTCGGATCAGGCGGTGTCGTCTGGGACAGTCGTAAGCTCCTGGCAGAAGGCAAGATCAACGAAGCGCAGTTCATTAACAGGGTAGCACTGTCCGCTCCCAGGTGAGTCTAACGGAGATGTCCCTTGAGTCATGACATACTGACTCGACGCAGCGTTGGTCATTGCAACACCATGGGCACGGCGTCTACCATGAATGCTCTCGCCGAAGCTCTCGGTATGGCTTTGCCCGGCTCATCCTCCATCCCAGCAGCATATCGAGAACGAGGCGCTTGTGGATACTCTACTGGCCTCCGGATCGTCGATCTCGTCCGCGAAGACATCAAGCCGTCGGATATCCTCACCAGAGAAGCGTTCGAGAATGCCATTGCGGTCAATACCGCCATCGGAGGGTCGACAAACGCACCCATCCACCTGAACGCCATTGCCAAGCATATCGGGGTCAAGCTGGACTGCTCTGACTGGATGAACGTGGGATACGAGCTGCCTCTGTTGGTGAATGTCATGCCGGCGGGAGAATGGCTCTGTGAGGAGTATCACCGAGCTGGAGGTCTTCCCGGTGAGTGGGTGGCGTCGCTGAACAGCGTTCGTCAGCGTCAGTGAGCTGACACTTGCCACCAGCCGTCATCGCCGAGCTGCTCGCCCACGACGCTCTTCCTCACCCTTCTGCCCTCACGGTCTCAGGCCAGACCATGTCCGAGAACTGCCTCGGCGACTTCACCACCGACCGAAGAGTCATCAGACCATTCGACACGCCCCTCGTCAGCAAGGCTGGTTTCCTGAATCTTTCCGGGTCCTTGTTCGACAGTGCCATCATGAAGACGTCTGTGATCTCCGCCGCATTCAGAGAACAATACCTGTCCGACCCGGAGGATCCCGAAGCTTTCGAAGGCCCCGTCGCTGTCTTTGACGGTCCTGAAGACTATCACCACCGTATCGAGCATGCTGAACATGTCCAGGCTGGAACGATCCTCATCATGCGAGGCGCAGGACCCCTAGGATACCCGGGTGCTGCGGAAGTCGTCAATATGATCCCGCCAGGACATCTTATCAAGAAGGGGATCGAACTGCCTTGCATTGGTGATGGGAGACAATCAGGCACATCAGGTTCACCGTCAATCCTCAACGCGTCGCCCGAAGCAGCTGCAGGTGGTATGCTCGCCTACATCCGAGATGGAGATCGGATCAGGATCGATCTCAAGAAACGTACCGCGGACGTCTTGATGAGTGCAGAGGAGATCGAACAGAGGAAGACGGAGCTGGGCACGTATGAACAGAGAGGTCTGGTACCGGATAGCCAGACGCCCTGGCAGGAAATCTTCAGGAATGAAGTGGGTCAACTCAGCGAGGGTATGGTGTTGAACCGGGCGGTCAAGTTCCAACGTATTGCTCAGACCAAGGGGATCCCCAGGGCGAATCATTAGTCGTATATTCAGGAGGACAGACCTGACACTGCATGTATTGATAAGATTTTGCAATGATCGCCCAGCTGGACTTTTTCCGGTTCATCTTCTGCATGATCTGCCCACTGTCCTACCCTCTCTTCATCCCCATTCACCTTGGCTTCTTCCTAATCCACCATCATATCAGCATAACTTCCACCACCAATCTGACCCCTCCCTCTACCCTTTCCCAATCTCTGCGCAAGACTTGGTCCGCCGATGAGCCATGCGTCTGAACGTTGTCGACTCTGATTCGATCTGGGTGTGGACGATGAGCCGTCGGTGAGCGTCACGATGGCTGCGTTGGGGTTGGACGAGAGGACAGTGTCGGAGTACAGCTTGCTACGTAGAGCGACATCGAGTCAGATTACATCATTTCAGATCCCGAGGCCACGATGGGTTGGCTTACCCAGAACCTGAAGATCCAAGCAATTCCTGTCCCGCTGCAGAAATCGTGCCAGCACCAACAACAGGTCCGCTTCTACTACTCTGACTCTGATTCTGACTTTGTAGCAGAGGATTGCTCCCGCCTAACCGACTTTTCAAGCCTGTGTTGATGATAGTCACGCTGAGGGTATTGCCGTCTGCTACCACACCATGATACTGTCGGATGAGATCTTCCGCCGCTGAACGTTGTTCGAGTTCAAGATCGACGGATACGACGGATGAGTTGGACGAGGAGGAGAGTTTCGCGTTGAGGACGGGTAGAGGGTCAAAGGCGGACTGCGAGAGAGGCGTGCGGTGAGCATTGGCGCACCATTCTGACTTGCGAAGTGACAATATGGCTATAGTGGTCTTATCCTGGCACTCACAACAACGTCCTCCGCTGTCGTCCCCAGCGCCAGATTCTCCACCCTCACCCAGGTCGTCCCCTTGGCTGCACCCATGATCGAGACCTGCTGAACCTGTTGTTGCTGTGTCGGAGCAGGTTCAGGTTGAGCCCTTCTCACTTCCCTTCTTTGTTGTACTCTTGCTCCCACTCCCAACGCAGCATTCAGCAGTTCCCTCCCTTTATTGTTGACTCCTCTCGTCGGTGCTCTCGTGGTCTTCCCTCCCCCTGCGGAAGGCAGGAGTTCGACGCCCGCATTGAGGTTGTTCGGATTAGCAGGTAAAGGTCCGTCGAAACCGTGCAGCTTGACCGACCCTGACGTCGACGACGAAGGTAAGAGCTCCTTGCCCTGTCCACCAGATATCCGAGCGGCTAGAGAGGATCTTGCCGGTGCACGAGCAGTCGTAGCTGAGGAGGACGAGATTCGCGACGCGAGAGAGGACTTGACCGTTTCATGCAAGTCATGTTTCCATGAGCCAGGCGCGTCAGGATTCGCCTTGCGATATGTTTCGGGGCGCTATGACAGTGTGTATCAGCTATGCGCTGGCAGAGAGCTGAGCGTTCAGCTGACCTGGTACGGCTTGGTTGTCCTGACCATGTTGTAGGATTGAGTGGTTCACGCCATGAAGGTAGAAGACAGAGATATAACATAATGGCGATGAGAGGTACATGGAGAGTGAAATTCAATTTGATTCCGTTTACGTCGTTTCCCCTCCACCTCGTCATCTTCGTCCTCTTCTTGCAACGACTCGACGATGGAATACACCATAGATCACAAGCCTCATGCATGCATATCAACCTCACCATCTGGCATGATGGCTGACCACCCACAGCCGAGGTCACCGCTCATCCCGCACTCCATCGACGAGAACAATAAAAAACATCCGCTCGCTCATCCATCACTCGCGCGTCGAAGCTCTAATCATCCCAGCTCTCATCAACAATCCGACACACAACGAGGTTCGTCACCCAGCATACCCCCGCCCCATCGACACCGACCTCATGCAGCTACTGTGTCTGGATCTCGACCGACTCACAGGTCTTCTGCTACTAACGGAGGGCTGAGCGAGGCGGATCTCCTCGGTGTCGGTCCTTCACAAAGGCATCTGAGGCGAGGTAGTAAGACCTCTCCATCGTTGAGCTCTGCCGCTGGGCTGGAAGACGTCCAGGGACATCATCTGGATCGACCTCAGTCCCAACGAGCGGACTCATCCGGCTCTAGACCGCTTCTTAGCTACTTGGACAGCTTGGGAAGGGATGAGATGGCTATCGTGGAGACCCGCTTTGATCTCTTGTCAGATGGAGAGTTGTCTCAATACCTTGAGTCGCTTCCCGGACCATCACGAACTCGATACTTGGCGACGGACCGGTCTTCATCTGAACAAGATCAAAGTCACACACTGCATGTCGAGGAGAATGACCCATCGCTCTCTAGAGTCGGAACACCGCCAAGCGATAAATCCCCTCTGTTCCCACCTTCGCCCCCGTCCCTGCCTTCCAAGCAAGATGCACCAGATCACCCACTGCGAGTGCTAAGCCGAGCAGTGAGAGAGCTACGAGAGGTCGTTGCAAAGCTGGAACTCGAGAATGAGAGGCTGAGAGAGGAGACCAGGGCGAGAAGTATACCTCCGCGCAAAGTGGCAGATCGGGTGAGCAGCGGGTCTCTGCAATGAGTCCGAATATAGAGCTGACGAAAGACAGATGTCGATACATGACGGCCTGACCGAAGCCATCTCTACGTCCCTTACTTCAGACTCACCGATACATGATCTTTCCTCAAAACCCTTCCCATCCGAAGCCACTCATAGACCATCATCACCTGCTCCCTCGACCACTCGCTCGATCCGTCCTCGCTCCCCAGCATCGTCCATATCCGTCCCTTTTTCATACGATCCGCCTGGCGCTTCTTCCAACTATGCTCGCTCTATAGACAGTACTTCCAGCGTAGCTATACCCAATGTGACGCCCTCGACAAGCAAACCCATCAATCGACAGTCCTGGGCGTCAGGTCTGTGGGCATGGAATGCAAGTAAGAAGACCAGACCGAGAAAGGGCAGCATCGGATCGATCGCGTCGTCTGTTCACGTCCCGTCGAGTCCGATAGTCCAGCAATCGGCCTCTGAGTCAGCACTGGTGGACGAGGAAGACGAAGAAGGTTGGAGAAGAGGTGATGGTGGAAGCAGTCCATCGTTTAGAGCAATCTTCCTGGCGACGGTGAGCAGCTTCATTTCATGAGGCCTGGAGGTCACACACTGACGATACATACAGCGTATCATCACGCCGGATCCATCATCAATCCTCACATCGCCAGAGATCCCCCCGAACTCCCTGATTGCCTATCTCGCCCATTCACTCGTCAGCAATGCAAGGGACGAAGGGATACTTGCCCGCATACCACCGGATCAACGTCATCGTTCTCGGGATTCTCACACTCGCAGTAGGGCAGCTTCTATAGCCAGTCAAGATTCTGTAGGCATGACGGTGGATCCTTCGTCCTCGTCTTCAGCTGGGACGCCTTTGAAAGACCAGCTGAAGGGTCATGGGTATGGAGATCAAGCACTTGCGGCTACTGCTTCATTAGGAAGATCGCTACTGTCTTCAGTATCGAGTGCCACCTTGAGGGGTACCAAAGCAATTTCTGGATTGAGCGAAGAGACCCGACCATCCCTGCTAAGCAGGACCTCCTCATCGAGGGGTTTCCCCACGACCGCTGTGTCCCCTCCGTCGGGCGTACAGGTGGGAGGAAGTCACCACTCGCCCAGTGAAGAAACACCGCCACCCTCAGTCGAACTGTCGTCGATTGTACCAGACGAAGCACGACCTCCGACCGTTCTGCTCTCCCGGCAGAATCTCGGGTCGTTCTTCCAGTCGACGAAAGTGAGCAAGACCAAGATGGCGACAGCAAGTCGGTTTGAGAGCGACGAAGAGCCGTTGACTGACCGATACGGGTTCATCTGTGAGCCCGCTTCCATGTCACGTACAAAGATAACTACTGACGTATCTTAGACGACATTCAACATGCCAAGATGTTGAAGGACGCCTCAGTTGCGGGCACACCCGCTCCGATGTCTTTGAACGGCATGATCCCGCGTATAGATGAAGAGACAGAAGGATGGATAGCCAAACGACGTCGGAACTCGAGAGGAAGTCAACGATCCGACATCAGCAAACTTGACAGAGCCAATGAGAGACCTGACGACCAAGGGTCAATAACATCACCGCGGAGATCTATCGACTCGACTGACGCCAATTCCAAGTCGCCCGACTCCACTACACCCCCTCGCTCTCGTTCGTCTTCTCGTGTGGATCACAGCCGGCATCGTTCCACGACTCTGATGAGCTTGAACCCATCCCCGGCGAAACCCATCACGGCGCAGGATCAGCTGACGGTCTCAGCCAGAGGCGCTTCAAGTCTTCAACCACGACCTCACACTGCTCAAAGTGTGGCGGAACTGTCAACATCTGCACCGCTTTCCGCTTCCGCCACCCTCGCTCATCCTTCGTCTCCCGCTGAGCCTGTTCACCAGATCAGTGCCAGTCGATTGACCATATCGAGTCTGCTTGATCAGCTCACCGACATTCACGACAGGCAGCAGAAAGAACGGTTGGTAGAGTGGGATGCGTTTCTCAAGCGGCGGGCAAAGAGCAAAGCGGCTACGAGGGGGAGCACTGAGAGCGGCACAGCGGCTTCAGGTGGTAGAGGTAGAAGGCAGGATGAAATGCGGTGGGGCACGGGCTTGATTGGGATCTCTCAGATTGGTCTGAGTGGGAAGACAGGGCAGGACGATTGGAGGAGCTTCACCAAGTTGGTCAGGCATGGGATACCAATGACTTACAGGAGCGATGTTTGGGCGGGTGAGTGCTATCAGCATGGTTCCGCGATCGCATCGAAGCTGACAGTTTGTTTAGAATGTTCGGGGGCGAAGGACCTGATGGTCCCAGGCGAATACTCCGAGATCCTCACGGTACATGCCAACGATACTTCTTCATTCCTGGCGGATATAGAGAAGGATGTCGGGAGGACTTTTCCCGGGAATGTGTTCTTCGGAGGGGATGGTCCGGGAGTAGGCAAATTGAGGAGGGTGTTGGTGGCTTATAGCTGGTGAGTGCGACTCAGTCCAGCGACTGTCATGTGCTTGGCTGACAAAAGACACAGGCACAATCCAGCTGTCGGATAGTGGGTGTCAGAAGGGTAGCATGAACCAGAAGCATCGCTGACATTTCCACCTTTCATTGCAGCTGCCAGGGAATGAACGTAAGATGGCGTCGTATTTCGTCCTCCTCCAGTGACAATTCTGACCATATGCCCTTCATAGATGCTCGCCGCGACGCTGCTACTCACCCACACAGATGAAGGTCAGTCTGAGCCTTCTTCCCAGTGAGCATCTGATGGCTTACTGACCTTTGCACCCGCAGAACAAGCGTACTGGGTATTGACCTGTCTCGTCGATCGCCTTCTTCCTCCCAATTACTTTGTCCCGTCACTGCTAGCGTCCAGAGCGGACCAGCTAGTCCTGTCGGAACTGGTGGCACAATTGGTGCCAAAAGTGTATCATCATCTGGAGAAGCTCGGGGTAGATCTGGCCAGCGTGACGTTTGGATGGTTCTTGAGTTTGTTCACGGACTGTCTCCCTGTCGAGGTGAGTGCGAGAACGGGCGGAGGTAAGTCAAGGGCGACATACCGGCTGACACTTTGCCCACACGTGTAGACCCTGTTCAGAGTTTGGGACGTCTTCTTCGTCGAGGGCCACGATGTGAGTATGATCCGTCCTCCTCACCGGAAGCTCAGCCTGCTAACGAGTCTCTGCCCCGCCCAGACCCTCTTCCGCGTCGCCATCGCCATCCTCAAGCTCAACGAGAACGAAATCTGTAACTGCGAGTCTGTTTCGGACTTATTCAGCTTCATCTCGTCGATGACTTCGAGATTGTGGGGCGCGGATCGACTGATCGCGGTGAGTGGGGTTCTTTCCTAATCACAACAAGTTTTGAGAGGCTGACGCGCGACTCGACGACAGCTTCAGCATAGCTATAAACCCATCATCAGACATATCGACGTCGTGGCGAGATGTGAACGAGCAGTTGCCATCATCCAGAAAGAGATGGACGGCGAATAATGTGATGTGCTCCATCTGTTGTACAATCTTGTAGACCATCATCACGCATGACACAACAATCAATCATGATACTGTAAAATGCACTTGTTGTTTGACTCTACTCGCTACAGGTTCATACGCTCTTTCCCTCGACGCTACATGTTTAGTTCGCGATTTTAGTACGCAGAACCGCCGTTGACGTGGAAGCATTGAGCGGTGAAGTAGGACGAGTCGGCGCTTGCGAGGAAGACAAAGGCAGTTGCGACTTCTACTGGTTGTCCGGCTCTTCCGATGGCGGCTGTTGACCAGAGAACAGGTACCCAGAAAAGGTACGGTCAGCCTTGATCGATGCGTAGGGAAGGCGACGAAATGGGAGAGTTCGAGGAAGACAGACACTCACTGCTGGGTCCAAACGATTCAAGAGACTCCTTGGACATGGTAGCAGCGACGAGAGGAGTCCAAACTGAAGGGTTGCACGATCAGCCATAGCCCTAATGGCCAGGAAGAAGGACGCATGACTTACTAGGACCAGGGCATACGACACTGAAGTTGCGAGGGGCTGGGTGAGCATCCTGCACTCGCTCTGTTGAGTTCGAGGCGACTCACTTGACCCTGATGCCCTTCTCCTTGACGATCTGGTTACTCAACGCTCTGCTGAAACCGACGATAGCACCTTTGGTGGCGGTGTAATCGAGGAGCTGCAGTTCCAAATCAGCTTGTGCTCTTGCCACTCCAGAGTGTTACCTCAGCTCACTTTAGGGTGACCGACGAACGGGTTCTGGAGGAG
Organism: Kwoniella newhampshirensis; assembly: GCF_039105145.1. Lineage (NCBI taxonomy): Eukaryota > Fungi > Basidiomycota > Tremellomycetes > Tremellales > Cryptococcaceae > Kwoniella > Kwoniella newhampshirensis. The sequence continues at coordinate 1,487,251 of NC_089960.1, forward strand.
GGAACAGGTCAGTATTCCATTGCTGCCTGCCTGATCGAAAGAGGTGCGCACTCACGATCGACGCATTGTTGATGATGGAACCACCCCACGGCATGATAGGGATCAAGTTCTTGGAGAGGTAGAAGATAGCGTGGATGTTGACGTCGAAAACGTGTCTCCACTGTTCCGACTCGAGCTCTTCGATGTGTGGGACTTCATTCTGAGTAGCAGCGTTGTTAACCCTTGGAATGAGACAAACGTCAGTCGATCACACGCGTCAGACTGGCATGGTGACCACCCACAAGACATCGAGCTTGCCCCCGCTCCACTTCTTGACCTCCTCGACCATCTCGAGACATGCCTGCTCTGTCCTCAGATCTTTGGCGTAAAGCTCGACTTTGGCGGAAGGCGCTACCTTTGCGATGTACGCCTTGGTATCGTTCGCGTCCTTCTCCTCGAGGGGGTGGTAGTGCAAGAAGACGTCTGCTCCTTCGAGGGCGCTGCAAAGTCACGGCGTCAGCGTCGACAGGTCAGAGATGGGCGAAATAGACGGAGTCAAAGACCATGACCAGAAGATATGCCAGGGCGGGAGCGAGCACATGTCAAATGGGACGCCGACCACTCACTACAAGATGGAGACGGCGCGTCCAATACCAGAATCACCACCCGTGACGACCGCCTTCTTCGCCTCGAGTTTTCCTGCAGCCTTGTACTTTGTCCCATCGGCGAGTACGTCGTCCAAGGGCGGGGGCTCGAGAGGACCCTGTTGACCCGGGAGATTCTCCTGCATCTGCTTGGCGATGGAGGGAGGGAGGAAGCCGGGCTTGTATTGCTCGGGGATGGATGATGGGGGTGACATGTTGGGTGTGGTGTGCTCGAGTGATGGGAGTAGCTATGCTTGTGAGTGATTTGGGATAGATGGGAGAAGAGATGGAAGACGTTGAGCGATGGATGGTGAACCTGTTATGAGGTATGTGGAGAGGGAAACCCTCTCAATGACGTCAGTGAATGGTACCGAATCGTGGATGGTCCAGACAGATGACATCCATCTCATCTCTCGCATCCTTGTCATCGTTTCGAGTGAACAGGTGCAACAGGAGACGTCAACTCAACAGCTAAAGTCTTGAGACCGAGTACATGACACGCCCAAACGATGCATCGGGTACACATCCACCTCAATCCGGCCCATCCGGCTCATTTCCGTCACTCTTCATCTCACCACTCCCTCCCTCCCACCTGCTCTCATGCCGGATTTGACCGGTAGATTGAATCACCTCCGGAATAGACTCCGGTGGGACAGGCAACAATCTACGAGTCGTTTCCCCCGCTGTGCTTATATATACATACATACATTGCAATCCCCCAATGCCATCTCTCGTCTTGCGCACGTTGAAACACTGACCCCACTCACCTCTGCGCCGACGCTACCACAACAATCACCATGACAACCTTCCCTCAGCCGTTCGTCTCCACCGTCTCGCATTGGCAAGCGACAGTAAGTCCCTTTCCCACTCATCAAGTCCAAGCTGACATCTCCGTGTCAACAGAACCGAGGCAAGACCTCATTGTTCAACCACAATCGTGACAAGCCTCTTCCCATCGATGTCGTAGACTACCTCGTCATAGGCGCGGGTATGGCTGGTGAGCGGTCACACGTTGGACATGACATCCGAAGATGCGCTGATAACAAACCCAGGCGCTTCCATGGCGTACCATCTCACTCGACCAGGTGTCGCCGATGGGAAGAAGGTGGTGGTCCTCGAGGCCAAAGACGTCGCTTCAGGTGCTAGTGAGTGGGCCGTTCTGCCTCACTCCATTCCTTCCGCTCAGAACCGGTCCTCTCTCGCTGTGAGACTCATATTGATGGCGTACACGACCCGCCCCTCAGCCGGTCGTAACGGAGGTCACTGCGCACCATACTCTTTCGCATCATGGCCACTCCTCACCGCTCCTCTCGAATCAGGCGGAGCGGGTCTCACACCCGAAGAGGCGCTAGAAGTGCTGGATCTCGAGAAGAGGGTGTTGGAGTATGTGACGAGTCTCGTCGAGAAAGAGAAGTGGGAAGTGGACTTTTGGCGAGGTGAAAAAGTTGAAGGTCAGTGGGGTGTGGTGCTTGATGATGAACAAAAAAAGACGTTGTCACTGATGCTCGAGACAGTGCGTAGAAGCGAAGATGCCGCCAAGCAGATGCGCGAGTCGTACCAAGCTTGGATCTCTGCGAGGGCTTTGGGCAGGTTCAAGGATGTCAAGCCTGAGTGGGAGTGGATTGATGATGCTGAAGAGGCCCAGAGAGTGAGTGGACTTCCCCGTTTGACCTCTCGAGCTCACGTACGAGCTCCGTGAAGACTCGGTCGTACTCTCTTCCCCGTGATTCTTAGCCCCGCTGACCCCTCCCACCCAGATCACCCGGATCAAAAACGCTACAGGTTGCTCCAAGGGACCAGCCGGTTCCCTTCACCCTCACAAACTCGCTACCGCCTTCCTGCGATCCGCCCTGTCCACCGGCCAAGCCGATCTCTACTCCTGGGCACCCGTCCAGAAGATGAACAAGGTGGAGGGTATCTGGGAGGTTGACTGTGGAGAAAGGGGTCTGGTGAAGACCAAGCAGGTGGTCGTTTGTACCAACGCGCACACCGGGAACCTTTTCAAGGGGACCGACATCGATGCGTAGTGAGTGAATGATTCCAGAACCGACCGCTTCACAAGTCAATACTGATCACTTCTCGTGACGTCCCAGTCTCACCCCGTTCCAAGGCCAAGCAGCCAATGTCACACCTCCTCCTTCCTTTTCCGGCGCCAACTACCTCAACAAAACCTACACCATCGAAGATGGACCCTACCTCGTCGCGACCCCTCACGCCGGTATCGTCCTTGGTCTTCATCACAAGCTGGCGGTCGAGCAGGGGGTTTTGGAGATGAAGGATATCTTTGGGAATGCCGACGACAGCTTTGTCCATCCGAATGCGAAGGCTTGTGAGTGGAGACACTTGGGAGACAGAAGCATCGTCTAGATTGAAGCTGACACGTAATGTCTAGGGCTCGCGAACTACTGCAAAGACTCCTTCGCTGGATGGGGATCTGAAGCGCCTGGAGAAGGTGGCGTGAGGTTTTGGGCGGGTATCCAGTGTGCGACGAGGAACACCTTGCCTCTTGTCGGAGAGGTTCCTGGCGAGGAGTACAAGGGGATCTGGATGGCTGCGGGATTCCATGGTGGGTTTTGAGCTTGTTCACGAGTGACACTCATGCATCACACGGTTTGGACATCCGCTGACACCTCATTAGGCCACGGTATGGCTCGTATCGCCCTCACGACCAAGTACCTCGCCAAACTCGTCACCACTGGTGAATGGGATGCCGGTCTCCCTGCATCCTTCAAGCTGACCGCTCAGCGTCTCGAAGATGGGAAGAAGGCTCCTCCTTTCATCACCGACGCTGACAAGGTCGGCGGAGTCATGGGCAAGGTCCTTGGAAGCTTTGGATATGGGGGTGGGGTGAAGTCTGTCGCCAGGTAGGAGATGCGGTCGTTTTACCAAGGGATTCATAGGGATTATGCAAGTTTACACGGACGGATCATGCTACTCCTGGCTACTCCTGGCTACTCCTGGCCGCGTGCTGAATCAGCGTGACTGTGAGGTGAAAGGATGATGTGCAGTGTCGTCAACGGGTTTAGCCACCACGAAGACGGTGTGAGTCAAACGCATCAAGCACATGGCTCACTGTATGGGCGTCTACTTGAGATACGCCACGTATCCCGCCAAGGGTTCCAGGGTTTTGATGCGGGTTAGAAGGGAGGGTCTCCATGGGGATTCGTCCCTGTCACTATGGTGATTTAAGCAGTTGGTATGACATGATATGACATGATCGAGGCGCGCTCTAACAGCCGAGCTGTGCCGAGCTGTGGGGGAGCAGCAGCGATGACTGCCTGCTGTTGACAGTGTGCAGTCAAGGTCTATACGAGGCGATCGTGCCGCGAAGCTACGTGCTCCCTTCTCGGACCGATGGATGCGGGCCAAGCGGTGGAGAGAAGTAAAGGAAATACCGGTGAGGGAATACCGGTGAATCGGTTCATTGTGACTTCAACCACGAATGTAAGCTTATTCAACCCTCCGTCCGTTGAGTCTCTCCCTCGCCCCTCCCGCCCGTCGCTCAACCCACACATGCGACTGTGGTCGATGCATACAGGCAGAGTACCTGCAGGGTGATGTTGTATACCCCACACAGACATCGGACACAGCGTGATTTACAAAGAAAAGAAAAGAAAAAGTCCATTCGTCTTCTTCTTTCTCCCTTTCACCTTTGCTTTTCGTTCATCGTTCGTTCATTCATCCATCACCTTGATATCACAACACATCATCACGACATCGCTCGACATCCTCTCATCCAGTGACCACCTACGACGCATCCATTGACCGCACAGTGTACTCTAGATATCCACTCTACACCAACCTATACTTCTGTCCTTGCCAACCTGATTCCTGCCTGCCCGATCATCACTCCACGATGACAGAGCATCATGGCGCTTCGCCGTCCGTCTCGCCCGAGCTACTCGCTCATTCCTCCTTGCCACACACGAGCACGATCCCCGAGGTGTCCATGGTGGAAGAGAGCACAGTGACAGGAGTGACATTCACGCCAGAGTGAGTCGAGTCGATGCATACACGTGCTTCTTCACGGGTGAGATTGATGAGAAGAACGTTCCCTCCCCTCATCCCTTGTGCCATGGGGCGATGACTGACACGACGCGACGCAGACTATGGATGCAGAGACGACACTGGGCGTTGGAGATACTTCGTCGTGAAGCCGTTCGATCGGTACGTCTCCCTTGCTTGTCCGTCCTCTATGCCAGACCAAGCTCACCATCACCACTACCGCACAGGTCCTCGATATAGGTTGTGGACCGGGCTCATTGCTCGAAACACTCGTCATCCCACCGTCTACCGTCTCAGAGCCGCCTCTACGGTCACACCCGGACGCAGGAGGATCTCATCTGCCTAGTCCGGTGGACAGTGATCTAGAAGAGGATTTTGGATTGGGTCAGGGGAAGGAATTATTTATCAAGGTGGGTTTGGGCGATCGACTTGTTCTGTCGCTTGCTCCTGCCTCTCCCGAATCCTTGCCCCTACACGTCTTCACCGCTTGTCCACCTCTTGCTAAGCCAACCCCTCGCTTCTCCACGCAGCGCTTGGGTGGCCTCGATTCTTCACCCTCTGTCATCAACCCCGCACTCTCGATCCTCCAACCTCCTTCTCCTGACTCTAGCTTTCCCCCTTCCAGACCACGCTGGGAGCCTCTCACCACGGAGCTGTACCTCGGAGACATCGTCAAGTACAATGCCAAGCTGGAAGGGTACGAAGCGGTCGTTGCGTTGGAACTGATAGAGCATCTGGACCCGAATGTGTTGAGTCGGTTTGGCGTGGTCACGATGGGCACATACAAGCCGAAATTGTTGCTGGTCTCGACGCCGGTGAGTGGTGTCGGCTGGACGCAGTGCGTTTGGGGGGCGCTGAACCCGCCGCAGAACTTTGACTTCAACGCCAAGTTCCCTCGAGCGGAGCAACATGATTTCGCCAAGAAGGGCTTTATGGATCCGACAGGGAGAACCGATCGGGTGTTCAGGTGAGTCCGTGTTACAGGTACACTCTTAAAGACGTCGCTGACAGCTCATCAGACACTCTGATCACAAGGTCGAGATGACGAGTGCCGAGTTCAAGGCTTGGGCAGAAGCAGCCGCAGCGGATTGGGGGTGAGTCTCCTGATAACTCACTCTCTTTCATCGAGCTGACATTCCGCAGGTACAACGTTGAGATCTCCGGCGTCGGCGTCTCTTCCAACCCGTCATATTACCCCGAATCAGATCCAGCCTTTGCCTCACAACCTATCTACGCCACCCACACCGCCGTCTTCCGTATGGGCACTGGTATGCCTCTGCGATCACCACGATCCGTCCGGACGATCGAGCTCCCTTTTATGCCTGGATCAAGAGAGTCTGCCCATTCACACAAGCTCGCTGGGAGGTTCATCCATCCCGTCTCGGCCCCAGGCGACGGAACGAAGGCTGCACCGCGGGAAATCAGGACGAAGGTACGGGAGAAGTTCACGGGGTGGAACATTGGAGAAGTCAGTCTGGACGAGTTGTGGGCGGTGCTGGAGGTGGCTGGGGCGTGTGCAGGGAGTAAGCGGTGGTTGGTGGGGTCTCTGGGAGGCTGGGGTGACTGTGCATCGATAGACCCAGGGAATGAGGACGAGTTCGAAGTGAGGAAGGAGAGGGGTAGCGCGTTCACCGTGAGGTGGAACAGGTTCGTGTCGCGTGGACAAGTCGACGGGCAAGAAGAGGACAGATGGGGTGAGAAGATGGAGGGGATCGTGGAGAGTGAGCAAACAGGTGGATGGTGATGGTCTTACAAGCATAGGGTATACGTCATTTCACATCACGACATCAGACTGTACATTCCCCTCATTCGATACCACAAAACGAACGCCGCGAGCGCTCGCATGTATGTGCATGGTACTACCACGTCGGCAAGTCATGATGGAAACACACTAATGTACAGTGATTGCATGCTGCTTGTTCTCCACCGATGGCTTACGCCATGATGACAGCTCTGGTGGGGGTCTCTGAATGCGCCTCGTGATCATGTTCGACGCTGCGTTCTTCCTTTGTGCGTTTTCTGGAGATCTCTTCGTGCTCCCTCCCACGCTTCTGTGTCTTTTCTTGTACTGACTCCACTTGGTCTCTGCTCCTCTTGGTCCCGACTTTGACCACAGCTTCTTCGACCTCATGACTCTGACCCTGCTTGCTCAACGCCTCGTCGAGATGAGGTGTATCCGACAGTCTCGCCACCAGCTTGTATCCTCCCGGCACACGACCATGACGCAAATCCTCCAGACCCTTTTCGATCCCAGTCAATCCCCCTTGGACCAGCCGTATCCTCGCGGGAGTCAGAAGTTTCTTGTTGAGCAACGACTCGTAAGTATCGACAAGGGCCTCGGAAAATTCTGGATGACCATAGAACGTCGTGGAGAAGCTTATCCGCAGCGACTCGACCGTACGTATCGCGTCGGAATCGTCTGGAGATGCTTTCGGCGTCCCTGCGATGGGTACGAGTTTCGCTGGAGTGGAGTCGGTCTCCGTCGATGGGAGATTGTGTTCCGATCGCCATGAGGAGGAGCCTTGAAGGACCTGATGACAGAGGTTGGCGGTGGTACCTCCGACATTGTCAATGGCGATGCGGACCTATAGGTGAGTGTCAGCAGTGACCTTTCAGGAGGTGAAGGACGACTGATCGCTCACACTGTCGTTCGTAGCTTTTCTGATCTCTTGTACTAATTGGACCGGATCGGACCATCGATCGAGGACGACATCCGCGCCCAACGATCTCACATAGGCATGATTTGTCGGCGACGCCGAGCAGATCACTCTGTACCCGAGCAAGCGAGCGAGTTCGATCAGATAAACACCTGTGATCCCCGCTCCGCCCCAAATAAGCATCCATGGTTTCTCCCCTTCTTCGATCTTCGATCCGTGCTCTTCTGTCCGGGGCAGAGCCAAGGACTCTAGAGGAAGCCCAAGTGTCCGGAAGAGGGCTACGCCAGCTGTGATGAGTCCCGTGCCGAGCGTGGCTGCTTCTTGACACGAGAGATGGTCGGGAGTGTGACCTATTTCCGAATCTGAATGGACTGAATATTCTTGGAAAGCGCCCGTACCGGAGACTGAAGAATTGGCACAGAACCAGACCTGCGATAGAGGGCGACGTGATCCACGCGTTAATGGATGTGACTCGGACTGTTACGTCCTCGAGTGAGACTCGACTCACCCTATCACCCAATTGGAACCGCTTGACCTTGTCTCCCAAACCCACAATCACACCCGCCCCATCTCTACCCATGACCTTGGCCTCTTCCCCGATCCCATACTTGAACGCCACACCCTGCCAATCGAACGGATTCAGAGCAACATACGACGTCTCGATCAGCACTTGGTGGTCTTCCAACGCAGAAGGGACAGGGTGGGAATGGGCCAACTTCCATGCGCTCTGTCCTCGAGGAGGAATCCGGGCGAGTAGAGCTCGATGCGAGCGTTTGGTATGTGTGTGAGTATGGGAGTGAGGCATCGTGTTACTGCCTAGGACGATCAGATCGCTGCCGTCTATCAGTCCGTCTTGAGGAGATGCAACAGTACGAGTACAGTCCGTAAGTTACAGGTTTATTACTGCTCGATTGACATCGCTGACTCTCCCGAGACCAACTACGCTAGGGCTAGACCACTAACTGACACTACTCGAGTACTGCTATTCCCAACGCCATCGCTCGGCAGTGTATCCTGCATGATTTGAAACCACGCCAGATCCGATTACTCATCGAAAATCAAAAGACGTGACAATATGTCATCGAGAGATGGTTGACTTTTTTCATGTTATCATCAATGATCATCAATGATCATCAATGGCGCAATCGTCGGTCGTATCCGATGACTCACTTCGGCCGGCAGAGTACGAATACGAGTACGAGTACGAGTACTGTACGAGTACAGTCGATAGGATGATCTCCGTCGGTAGGTGGTTTGCATGCATGCAGTGCGAGCCTTGGGTTTGTACAGTCATACTGAGAGCTGTAGATGCAAAGATTGTTACGAAGTGCTGCTGCCGCTTTCATCAGATGCCGTCGCTGCTTCTGTCACGGCCACTGTCATGCCACTGTCACGGCCACTGTCATGCCACTGTCATGCCACTGTCACTACCACTGCCACTGTCATGTACAGTGTGACCGGATGGACATCTCAAGATAGCCCGTTGCATACGTATCTATCTACTCCCAACTAATCCCTCAATGCTCGCGCCCTCTTAGCAGGCCTCTCGTTCCCGTTGACCTCGTCCTCCCTCCCATCCAGACCCTTCTCCTTGACCGCTTGACGCACCCCCGGGATGATGTATCGTCCGTAATCCAACGCATCGTTGTAGTTGTCGTAGCCACGGATGGAGATGAGCTCGCAGCCGAGCTCGACATAGTCGACGATGGAGTCAACGAGGGTCTGAGGAGAGCCGACGAGTGCGGTGGAAGCGCCTCGGGCACCGGTCGCGGTGACCGTGGGATACCACAGAGCTCGATCTTGCACTTCGCCTCGTGAGGCGATGTCGAGGAGTCTCTGCGAGCCGACGTTCTGAGGCCCGTTCTTGGGGACAGGGACACCTGCCCGATTAGCCCTGAGCGTCTCGAGTGTTCGATGGGCTTTGGCCCAAGCGAGGTCGTCCGTCTCGGCGAGAATCGGTCGAAAAGTGACCCAGATCTTGGGACGGTCGTTGGGAGCTCGACCGGCAGCATCTGCCGCTGCGTAGATCTTGTCGATCTGTTCCTTTGTCTCCTTGAGAGGTTCTCCCCAGAGACCAAAGATATCACCGAGAGCACCTCCGACTCGATACGCTTCGGGCGACGAGCCACCGACCGATACCGGGATGGTCCCGTTGACTGGTTTGACGAGGTTTCTGAAATCCTTGAATGTATAGTATTTCCCTTCCCAATCGAACGGCTCGGAAGACTGCCAGGCCCTTCTCAAGATCTTGATGTATTCTTCCTGTCTGGCGTATCTCTCTTCCTTGTTCAGGAAATCGCCCTCACGCTGCTGTTCCGCATCGTCGCCTCCCGCGATGAAATGCACGACCGCCCTCCCGCCCGAGATCTGATCGAGCGTGGCCAGCTGTTTCGCCGCGACGGTGGGGTACATGGTATTGGGTCGAAGAGCGATGATGATCTTGATCTTCTTGGTGACGGTAGCGACGGCCGCGCCGAGTGTGAACGGGTCGAAGCTGCCGGAATGGTAGGGGATCAGGGTGTAGTTGAAATCGTTGTCGTCGAGGGCACGAGCGTATCGCACGAGGAAGTCCGGGTCGACACCCGCTCCGGGGATGGGATTGAGCTCGTTGGAACCGTTGGGAAACGTGACACTGATGAATTCGACTGGCATGGTGGGGTACTGAGAAGCTTATGGTGTCGTGACAAGGTAGACATCTTGTTGCTGCGTACGCACGCCATGCATATATACAGCAACCAAGTGACACTGCGACGACGACGACGACCAGCACCACAACAACCACACCGATTAGATCAGATCACGCCATTGCACAAGGACCAAACGAGTGAGTTGATCTTGCTAATCTCGCAGACCTTTTTTTTGCTAATCGTCGGCCGTATCCGCTGTCGCCATCAACAACCATTGATAATCTTTATCCAACGGACTTTGGACTTGTGGAAGATGCATGCACAGGCGTACGTCTCGCTCGGTCAGGGCGTCGGAGATGGAGATGGAGATGGAGATGGAGATGGTGTCGGGGATGCGGCGATGCGGCGACGTTATCATCTGACAGTTGCCCGTATATATCATGTATATATATATCAACCTGTGCGGTTTATCGAATCGCCCCTCTTTGCATCTGTGCTTCTCACTCCCTCTACTTTGCCATCTGCCATCTGACCATCTCGTCATTTGGACAACAACCCTTCGTACACTGCCATGCGCCCTCTCGTCTCTCGGCTACTTACGCGGGTACCCACGACTCTAGCATCGACCCGGACGTAGAAAGAATTCCTCCGCGACTGTTCACGCACTAGCCGGGATCATGGTCCCATGGTCCCATCGGCTGGACTCGCGCTGCGATACAAAGGCGCAGCTCTGATCCCGAGTGGAGGCCAGTGGAGGTTCTGGTCGAGATGCCCGACGGGCTGGATACAAGGGAGAATAAGTCACTGCAAGCGAAGATCCAGGTGGAGGCGACAACCGCTTCACTGGCGGTGGAGCCGTCTATATACCTGGACCAACCTTATCTCGTATTCCCGCTCTTCCCAATCATTCCAGCAATTCACCATAACCACACCACGCACAACAATCACAACATGTCTACCGCTACTGAACCCGTATTCAAGGGCTGGGCAGGTCTCGACGCCAAAGCCTGCCAAGGCAACCTCGACTTCCAATCTTTCGAGCCGAAGAAGTGGGACGAGGATGACGTGGATGGTGAGCGCATGAATCCATCTGATTGATGCGCTCGCTGACGACCATCACCCCCTCAGTCAAGATTCTCTACTGTGGTATCTGTGGATCGGACGCTTCGGCTCTGTCCGGCGAGTGGGGTCCAGTCGATGGTGTCTGTCCTCAGGTCTGTGGTCACGAGATCGTCGGAGAGGTCGTCAAGGTCGGGTCATCTCCTGAGAACGGTCTCAAGGTCGGACAGATGGTCGGAATTGGCGCTCAGTGCGACTCTTGCCGAGAGTGTGTCGATTGCAAGAACCGTGAGTGACCCGCTCAATTCTTTGACGCGAATCTTACGACCTCATCAGACGAGGAGCAGTGCTGCCCCAAAATGGTCATCACGTTCAACTCACCGTTCGCTCGAGGCAACGGAAAGGGCTCGATTTCTCGAGGTGGTTTCGCCAAGTACTGGAGAGGTCCCTCCCGATTCGCCGTACCTATCCCCGACGAGCTCGACCCCGCTCTCGCTGCTCCGCTCATGTGCGGTGGTATCACCGTCTTCAACCCCTTGGAGCACTATGGCGCGGGCACCAAGGCCAAGAACATTGGTATCGTCGGTGTGGGTGGTTTAGGTCACATGGCCATCCTCTTTGCCAGTGCTATGGGTGCCAAGGTCACTGCGATCTCCCGAAGTGAGGCCAAGAAGGAGGATGCGATCAAGCTCGGCGCGACCGGATACATTGCAACTGGAGATGATCTCCAGGCGGCTTTCGCAGCTCATGCCCGATCATTCGATTTGATCATCTGCACCAGTAGTGAGTTCTGTTCTACGAAACGCATGGTCACAGCTCATGACACACGACGTCCCAGACCCTCCCGAGTTCCCCATCGCCGACTACATCCCCCTGCTCAGACCTCGCGGTGTGTTCTGCTTTGTGGGGATCGTGCCCAAGCCTCTTGAGTTTGGTCTCTTCCCGCTTGTCATGTGTGAGTGAATGGAAGCTGCCACCAGTACGTGAGGGCGCACGTCGAGGCTGACGAAATGGCCATCTAGCCTCGGCGCACATCGCCGGTTCCAACATTGGAAACCCCGATGGCATCGCACGAATGCTCAAGTTCGTGGTCGAGAAGAACATCAAGCCATGGATTCAGAGATGGGACATGGACGAGATCAACAAGGCGATGCCATCGTTCGTCAACGGAGATCCCAGGTACAGGTTCGTCCTCGTCAACACGGACAACGGCGGGAAGATGTGATTGGTGTCGTTCGTAGTGATGAGTGATATGCATTGCGTCCAGCCTCGACACGATCCGAGGTTTTCCCTTGCGGCCGTTGACGGGATTCATGTGACCTAGTTACCTCCACGGGTTGTTTGCCGCGGTCGATCCTTGGCCCTCAACGTCATGACCGACGGGCATGGCTTAACGCGGTGACTATGGGATGGACAGTCAAGAGATCCCTCCACCCGCTGAACACCCCTTCCTCCACCTTGCCCTCCACATCACATCAAAGAGTAGTATGTATCACGGCCGGAACGGGTCATTTCCACCTCGTCGCTCCCATCCCAGCGTATATACAAATATATATACACATACTCGTGGAGTCGGGAACGGGTCACCTCGTCGCATCTAACACCCCCTCTATATGCTTCGCACTTTCACACGTCATTCAAGAACAATGGTCCACCAACTCAAATTCCAAGACACCACCGTCGCCGTCCCAGGTTACGGGTGAGTCGTCTCGATGCATGCCGTGAGAACATCAACGCTCATCCAAGCCTAGATGCATGGGTCTGTCCCACACTTACGGCGCTGCCAACGACGACGAGTCGAAAAAGACCCTCAAGGCCGCTGTAGACCTGGGATGTACCTTCTGGGACTCGGCCGTCGCTTACGGTAACGGCGGGAACGAGAAGTTGCTGGGAGAATTCTTCAAGGAGACCGGCACGCGTGACAAGGTGTTCGTCGCCTCCAAGTGTGGTTTCGCCGTGAGTCCCGGATCACAGAGTGTATCAGCACAGGCGTCTGACGGGTGGACATACGCACACAGGTGATGCCTGATGATGAGGAACCCACCCGCGCAGTGACCAACACTCCAGCCCACATCAACAAGTACATTGAGGGCACCAAAGAGCGTCTCGGCTCTTACCCTGATCTCTACTATCTCCACCGTATCGATCCCAACACCCCTCTCGAGGAGTCCATCGGTGCTCTGGACGCGTTGAGGAAGGCCGGCAAGACCAAGTACATTGGTTTGAGTGAATGCAGCGTTGCGACTCTTCGAAAGGCATCTTCCAGTGAGTACGCGCAGAGGTGATACGTGACATCTCACTCACCCTCGAGCAGTCGCCAAGATCGACGCGCTTCAGATCGAGTACTCTCCCTGGTGTACCGACCACGAAGACAGCGGTCTGATCGCTGCCGCCAAGGAGCTCGGTGTTCAGATCGTCGCCTTTGCACCTTTGGGCATGGGTATTCTTTCCGGCAAGTGAGTGGGGTGTCCTTCTGTCGCATATCGCCTCTTGCTATCGCCTCTTGCTGACGCCTTTGCCAAAGATACCGAAGCGCCAACGATTTCGAGGAGAACGACTTCCGACGATTCGTCCCACGTTTCGACGAGGAGAACTTCCCCAAAAACCTCAAGATCGTCGACCAGTTCGAGAAGCTCGCCGAGGCCAAGGGCTGTACTTCTGGCCAGATCGCCTTGGCCTGGGTCATCGCGAAAGGCGCGATCCCCATCCCGGGCACCAGGAACGCCGAGAGGCTCAAGGAGAACTTTGGAGCGGGCGAGGTCACCCTTGATGATAAGGAGCTGGCGGAGATCGATGACTTGGTCCAGAAGGCCAAGCCCACTGGAGCCAGGTTCAATGAGATGGTCATGTCGGTGATGAACAAGTAGAGTCTCAGCAGGAGATATGCATATGTCGGTGTGGAGTGGCGGGGTATGCAGAGTTGCTCGCATAGGAGTGACATGTATCCATGACGCTTGAGATACATTGGACGGGCAGCAAATCATTCTCGACGTCACACCGCGGCGGAAGAGGTAGTTGAGCCAGGACCATCGTGCAGCGCGAAGCCCACCGCTCTGCGCGTCTCCATCTGCAACCGTTACCGATCCGTGGAGGACCGCAGACCCTCCGCGGAGGCACTGACGAGACAGACTGTACACTAACGTTGAGACGATCATCAACTTCATCGTTATACTACAACGACTCTAATTTTAGGAGGACGTCTACAAGATGCAGGGTCACGAAAGGGGCGGATCGAGGTAAGAAGTTAGATATTATAAGGCTACCAACCAAGTGTTTAAAGGAAGGTACCCTTCCTAGGTCCGAAGTACTCGCCCTTCGCAACGGTCTGAAGCACACAACCCTCTCCATCACATCCCGCAGCGTAAGCCTCGTTGCCCCACCAGTCGACGCTCCTCTCGCTGATACCAGTAGAGAAAAAGATGATGACGGAGGCGACAGCGACACCGGCAGCCAAAGCGGCACTGACGATATAGTTGAACTTGGACCAGAAGGCAAGGTGACGAGGTCGGATGTACAACCAGGAGAAGGCGCTGACATAAGCCGCTCCGAGGAAGTTGGTGAGGTTATAGGGAGACCAGTAAATACCACCGGTGAAGATCATGACCGGGTGGAGTGATCGGATGAACTTGGAGGTGGGGGCCCTCTTTCGAGCGTACCAGTAGGCGAAGGACGAGATGAAACCGATAGGGAAACCGATGAGGAGAAGGGTGTATTGACCACCGGGTCCGAAGATTCGGTGAGGTCCGACGGTACCCCACAAGACGGCGGCGGTGAAGAAGGTGTTGATACCGGGGCAAGTGAGTCCGAAGGGTGCGTCGGCAGTACAGAGGTTGTCGATCTTCAAGGTGTAGTTGAGGACGGCGGTACAGACGAAACTCGACACCAAGGTGGCCCACATCTGCGCCGTGAAAGTGGCACGGGGAGGGATCTTGAGGTAGTGAGCCAGTTTCAGGTCGTTGGCGAAGAACAGGGTGTGGGCGGTGGTGACGTAACCGTACATCTTGAAGTAGTTCATGGCGAGAGCGTTACCAGAGACCCAAGCTCCACCGATGAACTCGGCCAAGACGTTGAGGGTGACCTGGATACCGGTGACGGCGGCGATCATTCCGATGGGGACACAGGCGATCAGGGCCATGAGGACACCGTAGATGACGACAGCGGGGGTGGTGTAGGTCTCGAAGGCGGCGACACAGGCGAAACCACAACCCATGGCGGCAAGCATGGTAAGTCCGTACCACCAGTGGGGCACCTCCTTGTACTGTCGCATGAGTCGCATGTGGATATCGTCTGAAAGGTTGGGCCCGTCGATCTGCTTTCGTCGTCTCAGCAATCTCTTGAAACCGACGACGATCTCGTGACGGTGGAAGAGGATCACATAGGAGAATGTGGCAGAGTAGACGGCGAAGAAGAAAATGTAGACGACGGCGTTACCAGCACCGAGATACGCCATCGAGTACTGCTGGTACTTCTCGTAGACGAACATGCCCTTCTCGTCGATGATCTTCAAGATCTGGTATCGTTTACCGGTGTTGTCAAAGGCCTTGTTCGAGTTGATGGGGAAGTGAGCAGTCTCGTAGATGTTGTTGAACCAGAAGCCGAGGATCATGAAGCCTGCAACGACCATGCCGAAGAGATTGTTGAGCACGGAGAAGACGGGCGTCGCGAGGGGGTCGAGCTGGACGGTGATCTGGTTGTAGTCGAAGGTGCTGAGGGGGTTGAAGCCGAGACCGGTGACACCACCAGTGACCGCGGCGAGTTTGATGTTGTCGGGGGCGATCCAAGTCATCCAGTTGAAGTAGGACAAGTTTTGGAACAGGAAACCGGGGAGCCAGAAGTACCTAACGGAAAAAGATCAGGACTGATCGATAAGTTTAAAAGGGCTCACTCACAAGAACGAAGCCGCGAAGATGACGTAGAAGACCTTGAGCTTGGACGCAGAGTAGAGTCTGCCAAGAGGACCATACACAGGGGTGTCGCTGCCGTCGTGGAACGCCTTGTTGAGCGCGACGGTGGGAAGAGACGCTGGCCAGACACAGAAACCGGGGAAGACAAGGAAGTCTCGGGTCAAACCGGCGAGACCATAACCGATGAAGTTGGTACTGAGTGTACCGAGGATCTGGTAGGCGAACGATCCGGCGTACGACTGGTTGAAGTAGCTGCCGGGATGGTCAGCAGCTGTTCAGTCTGCGGTTGGGACCCACTCACATAGGAAGATACTGCGAGATGATAATGTTGTTGGTGTAAGGGGTCTGGAAACCGACCGTGGCCATGATGGTGATCAACATGTGTTCCTTCTTGTTGAATGGGCCGGGGTTCAGTGAGACCCTAGAGCCGAACAAGTTGAATCCCCAGTCGGGCAGGATCTTTGCCAATCCTGTACCGGCAGGGTAGGCAAGCAACTGGGCGACGTTGGCGGTGATGACGACCGAAGGCTGTCGGTTGGTGAAGAGCTGGTTGACAAAGGCACCACCGAAGACGAACAAGGTACCGATAAGATAAGCTCGGAAGGTAGACACGGCGAGTTCCGGCTCGTCAAAGTTGTCGACGATAGCTCGAACCTCGGCATACGGAGAGTTCTCGGTGACCAGGATGGCCTCGACCTTCATCTCGTGGATCAGTTCCCTGTATTGAGGGTCGGTGAGGTCGTCGGCGTCGAGGAACTCGTTGACTCGCATCATGACGTTGTGGGGGAAGTTCTGATCGTATTGATGGAACTCTTTGACCTGTTTCATGATCTGGCGGGGCGGCGCGGGGCGCGGAGGATGTCAGCGGTGGCCAGACACTCGGGTAGCCTCAACTCACAGCGATGGTGTCCTCAATCGACAATGAGTCGACCTGCTTCTCGGCATCTATAAAGTCATCACCGGTTACTTGGAGATCGCTGAGGCTAAGATTAGCGACTGCAGTTTTGAAGGCAGGCCCACTTACCCCGCCGCGCCGACAGTCACGGTGGCTTTTCCCTCGCCAGCGTACACGTCCTTCTCGTCCGTCTTGCTTATCTCGTGCTGTGATCCCGAATCAGCTGGACGCCTTCCCCTCCCACCTCGATAACTCACCTCATCGCTCAGGTGGTCTGACCCCGAAGAGGAGTACTGGAGTGCCGGGGCACCTCCCACTGTGATCTCGTCGTTCTTGGACATTGTCGCAAAGCCTCGATCGCGGTTGTGGGGGGAGGAACAAAAGCCACACTCGGCCTATCACTCTTCCATCTATATACTCCCCCTCCCGCTTATCTCGCACCACTTCGCCGGAGGAGTCTGAAGATAAGCCGTGCACGGTGGTACCATGCGGTGCTGTTCTTTCGTCTATCATCGGCAGACGGTATCATTTCACGAATCATGTCGCGTAGATGAAGGGACGCACGTCTGCATCAGAGACAAGCTCGCCACACATCGCCATATCGGATGAACTTTGTTTAGGAACCGCATGGGCCGCTCTTCATTCGGTGGAGCACTTGACCGGCGTCTGTCCCTTCTCTCCACCCTTGACGCTCACGATATTACTGGTCGATGGAGCAGGTCGACGTTTGATCAACGAGAGTGTCATCATAATGATCCCGAAGGAACGCGAAAAGCGACCCAAGGCAATCTCAGGAACGGGCCATCTTCGAGCGTTATTAGCTGTCTCCCAAAATGGGACCGCATGGGCTCATCTTAGCATTCTCTTGGTATTTCAGGGCAAATGCTTTTCTCTCTTTCTTCTCGCCAGAACGCGGAGGATTCCAGAGCCACTAACCAGAGAGATAACGGAAGAACAATGACTCGGCAGAGTCCCTCCTTGATACCCATGCAGGCAGTAGTATCCCATCGGGGTGATCTACGGCAGGATTCGGCAGGTGGGAGCAACTGGAAAGGGTTTTGTTTTTTGCCTTTTGGTTTTTTTAGCGAGGAGTGGCGTCGGTCCAAGTGGCGATATCATTGATAAACCTTTTCGCCGCCAGCCTACCAGGTTGCTTGCCGGGTGAAAGCCACCACGGGTGTATCAGAAAGACCTCCGCCCGGATTCAGATGGGATTAGATGAAAATTTTCCAGGCCAAAAAGCTTCTGTGTGCTCCACATTCTGGTCGCTATCGATCCCTTTTGGGCGAAGAAAGCGGAAAGCGCCGTCTGTCGTGTGAAGGTACCATAGGGTCAATCGTCTGATCTCGTAAACGCGTCATGAACCGTCTCAGCCCATCACGCCCAGCAGCCTCGATGTGACTTTCCCAACATCCATCCGGTGGAGTGACACGGAGCCTCCAGTGCTTCCACCTCGATCCCACGGAAGGCTGGTACCCATGTGTCGTTTCTTGGCGGGTCAGGAACCATTCTGCGTCGTGAGACTTGAAGCCACATGGAGAAGCAAGATAAGAGAGGGCGATTGGCGAGACATGACGACAGAGACGGACATGGAAAGCGAATATGCCGGCCGAGCCATCCGTGGATCCGAGGGAATCAGACTGGTCAAGTGCGGTTCGCATTAGAGGTTAGGGGGTTCGGTTGGTTAGGGGCAGAGGGAATTGTGTTCGTTGCATAGACATACTCCCTATCTGTCAACACATGGCACAAGTTCTTTCGACTATACTTTTGATTGCTGGACATGTGCTGGAAGGGCGCGGTGCAGGAAACTAATTGAAGGGAGTAGGCGAGAAATAATTACATGAGGGAGAAACAAGTACAACGCCAAGCATTACACAGAGATAAACCGGTAGACCACAATGAGGAGCCAAAGATTCAACCGCGAAGAACGATGGAGATGAATGAAGATAGAGCAGCGACGATGGGAAATCAATCCACCCCCTGACCGCCCGGCTTGGCTTGACGGCAGCGGCGGTGGACGAACCACCTCACCATCTGCGCCATGACCCTCACCTCCCCGTTGTCACCCCATGGATGAAGGACCGCAGGGCACGGCCATCTCGTCGTCCTCATCTTCCCACCCAGTGCCCTCACCGCCGCTCGCCAGCTGCTGGACATCAGCGACCTTCCCTCCCCACCAGAATTCATCCACTTACATCCGCCCTCCGGATCGCATGTCCCTGGCTCTTGTGCCTGGCTTCCTGCTCGCCGCTTCTGCTTCGGAGAAACCCGTCTCTTGGACCAGGTCGGAGACCAAGTCTAAAGGACGGGTACACCCCGCATGCTCGCAAGCGTACTGAGAGTCATCGTCAGTAGAGTAGCTCCTAGCAAGCCCACCCTTGATACCCACAAAACAATCTCGCAGCGACACCTTCCAACTCTCCGTGATCCTCTCCTCCCTTGTGCCCTTGAGGGGCACATTGTGACAACCCACGGCGGCACACATGAACAGGCTGTGTGCCACCGTCGAGATCTCATTCAAGAGCGCATACTGCGCTGAGAACGTCGGCGAGGAACTCTTCGCGACGAGTGATCTGAACTGCTCGAATAACAAGCAGCTCGCGATGAGGCCGTAGACCGAAGGAGAGTTGGAGAGGCACGATGCCGCGAGGAGGATGGTCAATTCCCTGTATAGGGTCTTGAAGCCTTCGATGTCTGCGAGCATGTCCTCGAATAGACCCAATACCGTCAGCAAAATGACGTGATTGTCCAGGAGCAATCGATGGTCGAATCTGTCATGGTGATCAGTGCAAATCGTATCCCCCTACCCAAGACACTCACGCCGACCCAGAGGGGTCAGTCTCGCGTCGTCTGATCCGATCCAGAAGCCTGACCGCCTTCCACAGACTCGCACGCCATCTGGGATCGTGCCAATCATCCTTCAAGACCTCCTTAGTCTCCTTGACGCTACCCTTCTTGACCTCGCCAAAGTCGAAGACCCCGCCACCCTCGGGTTTGACCTTGTGGCCTCCAATGTCTGCATCCCGTTCGCAACGCGAAAAGGAATTGAACTTTTCCATTTTTCTCTTGTACACGTCTCCTGCTGCCATTTGTTCATTTGAAGTACCAAAGGATGCTTTCTCTGCGGTCGAAAATGAAGCAGAGACTGGCTTGACGCTGGGAAAGTCTGTCTCTCGAGCGGTGGAACCGATAGAGCACGACTTCCAAATGCTGTTGATGATAGACGTGAAACCATCCTGATAATCCCTCGTCGGAGAACCTTGCAAGAAGAACAAGAGTCTGGCCGTCGACACAGGTGTGGGTACACCGCCCGAGTTGATATATTGAGCGCTTCTACTCGCATTGATTGTTAGTGCAGGAGCGGGAGACGGTGCTTCGGATGGCGGACATGCAAGACGCGAGGAAACTCACTTGATCAGTCCCAGATTCCCCGCCGTAGGAGTGGCCGCTCTGTGCAGGTCGCACCCATCCATTACCAGCCTCATCGCCATTCTTATCTCCCCCTTGGACGACCGCAGATCCACAAAACAGTCTTGACCCTCCAATTCAAGATGCCGAATATATAGGGGGCATGTAGTGTCTGAGAGATGGTCGAGGGTGCCCGAGACTCCTTGATCCGGTCCGTGCCCAACGAACTGATGAGCGTGGGCTACCGTTCTGCCGACCACAGGGCTGAAAGGTGCTTCATTAATCGCTGAGGTAATACCTTGATGCGTCAACGCTGATGATCGTTAGGTCGTCAAGCGAGTAGAGCCAACACATTTGATTACAGGACATGTATCAAGCAGAAAGAGAACTGATGAGATTGGGTGGCGAATACTGTCTCAGCAAGCATGAAACACAATTATTGCTTTAACTCTGTACCTGGTCCTTTTGTCTTTAGGCACGGAATCAGGCCTTTGATCGAACTGAGGGGGGAGATCAAGTGGGAGTGGATGTCTCGGACTACGTAGCCAACGGTCGACCGCCGGGACGCAAGCTTCCCTCTGCTGAAGGAGTTCCACGAGGCTATCTGGCGCTGACTCACAGGGTCGTGATAGGGTTCGATTCGAGCCATTTCGAATCCATCGAAAGGGATACGCACGAGCATATGAAGACCGAGAAGGTACGCTTTACTCGGCTGGTGGCGGTACCTGTGTCGTCTGATCGAGGTCGATTATCAACGACGCACCGAGTGGGAGGCGGGATCCGTGGAGAGGCACCGACTGGCAAGAGAGGAGACGAGGAAGGCGAAGCGAAAGGTGAAGAAGGAGAAGATATGAGTAAAAGTCCAGGTGAGTCCGTGATTCGAAGAACTATCCTGACACCCCGCAGAGCCCTGTAGATGTCCGCAGATTAGAGTGTAAGTCCATTCAGACGGTATTCTACAGCGCAGATGATATAAGTGTCCTTCAGAGTCATCCCGTTTCGAGCGTGTCGAGTTATTCCATGAAACATTGCATGATTCCCTGAGCTGGTCTGGGAGTATCCTGGTGCTCCTTGAACCTCAGATCTTGCGAGGCAACGGTGACGGTGCATCGTGTGCTTGCCCTCACCACAAACTGTTCTGACCATGACTGACCAGTATCATGAACAGAGACACATAGGGTGCATAGCGCATAAACATCTGATCGTGTACTCCGTCCTCACAAGCTGTTTTGAGTCCTACCAAGGCTACTCGCTCAGCTCGTGTATCTCTTGGGCGACTCACCTCTCCTTTTCTGCTGCAATCTGCTTGACCACCTCCAACAGGCTGGTCCATCTACTCTATTCCGCCTTGATGAGTGCCTTGAACAGTACCGAATGAGCCCCTGATGGTTGTACTCCTAGATGACAGCTCTGGCATCCACGGCCCACGCCGCTCCTCTGACTCTCAGTGTGTCCCATGGCACATCATCCGTCCAAGTGCTTTCATAGAATTTCCTCAACTTGGAGACGGACTCGACGGAAGGTTGGGAGTTGCCTTGTAGGTGATCCCGAAGCCCACACCTGTGGTAGTCGTCGTTGGATGCTTGGAAGGGGTCAAGGCGAGGATCAATCTCTCCGATCTTGGCATGAGTTTGGCCCTTTCAGGAGGGAAGGATCGGGGGACGGAGAAGGCGCAATGATCAAAGGGGACCGGCTGTTGCTGATGTGCAGGGCTCGATAGTGCTGTGGTGTCTTGTTTCGGCCGTTATGATGATGATGGAGGCGTAGTAATGGTTGGCGCAGTAGCGGTAGCTCACGGAGCAGGGTGAATGATCGCTATGAATGTTGAGACAGTCTGGAATTTCTCCTCTTCCGTCCTCTGCTTCTCCTCGAGCGCCTCGAGCTTCTTCTCTGCCTCTGATGGGGCCTCAATCCACCCCCTGACCCCCGGGCTTGGCCTGACGGCAGCGGCGGTGGACGAATCTCCGCACCATCTGCGAAGTCGCCCGCACCTCCCCGTTGTCCCCCAGAGGATGAAGAACGGCAGGACACGGCCACCTTGTTGTCCTGTTCTTACCGCCCTGTGCCCGCACCGCAGCTCGCCACCTACTCATCGTTAGCTCAACGCCAGCAAATCGATCCCATCACACTCACGTCGTTCCCCCGGACCTCATGTCTCGAGCTCTTGTCCCCGGTCTCCTGCTCGCCACCTCCTCCTGACTGAATCCAAGTTCGTCCGTGAGATCGGACACTAAGTCCAGTGGCGTCATACATCCGTGATGCTCACAGGCGCTCTGGAAACAGCATCAGATATGTTCGACAGCGGGATACTGAGCCACTCACGAAACAGTCCCTCAGAGCAGCTCGCCAAGACTTGACGGTCCTCTCCCCCGACGTCCCCTCGGTGGTGGAGACGCGATGACATCCGACCGTGGCGCACATGGCCATTCCGTGGATGGTCACTGCCATCTCATTCAGCAGTGTATACTGTGCCGAAAATGTTGACGAGGACGTCTTGGACCGTAAGTCGTGAAATTGATCGTAGATCAGGGCAGAGATAATGAGACTGTAGATACTGGGCTGCGTCGAAAGAGTCGCAGCGCAGAGAAGGACAGTGACTTCTCGGTAGAATGCGCTGAAGTCCTCGACGCTGCCAAGAAGATCATCAAAGATACCCAAGACGGCGAGGAGGATGATGTGGTTGTCCAGTAGCAGCCGGTAATCGAAGCTGAGCGGCGTTAGTGATCATCAAAAACAACACGTGATCGACTCACCTGCTGCAGGATGGATCCGTCTCTCTCTCCCTGAGGTGGTCCAGACGCCCCACAAGCGACCAGAGATCCGCTCGCCATTCAGGATCACTCCAGTCTTCCTCCAGGGCCTCCTTCACCTCCTCAAGACTACCCTCGGTAATCTCCTCGAAATCGAACACACCCCCGCACTCTGCGGTGATCTTGTGTGCCCCGATCTCGGAATCCTTCTCGCACTTGTCAAACAGTTCGAATTTTTCCACCTTTTGATCGTACCGATGTCCAGCAGCTCGCTGTGCATCGGCACGGTGGAAGATAGCCTTCTCGGCTTCTGAGAATGATGCGGGGATAGGGACGATTGGTCGGAGGCCCGGATGATCGACCTTGCGGTTGATGGGGCCGATGCGACAGTCTCGCCACTTTTCCAGGAGACGATGAATGAACCCGTCCTCCCCCTCACGCTTCTTCGACCCGTTCAGTACGTAAAGCAGACGGGCGGTAGAGATGGGGGTAGGCGTCCCTGAGGAGCTGAGGTATCGACCAGATCTACACGGCAGTGTCAGCGTGGACCGGAAGACCAGGTTGTGTATAAGTTGGGGATGGGGGTGGGGGTGGGGGAGGTGGACTAAAGGTAACAGGGGGCGAGATGACGCTACTGAGGGGTGTGGGGAGGATTCTGGTGGAGGGAGCGCCGGATGGGAGGGGGGTTTCTGAAGATGCGGGGAGGGGATGATTGCGGACGGGGGAGGAAAAGGTCCCTGGGACTTAGGCAAGGAAGTAGCTCCTAGAGCTAGGGGGAGGGGGGATAATCGTATAGCGCGGAGCACCATCCTCGAGTGTGGGGGGCACCGATAAGGAGGAGGGTCGGGTCCAAGGGGAATACGAAACGGAGGGGGACTACTCACTTAAATAAAGCTAAATTTCCGGCGGTCGCCGCTCCTGCTCGATGCAGGTCAGTTCCATCCACCACCAACCTGATCGCTCTTCGAACATCTGTACTCGATTCCCCCAACGCGATGAATCTGCCCTCGTTCTCCGCCGCCCTGATCCCATTCACCCAAGCTTGAGCTTTCGGACCATCCTCCCGATACGTGCCTTCTTGCCTCTTCTCCCTCAAGCCGTATGCGTTGATATCCTCCCACGAAGCTTGTAGGTCTTCGAGGAGGATGGTTCGAGCTTGTTCCAGAGTCGAAGCAGAAGCCAGGTCGAGGGACGTACGAAAGAGGTGAGCATTGTGAGGTCGTGAAGGAGGGATACGCTGAGACGATGTTGATGTCTACACGTCAGCGAGATGTCTCGAGGGATTTACTCACCTTAGCTTCGTGCTGCTTAGCCAAGGTCTCCACCTCGGATTGGTATCTTGAGTACCTGTCGAGGAACTGATCCACCACCTCTGCCTCCTCTTTGTATCCGCGGTCATCCGCCCAGCTTCTGTATGCGCCGAGGCTTGCCACCGAGCCACCGACACAAGCACTCAGGTCGACGATAATCTTAACGGCTGTCAGCGATGTCAGCAGCGTGCTAACTCACCTCTCGTGGCAAGTGGTTCAATGAACCCGACCAAGCTCTCGTCACAACAGAGGAGATGTCGGCGTAAGTGAGCGGCACGTATGGGGCATGTCTACTTCTGCCTTTGGAGTTGAGAGTGGGTCGGATGATCCGGGGGAACGGTCGCGAGGGTAGGGCGGCGGAGCCTTGTGATGTGGAGCTGGAATCATTGACTGAGGCGGAGGAGGAGGTGACATCGTGATGACTCGGAGGTAGCTCCTTTGAGATTGTCGATGACTTTGCATAAGGACGACTGGTGTCGCTTGATGTTGAGGAAGATCTTGTGGAGGAGGTGCTTGGTCGACGTTGATTCTGGTCGAGCGATTGTGGTTGTTGGTGAGTGATCGACGCCTTTGAGGATGTGGTGCTGTTTTTGGAGGCTGACTTGTGTGTCGAGGATGTGGTTGTGTATGTCTTGTCTCTGGAGTTGGTCGGGGGCTTCTGAAGGGGGATCGAGTTCTGATTGAACTGGCTGGAGGTCGTCTGCTCGTTAGACTTATTGGATGCGTATGAGGCCGCCTCCTTGGTGGAACTGCCTGCTGAGACTTGATGTGTAGGCTGATTGCGGGTGGATGAAGAGGATGTACGCCGCTCGGGGGGTCCGTCCAGTGAACTGTCGGCGAGGGGATAGCTGATGTTCACTGCGGAGGACGTCGCCGACGATTGGTAAGCTTGTTTGGGGATGGGCGGTGGCAACATCTTGCCTGGCGGATTCACTAGCGTTGACGAAGAGGCGGTGGAGGAAGAAGACGTGGTTGGGTTTGTGGTCGACGCAGGTGTGTTCGTCGTGGTCGAAGAGGAGGCGTGAGTCCTTCTGGAAGAAGAAGAAGAAGAACTGGTGAAGGGCAAGGCAGGAAATCTTGTGCGAGAACTGAACGTATCATATGCCGACAAAGGTTTCAAGGAGGCAGACGAGGCTCTGCTGGTGTTGGCGGAGACGGTAGTGAGCGGCGGGCGAGAGCTGAGGTCGTTGCTACGAGACGTCGACGAGGTGGAATCCCTCTGGTCACCTTTCTGCTTCTTTGCTCTCTTCCTCTCATCGTCTGGCATCGCTAAAGCGCGTTTGGGGGGTGGTGGAGGGGACACCATGACGACGGCGATGAAAATTGGTGTAAGAGGCTCGCAGTAATGTGTTTCTGATCAAAGCTCATGCAAAGAAGAGAGAGAGAACAAGGAGGAGACGACGAGACGAGGAGTAAGCTCCAGCTTCAGCACCAACGCTATGACCCAGTGGCGACTTAGAGTTTGTATGGGTATCTGTCGAAAGAGCGCAGGTAGGTTTGATTTTTTCACGCAATATCGCTCGTAAGGAGAGGGAGAAAATCAAGCCAGATAGAGCTGCGAAGCGCGCATGTCCTGGTGTATACCTCTCCACGCATGCATCACCGCTCATGGAGATACGATCGATGAAAGATGGTCGACCTGATCTGAGAAGATAGAGATTGGTCAGGGCGTCGTCATCCACCCGGACGCGAGTGACTTGTGACTTGTGACTTTGAGCCGGCACTGCTGCAATCTGCTTTCTCATATTGATTTCTCACTCAACAATCAATCCTCACACCCTCTCTCATCGTTCCTCCTCGTCTTGACATCAGCATATTCCTGCACAAGGACGCATCTTTACTCTCACAACACACTCCCCTGCGATCATTTCGGCAACAATGGCACCACCTGCAACGCCGCATCTCGTCTCTCGAGACAAGATAACAGGCACACATCCTGCAGCATTCACCCCCTCTCGTCAGACTCAACCCAGCTCTCCCCCTTCCTCCAATCGCAGTTCTCCCAAGGTTGAACCATTCAGAAAGAGAAGACGTCGAGCGGTTGATAGCGATCAAGAGAATGAAGAGGATGTGTTCGGCGGGGGGAATCAAGGTGGAGACGTCCCGGTGGGTTCCGAGGCGCAAGCGTTCCGAGAGGCGGTCGAGGAGGTCGAGGCGGTGGAGGAGGTCGAGGAGGTCGAGGAGGTCGAGGAGGTCGAGGAGGTTGAGATGGTAGATCAGGAAAACAATAAAGATAGTCAGAGGAATGCAGGTTCTATCGTAAGTGCCCCCGGTAAAAACCGCACTGACCAAAGGGATCCACCCAAAACCCCTGAAGGGCGTAACCTTCGAAGCAGACCCAAACACCAATATGGGAAGAGCAGAAGCACTCACCCGTACGGAGCAAACGGGGCAGCAGCAAGGGGGAAATCGTCGGCGGTAGGTCCTCCCCCGAATTCTCACGGACCATGCTGATGATCGTAACCGCCAGTCGCCGTCGAAATCTGGAAACAAGGCGCGTTTGCCGGATCCAACGTTTCATGCGCTCAAACACTCGCTGACAGATGTCTCAGGGTCCGAATGCTCAGATGGTCTACGAGGAGATTCACGTGCGTCTCAAGGCTTTGGAGGAGAGATGCGTGGCGGCAGAGACAGCTCGACAGGAGGCTGAGGAGGCCAGAGCGAGGGAGCATGATGAGAGGGGAAAGGAGATCGTGAGTTGCTCCAAGTGTCGACGTAGCTGACCTCCAAGAGCGATCTGGTTGCTCTATTGGGAGCGCTTCCGACCCAGACGGACATGGAACAGAAGCTGAGCGCATATGTGACCAAGGAGAGTCTCAAGGAACAATTCACGGAGCGACTTCGGAACGTGAGTGACGCCGACGTGCCCAGCTGATGGTCAGTACCTCTCTCGGGAGTCATCAATGGGTCTTGCCTCGACGGGCTTTGTCAATGATGTGAAAAGGAAGATTGAAAAAGTGAGTTGGTCGGTTCAAGCCTGAGCTGACATCGGCCAAGGACTATGTCTCACTCAAGAAGTTGAACGAAAGGTCCTATGTCACCTCAACGACCCTTGACAAGTATGTCACAGATACCTCTGAGAGGACGAGAGCAATGGTGACTACGCTAGAAGAAAAGATCGGCCAGGTGAGTCGGAGCAACGTAACGCCGCTGACCATCAGTACGCTCTCAAGTCGGCACTGGATCCGCTCGTGAAACGTCCCGAACTCGACGCGTTGGCCAAAAAGACCGACCTCGACTCTTACGTGCTGCTTTCGACCAGCACTTCGTTTGCCAAGAAGAACGACATGGAGGACTACTGCTTGAAATCAAGTCTGTCCTCTTACGTCACAAAGGAAGATCTCGGTCCCTACGCCTTGACATCCTCTCTCGACAAGTATCTCATTCAAACTCATCTCTCTCCCTACGCTCTCTCCGCCACGCTGGATGGCTATGCTACCACAGACTCTCTCGTCAAATCCATTCGGCATCTTTGTGAGAAGATCAAGTCTAGCGAGGATAATATCCGAGATCTTGATGTGAGGCTTGAGAAGATCCCGATCAAGGGGATCAAGGAAGAGCTTGCTTCCATCAGGCAGGGGACGAGGGGGAGTCTTGCGGTCATCAGAGCGGATCTGGACAAGGAGGCAAAGGCAGTGAGGGGTTTGACATCGCAAGTGAAGGACGTGAAATGCGATTTGGGAAGGCTGGTCACTCGTGTCGGTAAGACGGAGATATTGGCGAAAGATGCGCTCCCTGCATCGTCGATCTCGAGCTATATCTCGATGACGGACCACAACAAGTCTCTGGATTCGCTCAAGACCGAGATTCACCAAACCCTGACCGGGTACATCACATCCACCGCCCTTGCTCATGCTCTCTCTTCCTACGTCACACTCCACAGCTATCAGTTGTCAGATCGAGCCCTTCACAGACTCTTGGAAGGTCAGGCGGGTACCTTGCACGGCCATGTCACCCGCTGCGCAGCGGACCTGGCGTCCGTGAGATCCAGAGAAGCCATGGACGCCCGGGAGCTACACGAGCGGATCGACAGGGCGATCGTTTCGGTCAATGGAACGGCCGACTCTGTCTCTCAGGCGCTACGTCGACTGCAAGGGGTTGTCTTCGCTACAGTAGATGTGGCTCTCGATGCGGATGCCAGGTTCGGGTCCTACCTTCGCAAGACAGTCGCTGCCTCGACTTTCGCCACGTTGGACAAACTCGCCGGTGTTGCCAGAGCCGCCAGCGATGCCAAGGAGTTGGCAGATACCAAACTATCGTCGTCAGCTCTTGAAGGCGTTCTGATGGAGGACAAGGCTGCAGGGATATATTCAACCAAGGAGGAGTTGGGCTCTTTGAGCAGCGCGGTCACGGCGACAGAGACTGCTCTGGCGTCGAAAGCGTCTTCCGCGGATCTTAGCAAATATTTGACAAAGACTCAGGCGACTTCAACCTACATCCTAGCGACCACCCCCCTTGTCAAGCCCGGTGACTTGGACCTCTATCTTGAAAAGTCCGCTGCTGCGACTTTGTATCACCCTTTGAGCACAGCGTTGGCCACGACTTCCGACTTGGACCTTTACTTGAAGAAGACAGAGGCGGCGTCGACCTATCTCAATCAGACTACCGCTAGCAGCTCCTATCTTTCGGCGTCAACGCCCTTGATCACGGCTACAGATCTCGACCTGTACCTTCGCAGGACCGACGCCGAGAGCACCTACCTCCCAGCCAGCACCGCCATCGTCAAGCCTTCGAGCCTCTCCGACTACCTCCTCAAGTCGGAAGCTAGGACATCTTATCTATCATCTTCAACGGCCTACATATCACCGGCTGAACTTGACATTGTCCGAGATTTGGCTCAATCAGCCCAAACCGAGGCGAGCAGCAAGCTGAACTCTTCAGCTCTCTCCGCCTATGCTCTGAAGTCGTCCTTGGAATCTATCTCCTCCGCGGCATCTCTGGCCCAAAACACTGCCAACACCGCCGTCGCCAACGCGGCTGACTCCATGGCGAAGGCTGTGGAGGGCGTGAACGGTGCGGAAGCAGCTCTCCAGGGACTGAACGATGTCAGGGGGAAGGTGGATGAGGTCCAAACCCTGGCCAACAGCAAAGTCTCTCCCAACGCTCTCGACCAGTACCTGAAGACCAGTGCTGCGTCAGAGCTATACATCACGTCGATCCAACTGAGCACAGAGTTGGGAAAGAAGGAGGACAAGGGTGGACTGGAAGGGAGGATGGCAAGGTCAGAGGCAGAGATACAATTCCAGGAGCTCAAGGAGAAGCTGGGCAGCTTGGAACACAAGATACACAGCGGTACATCTCTCGGCACATCCTCCATCGCTCCCCGACCTTCGACCGACACGTCGACTCCACCTGCACCTCCAATGCCTCGAGCAACAGCTCCCGCGACCTCTTCTCGAGATACGCCCACACAAGACCGCACATCGTCATTCGCCGTCCCACAGCATCAGTCGTCCCTTGTCATCGACCACTTTTCCTCTCCTCCCTGGTCGTTCCCCGCTGCTGTGACTCAAGCAATGGGGACAGGTGAGAATGTCAAGCTTCAACATCGTCTTGACCCATATGCGGTGCCTGTGGATGAATATTACGCGACAGTGCGTCAAGAGTATCTGGAGGGGGCCCAGGCCCTGACTGTAGAGTCGATCAAGAAACAGAGAAAGTTTTATGAGCGGCAGTGGAAAGCAGAGACGGTTCCGTTTGACAAAGAAAAGGTCAGGATGGCGGCTTGGGCGGTGATTGCCAGAGCTACGGTGGAGGAGTTCGACCAACATGGGACCTCGGATCTCTTCAAAGAGTTGTGTAAAGAGGAGCGTACACGATGGACGAGTCTAGAGGCATTGGTCAAGGACGCGCAGCGGCGGACGGAAAGGTGAGTCAGCCACAAGCTACGAGAGCTGACAAAGATGCTAGGCCTCGGAATAGCTTGTGAGGTAAAGTTATACATGTTTCGTGCTGTACGTCTTCTCAGAACCCCTTAAGCTACCGAGGGTCAGTACAACCACTCAGCCAGAGCTTCATATTGGATGTTGCATTGGCAAAGAATGCAGGGGCTGCAGACGTGGAAGGTGAGACAGCTTGAGGATCGCTTCGTGCCTCGGATCGAGGGAATCACGTAACGAATGCATCGGGTTTCATAACTATGTCGTAAATGCCTCGGAAATGGTACGCATCTGAAACGCTAGCTGTGCTCATTTGAACTCCCGGTCGCCTACACATACACTCTAAAAACACATCTGCGCGTCACTGTAACCATGCTCAGCGAGGATCCTCGGTAGCACAGACTCACCTCGAGCATCACACAGCGGTCTTTTCCTTCTTCATTGACCCCCTCGACACCTCCAACTCGCCCGTCTCCCTCGCCCAAGCATCCTTCAGACGTTTGTCGATCACCTTCCACAGGTGGTCTTCCAGTGTAACCAGACACCGGACATCTCTGTTCCTCTTTCTTTCAGCCATGTCCTCGATAAGATGACATAGACACCGCCACCAGCCGAGCAGGAAGTGAATCCCTCGAGTCGCCATATGGGTTTCCGTCTGCCGCTGAATGACCTCGAATCGTTCAGAATCGTAGCCGTTCATGATGGTGTGACCTAGCTCAACATAACCTCTTGGGACCCCTCTGCAGCAGCGGGGAAGCTTGCGTTCAGGGGGTCGACGAGCCTGGAACCAGTGTAAAGCACTGGCACCACACGCAGAGATGTCAATCTCGAGCTGATCAGACGGCCATCTCTTCCTATCTGACCAAGGAAACATTGCCCAGGCGTATATGTCGTCGTCGATGACTCCAGGACCCGAACGCTCGTTGAGATCTTCCTGTTTGAACATGAGCTCGCATTGAGTGCTGACTTCTCTGGCGAGTCGAGAGAGATATGGGGGATGAACGGCAGGAGGTTTTTTTGTTCTGGGGATTGCGATGGAGGATGACGAGGAGTTGACGGAAAGGCTGGTCGGTCGGTGATGAAAAATGGAACGAGGAGCGGGAAGTGCACGGGGAGACGGCGTAGGTCGAGATGAGGATCTGCCGCATGGTAACTACGATGCATTGTCAGTCGAGTAGTGCAGACTAGTGAAAGCAGACTTACAGGAGGAGATGCAAACTCGTCCTCTTCCCTCTCCTCCTCCCCCTCCTCCTCCCCCTCCTCCTCCCCTCCTCCTCCCTCCTCCTCCCCCTCCTCCTCCTCATCCAGCTCAACCATCAATCCTGGCGCTCGCAGCGTCTGCCTCATCATGGTCGCGTCTTGAGACACAGGGGAAGCCGTGATGGAGCTGCGGGTGTCGCTACGGGTTGTGGAGGACGCTCGCGGCTTTGACAACGAGAGTTGCGGAGTTGGGAGGTGACGTTGAGAAGGATGATAAGCGGACCGCCTCGCCGGGGCTCGAGCAGGCTGTTGACTAGCTTGAAGAGGTTGTGTGGGCCTTCTGAGGGGTCGTCGGAAAGACCCAGGTCGTTGTGGTGCTAGAGATGGGGCTTGAGGAGTCTCGAGTGCGGTAGCTGTCGAGTTTCCTGAGTTTCTGTTGGCTTGAACAGGCTTTGGGACTTTCGGAGGAAAAGGTTTTCTCGGTGGACATGCCAGCATGTACTCCCCTTCCAAATCATCGGTATCGTCCGCCTCCTTCTTGTCGACTTGCTTCTCCTTTGTCACCGCTACCTGCTTGTCTTTCGATGGCCCGACCTTGTTCTTCAACATCCCCTTCGTCTTTTCATTTGACACCTCAACCTTCGATTGCTTTGGTGCTATAACCTGCCGTTCTCCCGCCTTTCTCTTCTTACTTGCGGATTCATCTCGAGAGATTTTGTGGTCTTCCATGAGCTCTCTCATCTTGTGGTACCAGTACCAGTTGAAGACAGCTCTGTCGTAACCGGGAGGTGCAGCCCAGTCGGGGTTGTCGGTTGCCCACTTGGTGAGCGGGCCTTTCTTTGCGGGAGCGACGATTGAAGGGTTTGGAGCAGGTTCAGATGAGGTGTCCGAGATGTTCGATACAACAGAGGCCGTGGGCTGGGTGGTCGACGAGGAGGAGGACGCTGGTGTTGGGGTGTCGGTCGGCAAGAAAGCTTTTGACGAGGAAGGAAGGATGCTGGAAGGCAGTCGAGGAAAGGTGGCGCCTGAAAGCGGCGTGAGTCCTTGTTGCGGCTGGACTGAGCGCTCAATAGCTGCTGTAAGCGGGGAGAAGCTACTGGGTGACAGCCGTGAACGTGTTGGAAGGTAACCGATGTGTTGCGAAAGAGAATGAAGACAAAAGAGACGGTGATGAAAACGCGGAAGCTAAATGGACTGAAACGACAAGTTACTTCACAAGGAACATGCATGGAAGAATGTGGCGGCCCCGCGCCCGACCGATGATGACCTATTGTTTGCGAGGGACTTGTTACGATACTATCTACTGCGTCAAGCGCTTCATGACCTCTGTCCACTCGTCATCGGTAACGGGCTCCGCAATGGCCCACTGCCTCGTCTTGCGCAGACCCAATCTCTCCTCCAGTGACAGACAGCGACTCACTGCCCTGTCTCGCTCCTTTTCTAGTCGTTTAGACTTGGGCCGTATCTCGTTCAACTCCTCACGAGCGATCGCCAGATCTGTCGTGAACCTTGCAGCTTCAGACATGTGGGTCGAAAGAGAGGTTTGGAGGTCTGTGATTTCTCCGCTTGCAGTTGCTAAACTGTTCTCAAGATCGTAGACTGCAACGTGTCAGCGAGGTGCCATCCACTGGAACTCACTCTTCTTGTCAGATGCAGCCATGTTGTCGTCCGTCACCTTCTGGCTCGCTTCGAGATCGGCTGCCAGCTTATCCTTGATGGCTTGGTGTTCGTCCTCTTTGCGTTTGGCGCGTTCTTTCAGAGCAACTTTCTCCCCGTTGAGAACGGTGACTGAAAGTCAGCTCACGTCCTGATATCAAGACTTACCTCTGGTGTCCAGCTCCTCATTCTCTTGTCTCACCTCACCGAGCTCCTTGCTCAACTCCCCGACTAATGCCTCCATTTCCTTCAGTTTCTTTCTGAGCCCCTCGTTCTCCTTGCTGACCCTCTCCACGCTTGACTTCAATTCGGCAGCTGTCTTTTCCTCTTCCTGCTTCTTATTCTCCCAGCCTTCCTTCTCAGCCTCCCGGTCGGTCTTCATCTCACTTATCTTGGCTTCCAGACTCTCGCATTGCCTTTGCGACTCGTCCAGTTTCAATTGAAGACTGCCGTCACGAATCTGCTCCGGACATGCTTTGGAAGCATCGGCATTCTCTAGCTTCTGCTGCATGGCCGTCAACTTCACCTCATACGCCATCTTAACAGCAAGGTTCGCGTCATCCCTCTCCTTCAACTCCTTCTCGTGCTTGGTGTCATTCTCCTGCATCTCCACCTCCCACCTCTCGATCCTCGCTTGCGAAGTCTCCACGAAGTCTTCAGCCTCCTTAAAGTTCTCCTCGAGCTCCTGTATACGAGCGTCCAGCCTCGCATTCTTCTTCCTCTCCTCGTCAACCATCCGAGCATGGACACTGCCTTGTTTGAACAGGTTGACGAGCATGTCACCCGCCAATTTTGCCAAACCGTCTGAGAAAGCCACGCCTTTCGAAGTGAGAGCGGCAATGTGACGTAGTGCCCTCTGTTCGTCGATCTCATCGTGACTCAGGAGGTGGAGCTGTGATGATGGCCCGGGCGAGGAGCTGGATTGACGATGCTGGGGAAGGGGAGGGTTCTGTTGGGTTTTGGGCGAGTGGAATTCGACGATACCAGATTGTCCGTTCGGCGAGCTACTCGAGGGACCGTCAGGGGAAGGTGGATCGAGTGACAGTGGCTTGTTGTGTCTCGCCCTTTTCGCCATTACGCTCTTTCGGAAATGTGCCAATTCGTCGTCGGTGCCTTCACCGTCAGAACTTGAGGTAAACTGTGGAGAATGACGTAATCGTCAGCGTTCCGAATCAACATATCTATAGAACTCACATCAGTCTTCCGGGAGACCTTGGTTCGGCTTTTCTGCCCGTCAATGTGAGTCTTTTTCTTCTCAGGGGAAGTAACAGCAGACGAGGGAGTCTTGCGCTTGGTCTGGGGCGCGTTGTTCGATCCGAAGGAGCTTTCAGCGGTGTGCAATTGATCTTCCACATCGTTCCCGTCTTCGGAAACGGGCCCAGAATGTCCCTCCGCCGCCTTCCCCGTCGATGATGTAGCCAACACGTTGGAGCTTGCCGATGCCGTCGTATTCGGAGCGCGCTCCTCACTCGCTCGTTGCACTTTGAGAAGCTTGGCCGCCTCCTTCTCGCGGTCTCTGGCTGCTTTCGCCTGTGACAAGTCAGCGAGACCGGGATTCGTTGACTTACCTCTGCAGCGGCCTTGTACATTTCCTGAAGATCGTAGATGAAACGCTCCTTCTCCTGATTTTTGACAGCCCATACCATGGTGTGGTCCGGCAAGAGAAAGATACTTGTGTAGGAATTCGAGCAGCCCTTATTGCCGCAATCGACGCAGCCGGTTGGCCAATAGCAGTAGTACGAGCCATCATCGCGGTCAATCGGCTGCAGCTGAAAAGTTTGGCCGTTGCTGGCAATTTTCATGACGCAGAGAATACCTTTCACATAACAGCCATGGCATTTATAGCCTGCAATCGTCCTGGTGGGAGTATCACAACATCAACATGGATTTCCTCGTGTTTCAGAAGAGGGCGGCCCGCTCCAAACGAGTTACTCACGAGCGGTCAGGGTCTCCCGCACTTTGTAAACATCTTCGAAACTCCTCCCTATATCGCTTCTCCAATTTGGTCAGAGGTCGGACCATCTCTAGGATAGCTGACTCGAGTTGCGGGGGACGACGAAGTCGGGCAGGGCCACAGAGCGAGGAATGAAGATGATGATGCTTGGGTGAATGGTGTTCCTGATGGGACTAACGAGATCAAAGATCGCTGCTATCACGACTATCCTCACACCTTGGAAGGTCTGGAGAGACCACCATGAAAAGTGAATGAGAATGGTCGATTGATGGAGAGCGGGGACAAAGAGGAAGAAAGAAGAAGAAGAAGAAGAAAAGAATCGAGTGTGTGGCTCTGAAACGCGACATTTGGTACCTCCCTGGCGCGTTAAGTTTCATGGACCACCTCCACTTTTGCCACCGGTCGGGTTTCTTTATTGTTCTCTCACCTTCACTCCATCAACGCTATCCCGTCATCAAGTGGTCGTCCCCGATGCAAGCGCCAAATCAAGTTTACCTCAAGATCGCCCAAGATCGTGGCATCCTTCGAGCTGCTGGGTGGATCAGAGGCTCAAACGACGACCTGGAAACCTGGTCGTAAGTGTCTCAACGTGAGTTAGCGCTGACACCATAGTCACCCCGACATACACCCATGTCAGGTCTGCAAAGATGACAGCAACGTTTGCGAATTTGCAAGGCCTCAAGTCGAGAAAGAGACCCTCATCCTTGAGCGCTGCCGACAATGCTGCACGACCCTAGAGGAGCAACCTTGCAGCAATTCAGGAAAGTGGATCACCCAAACTCAACACTTCCTCCCTTCCATCGACCACCCATGGTTTGATCAACTCCCCACAGACCCCTCGATCATCAGGATGCTGCCTCTATCAGAAGGTGTTCACTGTGTTACCATTCAGGAGTACATGATCGACTTTCTGAAGAACCTTCCTGTGGAAGAAAAGGCTGAGGAGGATGAGGAGAGATGGCGAAGGTGGTTCGGAGTCGCGTGGTGAGTGGTGCTTTGCTTCTGGTCAAGCTGATATCTAGGGATGGTCGTTTGTCAGTTCCTGAGGCCTTCTGGGGGAAGTCCTATTATGAAACGACCGCGGAGAGTATTGCTGCACGGGGGAGGTGCACCAAGGAAGACGTGATGAAGGAGACCGAGAACCTTAGGCGAGAGATAGCGGCGGGGCGGAGGTGATACGACGAAAGAGGGGGGCGGGGGATGCGGTGGAAGGAGCAGAGGAGCACTATTGTACCATCCACTCAGCTTAAAAAGGTCCCTCAAGGTCTCAAGGTCACTATGCGAGCCTTATGCATGGGTTATTATACAACAACAGAGTAAGTTATGGCACTATAACGGTGTCATCCTGCCTGACCATCGCAGTATAACTACAACAAAGCCTCCTTCCCCCTCTGCATCTTTATCTTCCTCTTCTTCGTACCTCTTAATGTTTACTCGCTCGCTTTTTCAGTGCCATGAACTTCTCGTGATCCGGTCGAGCAATCTCCACGCCCTGCTCCCTGAATGCTTCCTTCAACGTCCAGGTGGTATCCCGTCTGCGGCCATCAGCCATGTATCTATCTTCTCCCCGAAGTGACTCACCGATTTGGGCACCAGCAGAGCGAGGACTTTGTAGAGAAGTCCTCCCATTCTGGGATGGTAAAGTTGACCGCTTCGTTGATGTTGAAGCCAAGGTTGACTCCTTGATGGAAACCTTTGGGAAAAGTCACCACCATCTCCTGTGGCCTCTGCACGGCGATCGTGTAGCGGATGCCGTGTTCGTCGAGGGTGACAGGGGAGATGAATCCGGCTTTGTGATAATATCCAGCGGTACAGTTCTTGTACGTGGCCTGGAAAAGGGCTGTTCTATCAGCTACACACGTCTTGGAGCACGTACTCACTCCTGTGGAGCTTGATGAACTTGTCCACGTCCTCATACACCACTGTCCACCATATTTTCGGCACTCCGGCCAGTTGGAAGTTGGCGGAAAGCAGTTCAGCCTGTCGTCAGGTCAAGTCGTCACACTCGATACTTCTCTACAGCACTGAGGAACTCACTCACGTCCTCGATGTGGATTGGGAAGGTGCTGCCGTACGTGCCCAAGTAGCTCCATGGAACAGTGATGCCATCAATGTCGTCGGTAAACTTTGCGAGCATGTTCCCCTTCCTGAGCCTCGACCAAATGGGGTCGTCGACCAGGTCCGACTAGGGTTCGGGGAGTTCCGGCTTTTCGGATAGATGACGGACTGGCATGGAGGGGTATGAGCAGACCATTCGTGCGGGACTGTGTATTCACCTCTCCAGGAATTAATGCTGTACTGCTCGAACACTTTATATATTCTCTTCTTTCCCTTGTGTGCCCCTTCTTCTTCCCCTTTCAAGTTGCCCAAGATGTCGTCGACAAGTCTTGCGCATAGCTCGGGGGGAAAAGCGCCGTCAGAGTCCTCATGATTCTCCCACAGTCGGTCCTCGTTCCATCCGCCGTCCGCTCCGAAAGGATTGGTCACTTTCTTGGGGTAACCTTCGAGGTCATCACACACATAGTCATCCTGATGGAAGTACGATTGGAGACTGACCTCCTTGGCTTGGTTGGCCTCATCGTACAGATAGACTTGGTCGGAGGATAGATGAGACACGATTTGCCGTCGGTTATTGACCTGAGTATCGTGAGAGAGGGATTCAGAGGGTATTGTGACTCGGGACTCGGGAGGAAAGACGATTTTCACCATTCCGTTTTCGAAGTGATCAGGAAAGATCTTGCTGATGTATCTGGTGAGAAACTGTTGGGTCAGCGCGGCGTGTGACTGGTAGACCTACGTGAACCTCGAGAGGGTTTGGGTACAGCACTGGGCAAGTGTCCTCCATGCTGAGCCTTTAGAGGTGATGATGGAGGTTTTGACGTGATGATGGAGGTGCTCAAATGCAATGAAGTGGAGTGGAGGCATTGCACGGTTTCAAGTCTGATGCATTACGTAAATATGCCTCAGACACCTTAGAACCACGACCGATTCATCATAACACATCCGCCTCTGCATCTATCAGCACTACCCATCCACCCACTGTACTTGACGATCACTCCACGACCAGTGCTCGAATTGTCCATTTCGTCCCTCCAGCCAGACCTTCAGGGCACGTTTCCGCGACCCATACTCGAGCTGGTTCAGTATCTCCTCCCGGTCATCTTCCGTCCCCGTTCCCATGCGCACCTCCGCCGCTCTCAATGATGTGAATTCGCGTCCATCTCGCCTACACCTCCACATCGGCTGTCCGCCACTCGGTCGATAGAGCAGCGTGACCTCTGACAGACTACAATCGCTTGCACACACTCCCGCGCAGAATTCGCAGCAAGCAAAGGTGATCTCGATCACGTCGCCCTTCGGGGTGGACACGGGTTGATCACGGAAAATGCAGGGTGAGCGATAGGCGGCGGTCAACCAGCAGTATACCCCAGGCACTCTGAGGAGATGTATCAGCGGATGCGTGTGTCACTAAGGAAAGGACTCACTCGAACCATGGCCCTCTTAGCCTGATGTATACCTGGTCTTCCATGTTCGAGTGGTCGCTGATGTAGTCTGGCTCTTGACCTGAATCAGTGGACAGCTCTCGACGTCCTTGCTCATGATCGGAGGAGGTCAAAGGAGGAGTTGGAGGGTGAGGGGGAGTCTGCGGTCGATTTGCAGAGGAGATGGGAGTTGGCAGGTGTCGGTGGAGATGCTGGCTGTTTTCCGGCTGCGCAAAATGCAACCCATTGTCAATCATGTCGGGCAAATCGAGGGGCGGAGGTGAATCATGGCTGAGGAAAAAGGGATGGGTATGTCTCTCATAGCCTTCGGTGAGTTTGTGGATGTAATCGATCAGCTCGTCTCTCGTCGGATTGCTCGATAGGAACTCGTCGGTTTGTCCTCTCGACGGGAAACGAGGCTGGTTGGAGGGAAAGGTATAAGCAGTCGATCCGCTATGTGGCGCTGGTTCGGGGGAAGAGGAGTAATGACGCCGGACGAGATGCTTTTCTTTTCCTTCGGAGCGTCGGAGGATCCCCTCGATCATGCCGTCGACGGATGGTTGAGAGTCAGGCGCTTCCGGAAAATGATCGTCGTCGCCCCACGTCATCTTCTCCTCTTCATCGCTGTTCACACCTTCCGTCGCTGATTCGTATGACACTGACGACTCCTTGTTGTACTCTCGATCTGACCCTGCCCACAGATGACGCCTGATACCCTTGATGTTACCCTCAAGATCCCAATGCATCCTCTGTAGCCTCCTGAGAGATCTGTAGTGTTGCTCTCGCTCGATGTCGGATGTCTCTGTGGTGATATCGCGAATGGGGCCCTTCGGACGGGCTTTCCGACTCGGCTGTACGCGAAGAGGGCCAGTATATGGTTTCTCGGGCTGCACAGGGAAAGCGCTTGAGCTATATCACCCTCTCTGGCGCATTACGACCATACTCACCGGTCTTTGCAGCTCCCGACAAAACCTTCGAATCTTACGCTTAGCCTGCGTTGTACCACCCCAGCTTGTCACCAAGTCTCTCCATGCTTCAGTGTCGTAGCCGATCAACTGTTCAACCCGAGGAAGATCGCCTTGGAGGCGAGCATCTGTCCTTGCCACGAAGTAGGTGTGTTTGCCACCGACTATCACGTATACCAAAGCAAGAGAGCATTTCACCATTTCATTCAGGCAGAAGCGACATTCGGGCAGAGTGCCTTGATACCTGTCTCCTCCCAGGCGTTCCCATTTTGTGACTTTGTCAATGACGCATTTGATTCCCAGCAGTCGTGTGGTGTGACATCGGTGGGAGATCCTGAGAGAGTGCATTGTATTGGCGTGATTTACCGGAGAGACAGGTGGCGGGCCGTCGTGAGATGGTTGAGAGGGTGGACAAGGTGGACAGTAGCCGTGGCAAGTAAGCATCAGCACGAGCAGGGGAATGAAATGTGGCGAGGAGAAAGACGACGCAAATACAGGGAGGCGAGGAAGGATGGGGACGATCGATATGGTACACTGCCCGCACTCACACGAGCGACCCATCTGGTCGCTTCTTCGCGAACTCCAATACCAGCTCCGCGCGCTCGTCGTCCTGGATGCTGGACATCGTATGCAGTATAGTAGCATCCGAGTAGAAGTGAAGGAGCACTTTTATGGAAGAGTAACGAGGTGAAGGTGAAAACAAGTGGTCGACCTCCACCTGAGGTTGATCGATTTGATCCCGCAGCTTCTCGTCAACACAACTTATGCCATCGCTCCTTTGGGATCATTCTGTCTTCATACCATGCCCAACGATGCATAGAGGCGACGAAGTACGTGGTGAAGACTAAGGCGGCATCAACCGGGGAGCTCTCGTCCATCTCATGCATTCATCTATCGTGAAACGCCCACATGAGCACCTGGTCTCACCGGCATGATCATCGACCGCTCCCCGAGGCGACACTGATGTGTGATGACGACTTGGAGCAAGGCTTGGACAAGTGAAGATGGTATCAGAGTATACGCGGAAGGTCCTGGTGAGTGCACTCATACCATGTCCTCGGCTCATCTTAGGCGTGTAGTTAGGGTCTCTCACGAAAGAACCTACCACCTGTGGGTTCCCCTTGACTGTCAGTCGAAGAGATTGCTTTGAGAAGGCCCAGAGAGTGGGCGAGACATATGAGCAGATCTCAGTGAGTGTGTCTGTCTTGAAGAGGGATGGCGACTGCTTTCGCGCGCCTGCTCCTCACGTCGACAGGCTCGACCTTTCTCGTAACTCATCCTCAGTCATCCTCTCACGTACTCGTCACTCCGCAAACTCATCCTGTACAGTCCCAAGTCACCGCTCATTCAAACAGGTGGACGAGGAGGGCAACTACAGGAGCCAGCATATGAAATGAAGGCTATTTCAGCCTGGTGGAAAGGTCATGGTGGTCCTGTCAGTGTCATCCATCTACGTGTCAAGCAGAGTGGGAGGTCCTGTCTTCGATATCTTCCGTGACCTCTTTCGTTGCCAAGCTCACTATACGTCGTAGCAACCCTCCAGTACCAGGGAGCGTCAAACCATCGAGTCTACGGTCCAATGGAGGAGATGACATCGATGGGCTTTCTGGGATCTGTGGAAATGCTGTAAGTGCGTCCTAAACTCGGACCATCCTCCCGTTTGGTCGTGATTGGCTCCTTCTTGACACACAATCCCCTTTAACGTCCCAGCTTCAGACGATATGCCGGGGCTTGACTCACCTCTTACGATCTTCCAACAGGCGGCTTTGTGATGCACGATCCTGTGGTGAATGACGGGCTGTTCCTGGTGGATGACGAGCTGTTTTTACGCTGCGACATCACTGGTGAGTGCTTGTGACCCTCAATCATTTACGACAGACACCTGATCAATTCTCGCTGAAGACCCTCTTGTCCCAGATTACTTTCTTGCTCATGCTTCCACGTTGCATCGCAGACCCACATTCACAGAACCGCAAATGCAGCAACGGCTTGCTGTCGGATGACGACTCGTTACAGCTGCTCTGCTGGGGAATGGCTCTTTTAGTGGGATGGCTTTGACCATGCGATGGGCTTTGAAAGAGAAGTGGATTGGTACATGTTACTGGATGGGTGTGAGTGCTCGGATTGGGGATATACCGTCTCGCTCGTCGTACTACACCATCTCTTAGGGGTTAGGGGTTAGGGGTTAGGGGTTAGGGGTTAGGGGGGGTTAGGGGTTAGGGGTTAGGGGTTAGGGGTTAGGGGTTAGGGGTTAGGGGTTAGGGGTTAGGGGTTAGGGGTTAGGGGTTAGGGGTTAGGGGTTAGGGGTTAGGGGTTAGGGGGTTAGGGGTTAGGGGTTAGGGGTTAGGGGTTAGGGGTTAGGGGGTTAGGGGGTTAGGGGGTTAGGGGTTAGGGGGTTAGGGGTTAGGGGTTAGGGGTTAGGGGGTTAGGGGTTGTTGGGGGTTAGGGGTTAGGGGTTAGGGGTTAGGGGTTAGGGGTTAGGGGTTAGGGGTTAGGGGTTAGGGGTTAGGGGTTAGGGGTTAGGGGGTTAGGGGTTAGGGGTTAGGGGTTAGGGGGTTAGGGGTTAGGGGTTAGGGGTTAGGGGTTGGGGGTTAGGGGGTTAGGGGTTAGGGGGTTGGGGGTTAGGGGTTAGGGG